>NC_080693.1:68892005-69207558 GCF_030445035.2 Dasypus novemcinctus | reverse complement strand
CCTGGAAATTACTCGGTATGTGTGTGCCTAGGGGCTGACACGAAAGAACTATTCTGTATTTCCACAGCCAGGGATCAGGGGTGGGAGTGAAAGTGTTGTCTTTTGAAGGAATGCTGGTGGCACTTACATGTTTTTCAATTAAGAGATATCAGCACGTTCCGTTTTGAATGTCTGTATTCTCAGTGACTCCTCCAGTCATTACAAAGGCAAACACTGGTAATAAGAGGACTGTACCAGCATTTTGCTCACAACAGCCCAGGAAGGTAGGTAAAGGTAGCACTGTTTTGTGGGTGGGGATACTGATACTTTGAGAGGTTAAGCAACTTGCCTGAGGTCACACAGCCAATTGTGGCAGATCGGAGGTGCCAGCCCAGGTCCTTCTGGCTCCGTAGCCTGTATTCCACTATCCTATTTCCACACTGTCTCTGGAGAAAGATAGAAATAAAATGCTTAGCACAGAGCCTGGCACATAGTCGGTATGCAATATAGGTTGGCTTTTGCTGGAGCAGGGTGGCTGCCAGGGGTAGAATCTGAGAGCTGCTGCAAGGCTCCCCAGCCTCAGAGGTAATGTTTGCGCCAGCTGTCCTCATCGACGTTTCCTTTCTGCTCAACAGTACTTGGAACAGGAGGGAAACTTCCTCTGCTTCCCCAGCTGGGAGTTTTACAGGTGAGGGGAGGAAAGGCTTGGACTTGCCTAAGGGTTTACTCAGTGAGGAAAGGCCAAGCAAGATTCAAACCCAGATCTCCTGACTCCCCCAAGTCAGTGCTCCGTCCTCTTCCTTAGGCTGGACTCCTTCCTGCTCCCTTAGGGCCTGCTTCAGGTTAAGGTGGAGGCTCTAGAAAGCCTCCTTAGACCGAGCTCTAAGCCAGTTACCCAGGATGGGGGAGGTCACTGGCCCATTAGATTTTGTTGATAATCAGATGTAACTACTGTAGATAATTACCAGGTAGCTATATTCATTTCCTGTTACCATAAACTGCCTGGCTTAAAGCAGGGCACATTTATCTTCTCTTGAGTTCTGGAGACCAGAAATCCAAAATCAGTATCCCTGGGCTGAAATCCAGGTGTCGGCAGGGCCGCAATCCCTCTGCAGGCTCTAGGGGAAATCCATTCCCTGCCTCTTCCAGCACCTGGTGACTACCGGCCCGCCTTCATTTGTGGGCAGCATCTTCACATCTCTCTCTGCTCTGTGTTCTCATTGCCTTCTCCTCACTGTGTGTACTGAATCTCCCTCTATGTCCCTCTTAGAAGGATGTATATGAGTGCATTTAGAGCCCATCTTCTAATCCAGGATATTCTCCCTATCTCAAGCGCCTTAATTTAATCACATCTGCAAAGACCCTTTTTCCATCTGAGATAACAGTCACAGGTTCCAGGGATTAGGATATAGATATCTTGGGGGGGGGGGGTGCATTTTTTCAGCCTACCACAATGGCTGACATAAATTCATTTATCAGCTAACTCTCCTCCAGAGCTCCAGAGCTTCAGGGAATGCCATCAGTGAGGAGAGAGAGAAGGAGAAGACGAGAGAGGAAGATGGGGCTGAAGCCTGGGTGAACTGTTGTCTGGCAGGCTCAGACAGTCTCTCTGGGTGTGGAGGCTGGGGGAGCATTCAGGATACGGACTGGGTGCTCCAGGGCAGAAGTCAGCAAACTGCAGGCCATGGGCTGGGTGCCTATTTTTGAAAATAAGGTCTTGTTGGAACACAGGTGTGCCCATTTTTCTATATCATTGCCTCTGGCTGCTTTCCAGCAGAGTTGAGTAGTTGCAGCAGATTCCATATGACCCACAAGCTTAAAATATTTACTAACTGTCCCTTTGAGAAACACTTTGCAGATCCCTGGGCTAGGAACTAGGGCAAGTAGGGAGATGATACTCTGTTCATTTTTTTTTTCCAGTCTTTTTTCTCTCTGTATTTCATTTTGGATAGTTTCTAATCCTAAGTCTTCAAGTTCACTCATCTTTTCTTCTGCAGCATCTGATCTGGTGCTAATTCCATCCAGTGTGTTTTCCTCCTGAGGGCATTGCATTTTCCATCTCTAGAGGTTCAGTTTGGCTCTTTTTTTCATATTTTCCACATCTCTGCAATCAATCTTTCCTCTAACCTTTTTGGAAAAAAAAGATTATAAAATGGTTTTAATGCCTTTGTTTACTAATTCTATCATCTATGTCTCAGTCTCTATTGATTAATTTTTTTTTCTTCTTGTTATGAATCATATTTTTTGCTTCTTTGCATGTCTGGTAATTTTTCACTGGATGCCAGACTTTGAACCAGTTACCAATATATTTCCTCTCAGCTCCAAATCTACTCTTCATTGCCTGCTCAGTAATAATGGAGAAGGTCCCTGTAAGCATTTCTCATTTGCAGATGGTATAATGTTAAGCTTTGCCAGTGGAACACATTGGAGGGACACTGTAGGCAAAAAGGGCTTCTCTTCTACTTCCTGTCTTCTTCTGTTGGCCTCTTGCTCTTACTGCATGGCTGCCAGAAAAGCATGAAGGGACATCCCATGAATCTCACTCCCATCAAAATTTTAGCAGCATCCGCATTGGCAGTTTCTCATCAAGTTTCAGCAGCTCCCATGGGTGGGTTCTTCGTGAGTGAGTCTTGCAGCCACCACAGTGGTTGGCTTTCCAGTTTCGACCCATCTACACCCCGGTGGGGGGATTTCCTGCTTGCCAATCCCAAACTAGGATTCTCTGCCCACCAGTCTTAACCTGCCTGCACCCCAAAGGGAAGTTTTCCTACTTGCGCAGCAATGGTGGCAACCCAGTGGACTTCACTATCTAGTGCACCTCAACCACATCTTCTCCTGTAAAGTCTGAATTTCAGCCTTGGGTACTTTTCCTCAGCCCTGGCATCCTTCTTTAGCACTCTCTTTACCCATTTAGAGTCAATCTCCTACTACAGTTAATAATAATTCTTTTTTTTCCTACTTTTTTGTTTTGTTTTATTTTGCTTTTTTATTAATAATTCTTTATATTAAACGTTCTCTTTTCAAATTACTATTAGGCTTCTGTCCCTGATTGAACCCTGCTTGTTATACAGACTGCAAATTTTACCTTGTTGTTCCTGCATATTTTAGCGTTGCTATAGAGATTTATGCTGGGATGCAGTTAAGTTACTTGGAAACTGTTTGATCCTTGTAAGCCTTGCTATTAAGCTTTGTTAGGCAGGACCAGCGCAGTGCTTAGTCTAGGGCTAATTTTTTTCCCAAGGAAAAAACTCTTTTGAGTACTCTAGCCAATGTGCCATGAATTTCATGGTTTTCCAGTTTGGCCAGTATGAACATGAATTAATCCCCATCCTGTCTGAACTCCAAGGATTGTTCCCTCTACTCCTTTTAGGCCATTCTGTTCCTGGCTCCAAGTAGTTTCCTCACATGCTTGTACTGATCAGAGCTCAGCTGACGACTTGGGGCAGCCCCTGTGCAGATTCCTGGAGTGCTTTCTTGTGCAGTGCTCTCCTCTCCAGTACTCTGCCCTGCAAACTAGTTGCCTCGGTCTCCCTAGACTTCCAACTCCATCTTCTCCATTCAGTCTGCCAAACTCCATCTGGGTTCCCCCTTCCTGCACCATGGCAGGCAAACTCTCCAGAGAGTAAGCCGGGGCCAGCACAGAGTACACCTTGTTTGTTTCCCATCTCACAAGGATTGATGTCCTTTGCTGCCACAATGGCCAGTATCTTGAAAACCATTGTTTCATAGATTTTGCGCAGTTTTTTAGCCATTTCAGGCTAGAGGATAAACTGTCCTTGTGATTCCATCTTGGTCAGATGTGGAAGTCAAATCTCCTAATTTTCAAATGTTCATTTATCAACCACAAAGTTTATTGCACACCAGCCAAGTACTGGAGATGCAGCAACGAACAAAACAAGCAAAAATCTCTGCCCTCCGGAAGTTGCATTCTTGTGAAAACTGGTTAGGACCATTTCTAACACGTGTAAGCCCACAGAACATGTCTTGGCCATGTACAACCAGGCTATGAATCCACTCAAGACCTCCCCTGACCCCACATTGTTACTGAACTGCAGCTCTGGACTCCTTTTCTTCCCTCCCTCCCCACCCACGTGTCCACAACTCTGGAGGCGCCTCCACTCTTCCTTTTCCAAAATAATTCATGGAATTCTTCATCTTGTCTGTGCTATGCCTGTGGAAAGCTACATGACTAATGTCTCCAAAGCCTGAAAAGTATAATTTATGCTTTTTAATTATATCTTGCTGGCATCACAGGAGGCTCCTTATCTCCATAGCATCACACTTTGCTCTTTAGTAAATAGATTGACTTGTTTCTTACAGGATCACAAAAAATCAGCCCTAATCAGCACCTTGCATCTGACAACTATAAACCCAGGCCTATTTATAGGTCCTGTTGTATACTTGCCGTCCCTCCCCACCCAGATCATCTTTTGTTATTTCTATTTTAAATTGAGGAAATAGCCAAGCCCACATCCATCTCTGTTTGCCTTATTGCCCAGTGGCATAGGCTAGATAAAGGCCATAAATACATAAATATATGCATTTTTAACAACAGCTGTATTGAGATATAATTCATATCTCATAAAATTCAATGGTTTTTAACATATTCACTGAGTTTTGCAATTTTAGAACATTTTCACCTCCCTAAAAAGAAATCCCGTACCCCTTAGCAGTCACTCCTCAGCCCCCTACCCTCCACCAGTCTTACTTAGGCAACCACTACTCTACTTCTATCCCTATAGATTTGCCTATTCTGGACATTTCATGTATATGGAATCATACAATGTGTATGTAGCCTTTTGTGTCTGACTTTTTCACTGAGCATAATGTTTACAAGGTTCTTCCATGTTGTAGCATGGTTCAGTACTTTCTATGTTCTTATGCCTGAATAATATTCCATTGTATGGCTATAACACAATTCATTTATCCATTCAAATGTGAATGGACATCGGAGTTGTTTCTACCTTTTGACCCTTGTGAGCAGTGTTGTTATGAACATTTCATGTACAAGTTTTTGTTTGAATAACTGTTTTTTATTCTTTTGAGTGTATACCTAAGAATGGACTTTCTGGCTGTCATGGTAATTCTATGTTTAACTTTTTGAAGAACCACTAAACTGTTTTCCACAGTGGCTGAACCATTTTACATCCCCACCAGCAATGTAAAACGGTCCCAGCTTTTCCACATCCTTACCAACACCTGTTATTTTCTGCTTTTTAAAATTATAGCTGTCCTAATGGGCATGCAGTGGTATCTCATTTTGGTTTGGGTTTACATTTCCTTTATGGTTAATGATGTTGACCGCCTTTTCATGTGCTCATTGGCCATTTGCATATCTTCTTTGGGGAAGTGCCTATTTAAGACCTTTGCCAATTCTTTTTTTGTTGTTTTTTTTATTTTTTATTTTTATTTATTTAATTCCCCTCCCCTGGTTGTCTGTTCTCTGTGTCTTTTTGCTGCGTCTTGTTTCTTTGTCCGCTTCTGTTGTCGTCAGCGGCACGGGAAGTGTGTGCGGCACCACTCCTGGGCAGGCTGCACTTTCTTTCATGCTGGGCGGCTCTCCTTACTGGGCACACGCCTTGTGCGTGGGACTCCCCTACACGGGGGACACCCCTGCGTGGCACGGCACTCCTTGCGCGCATCAGCACTGCGCATGGGCCAGCTCCACACGGGTCAAGGAGGCCTGGGGTTTGAACCGCGGACCTCCCACGTGGTAGACGGATGCCCTACCCACTGGGCCAAGTCCGTTTCCCCTTTGCCAATTCTTAAATTGGGGTTATTTTTCTTTCTGTTGTTGAATTTTAGGTCTTCTTTATCTATTCTAAATATTAGACTCTTATCAGACATGATTTACAAATATTTTCTCCCATCCTGGAGGTCATTTTTTTACTTTCTTTTTTTTAAACAAATCAATTTTATTGATACATATTAATAAAGCATACAATCCATCCAAACTGTACAATCAGTAGTATTTGGTAAATCACAGTTGTACATTCATCACTTCAATCATTATCAGAGCATTTTCATTATTTTTATTATTTTGCCCATTTTAAAATTGGATGGCTTATCTTTTTATTGTTGAGTTGTAGCACTTCTTAGTATATTCTGGATATTAAACCCTTATTGGATATGTGGTTTCTAAATATTTTCTCCCATTGAGTAAGTTGTCTTTTTACTTTCATGATAAAGTCCTTGGATGCACAAAAGTTTTTAATTTTGATGAAACCCATTTTATCTATTTTTTCTTTTGTTGGTTGTACTTTTGGTGTCATACTTAAGAATCCATTACCAAATCCAGAATCATGAAGATTTGTCTCTATATTTTCTTCTAAGAATTTTAGTTTTAACTCTTATATTTAGTTACTTGACCCATTTTGAGTTAATTTTTTGTACATGGTGTGAGGTAGTTCAATTTCATTCTTTTCCATGTGGATTTTCAGTTGTCCCAGCATCATTTGTTGAAGAGACTATTCTTTGCCCCATTGAGTGGTCTTGATACCCTTGTCAAAGATCAATTGACGTATGTGTTTATTTCTGGACTTTAAATTCTTTTTTTTTTTTTTTAAGATTTTATTTACCACCCCCCCCACCCCCCCATTGTTTTTGCACTCACTGTCTGCTTTCTATGTCCTGTTTGCTGTGTGTTTCTCTGCATCTGCTTGTCTTCTCTTTAGGTGGCACCAGGAACCGATTCTGGGACCTTCTGGAACAAGAGAGAGGCACTCACTCTCTTGTACCACCTCAGCTCCCTGGTCCGCCGCATCTCTTATTTTCTCTCCTCTCTGTCTCTTTTTGTAGTGTCATTTTGCTGTGCCGTTTCTCCATGTGGGCCAGCACTCCTCATGGGCCAGCTTGCCTTCACCAGAAGACCCTGGGAATCGAACCCTGGACCTCCTATATGGTAGACAGGAGCCCAATTGCTTAAGCCACATCTGCTTCCCTGGACTCTAAATTCTATACCCCCAAAAAAATAAAATAAAATAGCAAAAATAAAATAGATTCTATGCACACTGTTTTAAGGGCTTTGGGATTCACATATATTAAGTAATTATATGTACATATAAATGTAATTCAATAATTATATTAACTAATTTAATCTTCACAACAATCTGTGAGGTGGGTATTAATATTATCATCCTCATTTGACAATTAAAGAAAAAACTTAGCAAGTTTAAGGAGGAGAGCCAGGAAGAAATCTACCATCTATCTCCAGAGCCCTGCTCTTAACCACTGTGCATGTGGTCACTTTTGGGTGTACTTGAAACAAGGCCATACTCAGGAGGAAGCTTTCCAGACTCTGTGGGAAGAGGACAGAGACTGACAATTCTGGAAAGGGTCTTAGACACCATCTAAGGATTCCCAGGTTCCCAAACCTACCATTTAACAATTACAGACTGCCAGGCCCTAGTCCAGACCTCCTGCATCCAAATTTCTGGATGGAAGCAACACAACTCCTTATGTCAAAGATTCTGATGTAACTGGCCCAGCACCAGCATTTGGGAACCTCAGGTTACCCCATCCACTTTACAAGAGAGGGAGCTGAGGCTGAGTGGAACTGAATGACTTTAACAAGGTCCCACAGTAGGTGTCCCAGGGGAGATTCTGATGTGGATGGAGTTACAGAGGAGAATCCTGGTGGAGGTTATTCCTGGACTGCTGGTGGGCAGGTGATCTGCTGGTGGGCAGGTGCTCCTGGGTTTTCTCTACACTGGTGTAAGGGCACTGATGGTAACTATTGGGCAGGTGAGCTCCTCTTTGAAAGTAGGGTGCCATGGAGACACATTTCCAGAAAGGCTCAAACTGAAAATAGAATTGCTCTGAGAAAGTGAGCTAGATGCATGGAGGATGTATAATGGGCTACTGTGTCATATGAAGTTCTTGAGCCATACATCTCATCTGAGTACAAGTTCATGGGGCCCTCAGAATACCTACTGGGGCCATTGACTGACATGGAACTTGGCTTGGAAGTTCCATGGTACATCCAGCCTGGTACTTAGGCTACTTTCAGAGCTATGCCATCGACAGTTCAATTCTTGATTGACCTTTTGTATACAAGTAGTTGCTCAGTTTGACCACAAGGTAGCGCCTATGTGCTTGGTAGTTAATAGGTGGAGGGTGGTGGGAGTTAGGCATTGTAAACCTTTTTTTTTTTTTAAGTCTCAAAATTGCCCACTTCTTAACTGATAAAACCTTTTATTTTTTTTTTCCTATTATATATTTTTCAATTTTTTGGCAATGAGTGTGCATTGCCTTTACAAAAGCAGAATGGAAGGGGAGCAAATCACTACTCAAAAATAGTTTTTATTCGTACTCAGTAGGGAAAGGTTGAAAGCTTTCCCTCTAAGATCAAGAACAAGACAAGGATGTGTACTGTTACCATTGTTATTCAATATTGTACTAGAAGTTCTAGCGAGGGGAATTAGACAAGAAAAAAAATTAAAGGCATCCAAATCGAAAAGAGGAAGTAAAACTCTGTTTGCGGATGACATGATCCTGTATTGAGAGAAATCTGAAATATCCACAACAAAGCTACTTGAGCTAATAAATGAGTTCAGCAAAGTGGCAAGATACAAGATCAACAGGTAAAAATCAGTAATATTTTGAACACTAGTACTGAACAATCTGAGGAGGAAATCCGGGGGGAAATTCCATTTACAATAGCAACAGAAAGAGTCAAATATCCAGGAAGTACCAAAGAATTACAGGTCCTATATGCAGAAAACCACAAAACAACGCTAAAAGAAATTTTAAAAGACCTAAACAAGTGGAAAGACATTCTGTGTTCATGGGCTAGAAGAATAAATATCATGAAGAAGTCTATCTTAACCAAACTGATATATAGATTCAGTGCAATACCAATCAAAATCCCAACTACTTACTTTACAGAATTAGAAAAGGCAAATTACCAAATTCATTTGGAAGGGAAAGTGCACCCAAATAGCCAAAACATTCTAAAAAGAAGAGTGTTGTTGGAAGATTTCCCTGCCTAACCTTGAAACACATTATAAAGCTACAGTGGTCAAAACAACATGGTAGTTGCATAAAGATAGACACATCAGCTAGTGGAATAGAATTGAGAACCGTGAAATAAACCCTCACTTAGTCAACTGGTTTTTGACAAACCTATCAAGTTAATGTTATGGGACAAAACAGTCTTCAACAAATGATGCTGGGACAACTGGATATCTACAACCAAAAGATTGAAAGGGGACCCCTATCTCACTCTTTATACAAGAATCAACGCAAAATGGATCAAAGACCCAAATATAAAAAGCCAGAACAGAAAATGCAGGGAAACATCTTCAAGACCTTGTAGTAGGTGGTGGTTTCTTGGACCTCACACCCAAAGCACATGCAACAAAAGAAAAAAATAGATAAATGTGACCTCCTCAAACTTAAACACTTTTGAACCTCACAGGACTTTGTCAAAAGGGTAAAAAGGCAGCCAACTCAATGGAAGAAAGTATTTGGAAATCACGTGTCTGACAAGGGTTTAGTATTCAGGATATATAAAGAGATGTTACAACTCAACAATAAAAAGACAAATAACCCAATTTAAAAATGGGCAAAAGACTTGAATATACATTTGTCCAAAGAAGAAATACAAATGGCAAAAAAAAACACATGAAGAAATCCTCAACATCACTCATGATTAGGGAAATGCAAATCAAAACTACAATGAGATATCATTTCACACCTATCAGAATGGCCACTATTAAAAAGACAGAGAACTACAAGTGCTGGAGAGGATCTGGAGAGATAGGAACACTTATTCACTGTTGGTGGGAATACAGAATGGTACAGACACTGTGGAGGACGGCTTGGCAATTCCTAAAGAAAATAAATATAAACTTGCCACATGACCCTGCACTACCACTACTGGGTAAATAACCAGAACTGAGAGCAGTGGCATGAATAGGCATCTGCACACTGATGTTCATAGCAGCATTATTCACGATTGCCAAAAGATGGAAACAACCTAGGTGTCCATCAATGGATGAATGGATAAACAAACTATGGTGTATTCACATGATGGAATATTATGCATCTGTAAGAATAAATGAAGTCGTAAAGCATATGACAACATGATTGAATCTGGAGGGCATTATGTTGAGCAAAGCAAGCCAGGTACAAAGGACTAATACTGTATGATTGACTTACTATGAGCCAAATATATTGTGTAACATATTGTATGATTTTTTTAAAAAATCATAGGTATCCCATACATTTAATTGAGAAATTGATGTTTTTATTAAAAGAAAAAAAAAGAAAAAGAAAACTGTTTTTAGCATACTTCCTTTAAACACTTTCTCTTTATATGGTTGTATTATATGGTATGTATAATTGTTTTAAACTTAATATATTTTTCTATGTTACTACAGGCTCTTTGCAAACACATTTATTGCTGAACATTTTATGGTAATAATCTTTTGAGGGCTCACCTAGAGCCAGGCAAACACTTTGCTCAGTGTTTTATGTACATTCTTACTTAGTCCTCACAATGGTAGCACTTACCCCAAGAAATGAATGCTATTATTCCCTGTATTTTATCTATGAGTAAATTGATGCTTAAAGAAGTCAGATGACTGATAATAAGTGGGTAGAACAAGTCTGTCTAACATCATGACCTTTCTCTAATCAAGATGATATTTTATTTGGATAGATTTACCATAACTGACTTAGCCATTCACCAGTGTGTCCACTTAATTTATTGCCACATTCTGTTATTTCAAATAATGCTGTAGAAAATATCTTTATGTATAAAATATTTTCTGGATTCCGGAAAGATTTCAAGAAGTGATCTTATTGAGTCCAAACATTTTTGTTTGTTTTTGAAATGTTTGGGGTTTCTTAATTTTTAAAGAAGCTTTAGATTATGTAAATGTTACATCAAATATATAAGGGGAAAGTGGACATGGCTCAAGCAATTGGGCTCCCATGTACCATATGGGAGGTCCAGGGTTCAATTCCCAGGTCCTCCTGGTGAAGGCGAGCTGCCTGCATGGAAAGCTGGCCCACATGGAGTGCTGGCCTGCACGCCAAGGTGGCATGAGCAGAGTGCTGGCCCACACAGGAGTGTTGGCCTGCATGGTGAGCTGGCCCAAGTGAAGAGCTGGTGCAGCAAGATGATGCAACAAAAGGAGACACAGAGGAGAGACAATAAGAGATTCAGCCGACCAGGGAGCTGAGGTGGCGTAAAAGGTAGAACACCTCTCTTCCACTCCGGAAGGTCCCAGGTTCGGTTCCTGGTGTCACCTAAAGAGAAGAAAAGCAGACACAAAAGAACGCACAGTGAATGGATGCAGAGTACAAACAATGGTGGTGGTGGTGGGAGAGAAATAAATAAATCTTTAAAAATATATATATAGGGGGTGGAGCCAAAATGGCATCAGAGTAAGGAGCTCCTGGAGTCAGCTCCTGAAACAGGGCAGTTGGTGGTCACCCAGAGCTACCTAAAGCACCTTTTGGAGGACCCAGGAGACCAGAGGCGTATCCTGCAACCTCCTTGAGAGTGTGGAAGGGGGAGACTGCCCATCTGCACAGAGGACTTGGGAGTAGAGCCCTCCACACCGCGGAGGTCGGTGCCAGCGGTGTGCAAGCTGCCTCGGGAGCTATTCTGTGGTTGGAGTTGAAGTTCCATATCCCTCAATAAAAATGGAAGGAAAACACGGTATGGCACCGACTTCAGCTACTAATTAGTGGATTTGGCGGGCTGAAGCAGAATCCCAGGAACAACTAAACTTTGAGCCTCTCCAAGTCACAGGGAAGCCAGTGGCCGCCATTCTGACTCCACCCCACACGAGAGGAAGCGGCACTGACTGAAAATCATAGTGCTTGTAAGGATTGGCTTCTTTCCACCCAGGTTGGATTGCAGGTCTACCCAAACCCCAGTCCCACTTCCAGCAGGGAGGAAGCTGGGGGACCTGCACCACCTCTCTGGGAAGCTGCAAGCCATGCTGCAGAGGCTGGTGCCCCTCATACTCTAGGGGTGCAAGCTGCCTCAGGAGCTATTCTGTGGCTGGAGTTGGAAGCTCCATTTCCCATAAACAATGGATGTCCACTGCCCTCAGCTACTGATTAGTGGATTCATCTGGCTAAAGTATAATCCTAGGGAAGCAGACTTGGCCCAGTGATTAGGGCATCCATCTGCCACATGGAAGGTCTGCGGTTCAAACCCCGGGCCTCCTTGACCCATGTGGAGCTGGCCCATGCGCAGTGCTGATGCGCACAAGGAGTGCCCTGCCACGCAGGGGTGTCCCCACGTAGAGGAGCCCCATGTGCAAGGAGTGCACCCCGTAAGGAGAGCTGCCCAGCGCCAAAGAAAGTGCAGCCTGCCCAGGAATGGTGCCGCACACATGGAGAGCTGACACAACAAGATGACGCAACAAAAAGATTCCCGTGTCGCTGACAACAACAGTAGCGGACAAAGAAAACGCAGCAAATAGACACAGAGAACAGACAATCCAGGGTGGAGTGGGGGGGAGAAATAAATAAATAAATAAATCTTTTTTAAAAAAAAAAAAAGTATAATCCTAGAGCCAGCTAGGGTCTGAGCCTGTCCAAGAGAGAAAGGGTCTGGTGGATGCCATCTTGACTCTGCCCCCGGCATGAGGGGGAGCCTGGCTGACTGAAATCCAGTGAAGTTAGGGACAGGCTTCTTTCCACCAAGATGGGACTGCAGCCTTAGCCTAGGCTCCAGCCCCACCTCCAGCAGAGAGGTAGCTGGTGGGACCTGCACCAGGCTCTCTAGGCAACTGCAAGTGCTCTCCGCTGGCAGAGGCTGAATAATCAGACACCTGGGGCTACATCCCCGCACCCCAAGAAAATAGGAGAGGAGCTGGGTATCCTCAGCCCCAGGCAATGGCAGGAGTTTTCAGCTCACACAGATTTGTTGAGATGCTATTGAGCTCATCTCTGCCTCTGTCCCCCCACAGAATAAGATGGGGCTGGTGTTGCCTCAACCTCTCAGGGTAACAGTTTTGGGCTGCACAAGTCTGATTGTTGGGCACCTGTGGCTCTATCTCCATCCCCAATAGGACAAGAGACAGATTGTGTTTGCCCAGCCTCTTTGGGTAACTGCAGGTGCTTTGGGCCCACACAGCCTGGTCTAGTGAGGACTTGTGGACCCACGCTCACCCTCCAATAGGAAAGAAGGGGACTGGTGTTTCCACAGCCTTTTTGGGCAACAGCAGACCTTTAGCCTGCATGGACTGGACTATTGGATGCCTATGAATCCACCCCCACCCCCAAAAGGATACGAGGATTTTGGTGTCTCCACCCCCTCTCTGGAAAACGATGGGTACTTTCAGCCAACAGGGACTGAACTGTCGGGTGCTTGTGGATCCAACCCCATGCCTTAAGAGGATAGAAGGGGGCTGGTGTTTCCTCAGCCTCTCCAGGCAATGGCAGGTATTCTTGGCCTAAAGGGTTTGAACTGTTGAGGGCCCATAGAACCACCCCCACCACACAATAGAATAGGAGGAAGCTGGTGCTTCCTCAGCCTCTCTGGGCAACGGTGGGTACTTTCAGCCTACAGGACTGAACTGTTGAGCATTTGGAGCATTTGTGGTTCTGTTCCCATTCCCTAAAGGGCAGAAGGGACAGTACTCCCTAAGCCTCTCAGGGCAGCTGTAGGCATATTGGACTCACAGAGATTAGACTGTTGGGCACTCCAGAGGGTCTGTTCCCACTCTTGGTAGGGAGAGGGTCTGGTGATACATCAGTTTACCTGAGCAAATGTTGTCACCCCTACTACCCACACAGCATAGATTGCTGACCAAAATTAAAACTCCATCCCTGCCTTAGGTAGGGGAGGAAGGGGTGTGAAGCTTCATCAGTGTCTCTGGGTGACTACAGTCTTATGCCCAACTGGGATAATTATACACGGATACAATTCTGTCCCTACCCCTGACAGAGGAGAAAGGTGGGAGAAACTTCATCAATTCCTGGGGCAACATGGGCAATTTCAGCCTCCATAGCTTAAACAGCACCAACTACATCCTTGGCTCCTACTACACAACCAGCAAGGGAAAAAAGATAAGAAATCCCTAAACCAAAGGGAGAAACTGCACCCAGAATAAATACATCTAGTAATCCAGATGCGGAAACACCAACCAAAAATTACAACCCATACCAAGAAACAGGAAGAGATGGCCCAGTTAAAGGAACAAGATAAGCCTATAGATGACATAAAGGAGTTGAGACAACTAATCTTAGCTATTTAAGCAAATCCCCTTAATAAATTCGATGAGATGGCTAAAGAGATTAAGGATATTAAGAAGACATTGGGGGAAGTGAATTTGGCCCAGTGGATAGGGCATCCATCTACCACATGGGAGGTCTGCAGTTCAAACCCCGGGCCTCCTTGACCCGTGTGGAGCTGGCCCATGCACAGTGCTGATGTGCGCAAGGAGTGCCGTGCCACGCAGGGGTGCCCCCTGCATAGGGGAGCCCCACGCGCAAGGAGTGTGCCCCATAAGGAGAGCCACCCAGCACAAAAGAAAGTGCAGCCTGCCCAGGAATGGCACTGCACACACAGAGAGCTGATGCAGCAAGGTGATACAACAAAAAGAAACACAGATACCCATGCTGCTGACAACAACAGAAGCAGACAAAAAGAACATGCAGCAAATGGACACAGAGAATAGACAACTGGGGCAGGGGGGGAAGAGGAGAGAAATAAATAAAAGAAAAGAAAAAAGAAAGAAAAGAAAATTTGGAAATTGGTAGTGTAAAAATGATAGTTGTTACCATCCCTTGAGCACAAAGAAGAATTTGAAAGCATACATAGAAAAATAGCAGACCTTATGGGAATAAAAGGTGCAAGAAATGAAATTAAAAATACACTGGAAGCATATAACAGCAGATTTGAGGAAGCAGAAGAAAGGATCAGCAAGCTCAAAGACATGGCCTCCGGAAGTGAACAAACAAAAGAACAGATGAAGAAAAGAATGGGAAAAATTGAACAGGGTCTCAGGGAACTAAATGAAAGAAAGAGACATGCAAACATACATGTCATGGGTGCCCCAGAAGAAGAAGAGAAGGGAAAAGGGGCAGAAAGGATATTTAGAGAAATAATGGTGGAAAATTTCTCAACCCTATTGAAGGACATAGATATCCATGTCTAAGAAGCACAACATACTCCCATCCAAATAAATCTGAATACATCAACTCCAAGACACATACTAATAAGAATCAAATGCCAGAGACAAAGAGAGAATTCTGAGAGCAACAAGAGAAAAGCAATGCATAATGTATAAGAGATACCCAATAAGATTAAGTGCTGATTTCTCATCAGAAACTATGGAGGCAAGAAGGCAGTGGTATAATATATTTAAGATACTGCCAGAGAAAAACTGCCAGCCAAGGATTTTATACCCAGCAATATTATCTTTTAAAAATGAGGGGGGGATTAGAATACTTACAGATAAACAGAAATTGAGAGAGTTTGTAACAAAAAGATCAGCTTTTCAGGAAATACTAAAGGGAGTGTTACAGCCTGAAAAGAAAAGAAGGAGAAAGAGGCCTGGAAGAGAGTCTAGAAATGATAACTGTATCAATAACAGTAACTAAAAGTGGCAAATACAAAATGACAGACAAAACACAAAGATCAAAATGGATGAAATAAGAACTGCCTTTACAGCAATAACATTGAATGTTAGTGGATTAAACTCCGCAATCAAAAGACACAGACTGGCAGAAAGGATAAGAAAATATAAGCCATCTATATGTTGTCTGCAAGAGACTCATCTTAGACCCAAGAATACCAATAAACTGAAAGTGAAAGGTTGGAAAATGATATTCCACGCATGCAATAGCAAAATAAATAAATAAATAAATAAAAGCTGGGGTAGCTATACTTACTTATATCAGATGATACAGACTTTAAAAGCAAAACTGTTATTAGAGATAAGGAAGGACAGTGCATATTAATAAAAGGGATGATTCATCAGGAAGAAATAACAATCGTAAATATATATGCACCTAGCCAGGATGTCCCAAGATACTGAGGCAAACACTGGCAAAACTGAAGGGAGAAATAGACATCTCTACAATAATAGTTGGAGATTTCAATACACCACTCGCAACCTTGGACAGAACTGATTGGCAGAAGATCAATAAAGAAACAGCTTGAATAATATGATAAATGGACTAAACCTAATAGACATATACAGAACACTGCACCCCAAAACAGCAGGATATACATTCTTTTCAAGTGTTCACGGATCTTTCTCCAGGATAGACCATATGTTGGGACACAAAGCAGAACTCAAGAAATTCAACAAAATTGAAATTATACAAAGCACTTTCTCTGATCATAATGGAGTAAAGCTAGAAATCAACAAGTGGCAAATAAAGGGAAAATTCACATATATATGGAGATTAAATAACACACTCTTAAATAATCAGTGGGTCAAAGAAGAAATTTCAAGAGAAATCGGTCAATATCTTGAGACAAATGACAATGAGAATACAACATATCAGAACCTATTGGATGCTGTGAAGGCAGTACTGAGAGGAAAATTTATAGCCCTCAAGGCTTACATTAAAAAAGAAGAGAGAGCTCAAATCAGTGACCTAACAACACAGCCAGAGGAACTAGTAAAAGAACAGCAAGCTAATCCTAAAGCAAGTAGAAGGAATGAAATAACAACGATCAGAGCAGAAATAAATGAAACTGAGAACAAAAAAAAATAAGAGAAAATTAACAAAACCTGTTGGAGATTTGGACCCAAAGGGTATCGGGAATGAAAGAAAGAGAAAAGGGGGAAGGAGTGAGTGAGAGCTGAGATCAGGGGGTCTGCGTGTAATAACTCCTCAGACAACTTTATTGTTTACAAGGGGCTCTCTATATACCCCAGTCTATGTGACAACAAGCAGCAACACATAGCCTATGTGACAACAAGCAGCAACATGCAGTTAAATATCAGCATTACCCATAGTCTAAGGAATTTTTAAAAATCTTATCTCAAGGTACAAAGTCTAAATGTTCTCTTCACTACAAAAGGTATGTGCTCATCTTTTCTTTCAGCCTTTAACAGCTTCATCCCATTTGCCAGGAACTCTTTTTTTTTTTTTTTTTTAAGATTTATTTATTTATTTAAATCCGCCCCCCTCCCCTGGTTGTCTGTTCTCTGTGTCTATTTGCTGCGTCTTGTTTCTTTGTCCGCTTCTGTTGTCGTCAGCGGCACGGGAAGTGTGGGCGGCGCCATTCCTGGGCAGGCTGCACTTTCTTTTCACGCTGGGCGGCTTTCCTCACGGGCGCACTCCTTGCGCGTGGGGGAGGAGGACACCCCTGCGTGGCACGGCACTCCCTGCGCGCATCAGCACTGTGCATGGCCAGCTCCACACGGGTCAAGGAGGCCCGGGGTTTGAACCGCGGACCTCCCATATGATAGACGGACGCCCTAACTACTGGGCCAAAGTCCGTTTCCCTGCCAGGAACTCTTAATTACCATATTCCTTAGGTTGCAAGCATAGCAATGGAGATAGCATGTCTCTCTTTGTGAGGCCACTGTGCCTCAGTTTCCAACAAAAACCAAAAGTTGGTTCTTCAAGAAGATTAACAAAATCAACGAACCTTTAGTAAGACTAAGAAAAAAAGAGAGAAGATTCAAATAAATGAAATAAAAAATGAAAAGGAGAACCTTACTACTGACCCCACAGAAATAAGGGAGATCATAAGAGGATACTATGAACAACTTTATGCCTAAAAATAGACAATGTAGATGAAATGAAAAAATTCCTAGGAATGTACTAACAACCTACACTGACACTAGAAGAAATTGGAGACCTCAACAAACCAATCACAAGTAAAGAGATTGAAACAGTAATCAAACAGCTCCCCAAAATGAAAAGCCCAGGACCAGACAGTTTCACAGGTGAGTTCTACCAAGCATTCAAAGATTTAATACCAATCTTACTCAAGCTCTTCCAAAAAATTCAACAAAAAGGAACACTACCAAACACAGTCTATGAATCCAATATCACCCTACTACCAAAGCCAGATAAAGATATCACATAAAAAGGCAATTACATACCCATTTCTCTCATGAATACAGATGCAAAAATCCTCAATAAAATACTTGCTAATCGAATCCAAGAACACATTAAAAGAATAATCAATCATGATCAAGTGGGTTTTATACCAGGCATGCAAGGCTAGGTTCAACACAAGAAAATCAATCAGCATAATATACCACATTAATAAATCAAAGAAGAAAAATCACATGATCTTATCAATTGACATAGAAAAGGCATTTGACAAAATACAGCATCCTTTCTTAATAAAAAATACTATAAAAAATAGGAATTGAAGGAAATTTTCTCAACATGATAAAGACCATATATGAAAAACCCACAGCTAACATTGTACTCAAAGGTGAAAAACTAAAAGCTTTCCCATTGAAATCAGGGACAAGACAAGAATGCCCGTTATCACCACTGTTGTTTAATATAGTGCTAGACGTTCTAGCTAGAGCAATCAGGCAAGAAAAAGAAGCAAAAGGAACCAAATTGGAAAGGAAAAATTAAAACTTTCACTATTCACAGATGATAATGATTGTATATTTAGAAAATCCCAAAAAATCAACAACAAAGCTGCTAGAGCTAATAAATGAGTTCAGTAGAGTGTCAGGATACAAGACCAATATGCAAAAATCAGTGGTGTTTATATACACTAATAATGCACAATCTGAGGAGGAAGTCAGAAAAAAAATTCCATTTACAATAGCAACTATAAGAATCAAATATTTAGGAAAAAACTTAACCAAGGATTCAAAGCACTTGTATTCACAAAACTATAATGCACTGCTAAAAGAAATTTAAGAAGGCCTAAATAATTGGAAGAACATTCCATGCTCATGGATTGGAAGACTAAATATCTTAAGATATACAGATTCAATGCAATCCCAATAAAAATTCAACCAGCATTTTTTAAGCAAATGGAAAACACAATTATCAAATTTATCTGGAAGGGTAAGAGGGCCTGAATAGCCAGAAACATCTTAAAAAGGAAAAGTGAAGTTGGAGGACTTTCACTTCCAGACTTTAAATCATATTACTTAGCTACAATGGTAAAAACAAATGATATTGGCATAAAGATAGACACATAGACCTATGGAACCAAACTGATGTTTCAGAAACAGACCCTCACATCTATGGTCAAGTGATTTCTGACAAGCCTGTCAAGCCCTCCCAGTTGGGGCAGAACAGTTTATTCAACAAATGGTGTTGGGAGAACTGGACACCCATAGCCAAAAGAAAGAAAGAAGACCCCTACTTCATACCTTATACAAAAATTAACTAAAAATGGATCAAAGACCTAAATATAAAAGGAAGTACAATAAAGCTCCTAGAAGAAAATGCAGGGAAACATCTTCAAGACCTGGTGGTAAGTGGTGGATTCTTAAACCTTACACCACAAGCACAAGCAACAAAAGAAAACATGGAGGGAAGCAGATTTGGCCCAATATATAGGGCATCTGCCTACCACACGGCCTCCTGACTCGTGTGATGAGCTGGCCCACACGCAGTGCTGATACACACAAGGAGTGCCGTGTCATGCAGGGGTGTCCCCCGCGTAGGGGAGCCCCATGCACAAGGAGTGCGCCCTGTAAGGAGAGCCGCCCAGCGCGAAAAAAATACACCCTGCCCATGAGTGGCGCCGCACGCATGGAGAGCTGACGCAGCAAAATGATGCAACAAAATGAGACACAGATTCCAGGTGCCGCTGACAAAAATACAAGCTGACACAGAAGAACACACAGTGAATGGACACAGAGAGCAGACAACTGGGGGGCATGGGGGGCGGGAAAGGGGAGAGAAATAAATGAAAAATAAACCTAACCTGATTTCACTGAAAAAAAAAAAGAAAACATGGATAAATGGGACCTCCTCAAACTTAAGCATTTCTGTGATTCAAAGGACTTCATCAAGAAGATGAAAAGGCAGCCCAGTTGATGGGAGAAAATATTTGGAAACCACTTATCTGATAAGGGTTTGATTTCCATTCTATATAAAGAGATCATACAACTCAACAATAAAAGAACAGGCAATCCAATTTAAAAATGGGTAAAAGATTTAAATAGACATTTCTCCAAAGAGAAAATACAAGTGGCCAAAAAGCATATGAAAAAATGTTCCATATCACTAGCTATTAAGGAAATGCAAATTAAAACAACAATGACATATCATCTAACACCACATAGAATGGTCATTATTAAAAAAAGACAACAGTAAGTTCTGGAGAGGATGTGGAGAAATAGGACACTCCTTCAGTGTTGGTGGGAGTGTAAAATATTGCAGCCTCTGTGGAAGACATTTTGGCGGTTCCTCAGGAAACTAAATATAGAACTGCCATATGATCCAGCAATTCCTCTACCTGGATATCCAGAAGAACTAAAAACTATGACATGAACAGAGGTATGCACACCAATGTTCATAGCAGCATTATTCACAATTGCCAAAAGATGGAAACAACCCAAGTGTCCATCCATCAATGAATGGAAAAACAAAATGTGGTATATATGTACAATGGAATACTATGCTTCAGTAAGAAGAAATGAAATTGGGACACATGTGATAACATGGATGAGTCTTGAAGACATTATACTAAGCAAAGTAAGCCAGACACAAAAGGACAAATATTCCATGGTCTCATTAATATGAACTAAATATGAATATAAACACATGGAATTAAAACCTACAGTATAGGTTATTAGGAGGTAAGAGGAGGGTTGAGAAGAACTACTGAGGCTTAATGTATATAAAAGTTTTAATTGACTTGACTGTAAAAGTACGGAAATGGATAGAGTTGATGGCAACACATTACAGTGAGTTGCAACTGGTTTATAAATGGGATTGTGGCTGAAAACAGTAGTCTGGGTAGTAAATGTCAATAGAAAGAAAGCTGAAAATAATCTAGGGACTGAATAACACAGTGAACCCAGAGGTGGATGAGGATAGTGGGTAAGGGTAAAAAAGAGAGTCCTTCTGTGAGCTAGAGCAGATGTACATCACTATTACAGGGTGATGGGAATATGGAGAAACATGGGAAAACTACAAATGGTGTAACCTATAGACTGTGGTTATCAGCAATACTATAATATTCTTGCATCAATGCCAAAGCAGTACTGTATTGATAATGGAGGTGTAAGGAAAAAGTATGCCAAATGTATGCTATGGACCATTATTGTGATAATGTCTGATGACACTATATCATAATCTGTAAAAGTGTTCCACCATGATGTGGTATTATAGGGAAATCTACACATCTGTATGACTGTTTTGCAAGTTCACAACATCTGTAACAAAAATGTATTTTTAAAAAATAGTGTGGGTTGGGGGAAAAGTACACCAAATGTAAGATAAGGACTGTAGTTGGTAGTAATATTTTGACAATGCTCTTGCATAGTTTGTAACAAATGTTTCACAACAATGCAAATTATTGGTACAGGGGTGATGTATGAGACCCCTGTATGATGTTATGTATGTTTATTTTGTAAGTTCACAATATTTACTATACACTTATTATTTATGCACGTTCATGTATGAATGATATACTTCAATAAAAAATTTAAAAAAACAAATTAAAAAAACACAAAAGCAAGACTCAATTATATGCTGTCTACAAGCATTACATTTCAAATATAGACACAGACCATATCACTATTAGGGAAATGCAAATTAAAACAACAATGAGATCTCATCTAACACCACGTGGAATGGCCATTATTTTAAAAAACAGACAATAATAAGTGCTGGAGAGGATGTGGAGAAATAGGAACACTCCTTCAGTGTTGGTGGGAATGTAAAATGGTGCGGCCTCTGTGAAAGACAGTTTGGCAGTTCCTCAGGAAGCTAAATATAGAACTGCCATATTATCCTGCAATTCCTTTACTAGGGAATATATCCAGAAGAACTAAAAACTATGACATGAACAGACATCTGCACATAGCAGTATTGTTTACAATTGCCATAAGATGGAAACAACCCAAGTGTCCATCCACAAATGAATGGATAAACAAAATGTGGTATATACACACAAAGGAATACGATTCTGTAATAAGAAGAAATGAAGTTGGGACATATGTGATAACATGGATGAGTCTTGAAGACATTATACTAAGCAAAGTAAGCCAGACACAAAAGGACTAATATCATATGGTCTCATAAATATGAACTAAGTACAAATAATAAACACATGGAATTAAAACCTAGAGTATAGGTTATAAGGAGATAGGAAGGTTGATAAGACCTATAGATGCTTAATGTATGTAGAAGTTTTAATTAACTCGACTGTAAGAGTATGGAGATGGATATAATTATAGTAACACATTATAGTGAGTAACAACGGTTTATAAATGGGATTGTGACTGAAAAAGGTAATCTGGAGAAGTAAATGTCAATAGAAAGAAAGCTAAAAATAATCTAGGGTCTAAATAACACAGTGAACCCAGAGGCAGTTGAGAACTGTGGTCAAGGGTACAAATACAAGAAAGTCCTTCTGTGAGCTAGAGCAGATGTACATCACCATTGCAGGGTGATGGGAATATGGAGAAACATGGGAAAACTACAATTGGTGTGACCTATAGACTGTGGTTAACAGCAATACTAAAATATTCTTGCATTAATGCCAAGCTATACTGTGTTGACAATGGAGGTATATGGAAAAAGTGTGCCAAATGTATGCTATGGACCATGCATGATTGGTGGTAATAGTCTGATGATATTATCTCAGAATCTGTAACAAATGTTCCACCAGGGTGTGGAGTTGTATGAGAAATCTACACATCTGTATGATTGCTTTGCAAGTTCACAATATCTGTAATAAAAATACATTTTTAAAAAATGGTATGGGTCGGGGGAAAAATATACACTAAATGTAAGATAAGGCACATAGTTGGTAGTAATATTTTGACAACACTCTTGCATAGTTTGTAACAAATGTTTCACACCAATGCAAAGCATTGGTGGAGGGGTGATCTTTAAGACCCCTGTGTGATGTTATGTATGTTTATTTTATAAGTTTGTAAGCTTTACTATATACTTATTGTTTATGTGTGTTCATGTATGAATGATATACTTCAATAAAAAATTTTAAAATATATATATAAATATAAAGATACCTATTGGCCCATCCCTCCCACTCACACACTTTCCCACATTAACGTCTTTCATCAGTGTGATACATTTGCTATAACTGATGAACACATATTGAAGCATTGCTACTAACCATGGAATATAGTTTACATTATAGTTTATCTCTGCCCCACACAATTTTATAAGCTTTGACAAAATGTATAATGGTCTGTATTCAACATTGCTATGTCATGCAGGGCAATTTCAATGTCCCCCAAATGCCCCCATGATACATCTAGTCTTCCCTCTCCCTCCCCTTAAACCTCTGGTGGCCACTGCCTTTATATCAATGACACAAGTTCTTCCATTGCTAGAATAATAGTAAGTCTATAATAGAATAATACTTAGAAATTTATGCTCCACGGTGTAACAGAGTTAGACTCATTTATAGGTTCCCTACACATACCTCTTCTGCCCCTTTAATTGAGCCTATAATTAGCACTATACTTGATAAATATATGTCCCAGAGACTTAAATCTTTGTTCTGTTCATGTGCTAGATGAGCCCCGAATCTCAGCAGAGTTGCAACACCTACTCTTCAGTTCATTGGATTCATCCAGGACAACTAACAAGGAGATGATGATGGACAATGCCCATCCCAAGGAAAAGAGAGTGTCTGCAACTGCAAGTAAGACAGTTCCATCCATCTGCCCATGGGATCTAAGCCCCTCTCAATTAGAAACAGAGTGGGCATCACCATTCCAAAATCCTCAAGATTGGGGAATGAACAATGAACCAAACATTTTAAAGACTTTTGATAAATACAAAGTGCCAAGTATGGAAAAAAAAAAAAAAGAAAGAAAAACTTGAACTCTGGCTAGATATTTTCTATGATAATGAGGAATTACTGCTAATTTTTGTAGATGTGCTAATGGTATTACGATATTTTTAAAGTGCCTTTACTTAGAGATATATAGTGAAATATTTACAAATGAAATAAGATGATATCTGAAATTAGCTTTAAATAATTAATGGAGGAGTAGGGGACCAATAAGACAAAATTAGGCTTGTATTGGTAATGGATAAAGGTGTGTCATGGACGTTATTCTATTCTATTCTATTCTATTCTTTCTATTCTATTATTCTCTTTACTTTTGCACATGCTTGAATTTTTCTATAACAAAAAGTAGAAAATGGAGCTATTAAAAAAGACCTTATAATCTACAAGAGAAGCTCCTTGATTTCTATTCTGTCTAATAAGAAAGACAGGAGAAAAGGGTAGCTTTCTAGAATAATTTTGTTCAACTCCCTCACTCCATCAAACAAAAGTTCTCCCCAAAGCCAAAACACATCAATCAATTTCGTTTTGCTGAGATCTTTATTTCATTAAAAAAAAAAAAAAAGGATTATAGAACTGAAAAGGATCATAGATCTCATTGTTTTAAACTTTTGGGAACCCGTTTCTGAATTATAATCAATACTCTTAAGACAGTTTTACATACATACTTCCCAGTCTATAATTTGATGTAGGCTTTATTAAATTTGTGGAAACTTCCAGGGTTCCCCTTCATTGTGGGGAAACTTGCTTACCATTTTAAATTTAAAAAGCAAACTGTTTTGTGTGCTGTGGACAAAGAAGAGCATTGAGCACTTGGAGTCCTTTGGGGGAAGTCAACAGTGTCAAAAGGACAGAGAGCTAGGTTTTGTCACTGTGCGCACACACCCTTGGTTTGACTCACATCTCTCTTATGCCCACTTCCCCATCTGGACTGGCATCTTCTCTCCACTCCCACCTCCACCCTCCTACAGTTTCTCCTGGAGGACACACAAGTGTCACCTGGCAGACCCCTGCCAGCTTCACAGAGCTCCACGGAGCTGGTCACCAGCAGGGAAGACCCAAAAGAGGGGGGCCAGGAAAATTTAGGGACTATGTGGTGCCTCTTTCAATAAATCTGGGTTTCTATCCTCAAAAACTATTTAAAGAGAAAGTAAAATTAATGTACCCTCTTCTTTTCTTTCTTTTTTTTTCCACACTTGGCCATAGAACAGGAATTTCTACCTGTCCTTATATATTCTTTTAAGGCAGAGTTGACTCTCTTACACAGACATTGCTACTGTAGGGTTTTATTAGGTTCACCTCCCCTCCAAAATCCATTACCAGATATTGGGAGGATTTTTGTACTTTTCCCCAAGCCTTGGAAACTCTATCCTAAAGACTGAGACTAGGAAAAAAAAAAAAGATTCCGACTAGAGGATTTGCATCTCTTTTTTCTCCTGGTGCTACTCTGTTCCCTTGTTGGTGAGGGCTTGTCAGCTTGAAGGGTCTGAGACACAGAAAGAAATGATGTCTGTCACCGTGGTGCAGCCAGAACAGGCTCATCCCAGCAGCTTCTAGCCTAAAAATACCTCAACTCAGCAGGCTTTAACTTTTTTTTTTTCTCTGTCCTTCTGGTAGGCAAGACTGGAGTGAGACAGGACCTTTCTAAGTTCTAACTGGGTAGATCACGTTGTATCGGCAAGAGCCAGGGTGAGAGCTTTCCCTCGTGTCTAGACTGGCCCAGCTCTTCACCAGGCTGGAGGGGTCGTCATTCCTTCAGCCACGAGCGAGGATGGGCCTGGACTTGGGAAAGGAGGGAGAGGCAAGAGCTGCTCCCTGCCCTTCTGGAGCTTATAGTCAGGGGCTGAGATGCTAAGAACTCTTGGAATCAGTCTTTGGTATGTGCCATGAAGGAGACTCACAGGGCGCCACCAGAGAGGACCAGAGAGACCTCAGTGTTCTCCATTTACACCCCAAGGCCAGAGGAAGTGAGTTGCCAGGGTGACAGGGCTTGGTTTTGTCTTCAGAGAAGGGAGAACTTCAGCCCTTGAGTGTCCTTATGTGAGGCCATCTGAGAAGGAAGTAAATATTGATTAAAAAAAGAAAAAAGAAAAGGTTGCTATCAGATATTGATTGACCTCAGGAAAGGGAGGAGAGGCAAGGAGATCCCCAACTGTTCCCTGGGCACTCTCTGTCTTCATAGAGGTTAAACAGACATACAGCAGACCCACAGCCAAGCACAGAAAAGGGTCACTGAGATGCAATCGCTGCTGCAGGGCAGCCTCGGGGGACAGCAGGCAGGTCCTGCAGTCATGTCCCTCAGAGTCTGCTGAGCAGGTTCCCTCTGTGCCCGTTGGGGGCATCTCCTCCCTTACTCTCCAGCCACAGATAAGTGGTCATTCCTCCACCAGATGAGAGTCAGATTTTCTTATCAGGCATTTTATTTTTGGGCACGCAAATTTTCTCTGTTGCCCAAACACCACTGGAAGAGCAATAACGGAAATTGAGAGAGGAAAAAAAAATCCAAGCAATCCTATTCCTCCTCTATATATCAACATTTACACTTTTTTCTCTTTTCCACCCTATTGCTAAAGATAAAAGGCTCATGGGGACATTGTGGGGTGATCACAGCAAAGATCCCATTTGGGTACCAGAGCCTGCCATGGCCAATCCTTTCTCACTTTCATGGCATCAACAAGTCGACTGAGGTCTGGCCTGAAGTCCAATCTCCTGGAAAGAAACAGACCACCACAGATGTGTGACCTAGGTGGCAAAACTTGATGTCTCTGTCCCACCATGGCTTGGAGGGAATGGGAGAGGCCAGACTAAGGGAACAAGGCCATCTATGATCCCGTCTACATGGAGGCCAAAATTCCAAGGAAGAAGCAGGTCCTGGAAGGGAGAGAGGCCTAAATTCCTGGGGCTTCTGATCACTAGAATGCAGAAGTGAGTTTATGGGTTCACACTAGCCTTGGGTAACAGGTAAAGAAAATTTTGCTCAAAATAATTTCTCTTAATAAAAAAGGGCTAACTTTGAAGGAATCCCTTGATACCCCAAGCAGTTTTTCAGTCCTTTTGCTAAAGGGGAGGAAGAAGGGAGAAAAATTAAAAAGAGAAAGCAGAAAGAACGAGGAGGCAGGAAGTCCCTGATAAGGCTCAGATGAGTTGAGGGGTAGTCAGTGTATGTTTCAAAAAGAATTGGGGTCATAGACTTCTGGGAAGATTGGCAGACTAGAAAGACGTGGGACTCTTCTCTCCCAGAAAAATAGCTAAAGGACAGGCAGAAATGACCTGGAAAAACATGTTGTAGGGTTGAGGACACCAGAGGAAGGCTAGACACCATATAAAAGAGAGAGGGCCGAAGGAACAGAACTGAGTAAAAGCCCCAGCTGCCAGCATCCTCCCCACCCTACAGACACTTCTGAATTCTCAGGCCTCAGGGACTTGTGGCTATAAACAAAGGGGGCCCCAGGGACCCACCTTCCCAGGAAAGGGGAGAGAGAGGAACACAGCCTAAGGCTGACTCAGCTTTTTACCCACACATTTGGTCAGCTGGGTCCTAGGAGAACTTTCAGGCCAGGTGAGACCACAACATTGTTTACCTTGTGAGCCAGCAAGAGACTAAAGAGATCCGACCCTCTCAATCCCCTCTCTACTGACCAGGACTGGATGTTGAGGGCACAGAGGGGAGGGGAATTATTCCCTACCTGGGAAAGAGGGGACTGTCAGCAAAGGTTGCAGAACTGCCTCCAAGAAAGTTTGAGTTATGAGATTCTTAGCCTCCAGGCAGTATCCTCTATCATCTTGACCCGTCCCTTTTGCAGCAAACACAGGCCAAAAGGCATTGAACTTTGAAGGCTGCCAAAACATGTCATCTGCTGACCAAGGAAGTGCATGAGCTGAAATTTAAAGTAAATAAGTACCTTCCCCAAGATCCTAGGAAGTGGGTCTGCAACCCATTACTGGTTCCACAACCCGTTACTGGTTCCATGGCCCAGATTTGAACAACTAACAGGGACAATCCTAAAGACCCAGAAGAGGTTGAATCAAGAATCAAAGAAAACTAGTAACACACAGACTCCTGCCACCAAATCCCTATGAAAGAGAGAGAAATTGCACAGCTGAGTAAACTCACCATCCTAACCAGACACCCAGACATCAGCAAAAAATTACAAACTATACTAAGAAAACAGAAGACATGGCCAAGCAAAGGAATTTATCAAAGCCCCAGAAGAGACACAGGATTTGAGACAACTAATCAATGAATGCACACAAATATCCAAAATCAAATTAGTGAGTTGAAAGACAATATGGCTAAAGAGATAAAGGACACCAAGAAGACAATGAGCAAGCACAAAGAAGAATTTGAAAACCTGAATAGAAAAGTAACAGAATTCGTGGGAATGAAAGACATGAAAGTTGAGATCAAAAATACATTAGAGGGGAGTGAATATGGCTCAAGCAGTTGAGTGCCTGCCTCCCACATGGGAGGTCCTTGATTTGGTCCCTGGTGCCTCCTGAAAAGAAAAAAAAAACACCACACACACAAAAAACAAGAAAACAAAAGAAAAAACCAACTAGGGGAGCCAATGTGGATCAGTAGTTGAGTGCCAACTTCCTACATATGAGATTCCAGGTTCAATCCCTAGCTCAGGTAGCTCAAAAAGAAAAAAAAAAAAAACTGGAGGCATACAACAGTAGACTCAAAATGATAGAAGAAAGAATAAGTGATACTAAAGACAGAACAGTTGAAATTGAAAAGAATGGGGAAAAAATTGAGCAAGGGTTCAGAGAGTTGAATAATAACATGAAATGCAACAACATATGTGCTGTGGGAGTTTCTGAAGGAAGGGAAAAGGGACATAAAAAGTATTTGAGGAAATAATGGCTGAAAATTTCCAAACTATCATGGAAGAAATGAACTCACATGTCCAAGAAGCACAGCCTACTCCAATCAAAATAAATCTGAGTAGAGCTACTCCAAGACACATACTACTCAGAATGTCAAACATCAAAGATAAAGAGAAAATTATGAGAGCAGTAAGGGACAAACAAACTATCACATACAAGAGATACCCAGTAAGACTTAGTGTGAATTTCCCATCAGAAACCATGGAGGCAAGAAAACAGTGGTATGATACAATTAGGATACTGAAAGAGAAAAACCGCCAGTCAAGAATTCTTTATCCAGAAAAATCGTCCTTCATATATGAAGGTGAGTTTAAAATATTCACAAACAAACAGGAACTAGGAGAGCTTGTAAAAAAGAATCCACCTTTGCAAGAAAATATTAAAGGGAGCCTTATAGCTTGAAAGAAAAAGACAGGAGAGAAAAACTTAGAAGAGAGTATAGAAGACAAGAATAGCAGAAAGGATAACCAAAAGAGTAAAAAGACAGACAAAATAAGATATGACATCTGAAAACCAAAGAAGACGACAGTGCAAGTAAATAATGCATTTACAGTAATATCATTGAATGTGAATGGATTAAACTCCCCTATCAAAAGATATAGGCTGACAGAATGGATAAAAAATAAAAGAGCCATCCATATGCTGCCTACAAGAAATTCACCTTAGACACAGGAATACAAACCAGCTGAAAGCAAAAGTTTGGAAAATTGGAAAAAGATACTCCATACAAACAGTAATTAAAAAATAGCAGGGGCAGCTATACTAATATCAGACAAAACAGATTTTAAAGGCAAAAAAGTTATAAGAGATACAGAAGGCCATTATATATTAATAAAAAGGACAATCCACTAAGAAGAAATAACAGTCATAAATATCTATGTACCTAATCAGGGTACCCCAAATTATATGAGGCAACTTCTGGCAAAACTGAAGGGTGAAACAGACATCTCTACAATAGTAGTTGGAGACTTCAACACACCACTCACATCTTTAGATAGAATGACTAGACAGAAGATAAAATGACTAGACAAGGAAACAGAGAATTTGAACAATATGATAAATGAGCTAGACCTAACAGACATATACAGAACGTTGCACCCAAACTCAGCAGGTTATACACTCTTCTCAAGGGCTCGTGGCTCTTTCTCCAGGATAGATCACATGTTAGGTCATAATGCAGCTTTCAATAAACATAAAATGTTGAAATTATACAAAGCACATTCTCAGATCATAATAGAATGAAACAGAATATCAATAATAGACAGGAAAGAGGTAAATTCACAAATGCATGGGACAGAACAACACACTCCTAAATAATCAGTAGATCAAAGAAGATAATTGCAAGCAAAATCAGTAAATATATTGAGATGAATGAAAACAAGAACACAACATATAAAATTTTATGGGATACAGTGAAGGCAGTCTTAAGAGGGAAATTTATAGCCCTAAATGCCTGTATTCAAAAAGAAGAAAGAGCTCAAATCAGAGATCAAACTGAACAACCATAGAAGCTTGAAAAAGAAAAGCAAACTATTCCCAAAGCAAGCAGAAGGAAAGAAATAATAAAGATTAGAGCATATTAATGAAATCAAGAACAAAACAAAAAACAAAAACAAAAAAGAGGGAGCAGATGTGGCTTAAGCTTTTGAACTCCCACCTCCCACATGGGAGGTTGCGGTCACCCCTCGGGCTGAAGTGTGGTTTGCTGGCGGGGGAGCAGCCGCGGCAGGCCAAGCCACTGCCCCCATAATAGGGTGGCTGGTCGGACTCACCGCCACCCCTGAAGGGAGCTCGGTATGGGCGCAGAGTGCCCTCGGGTCTCCCCTTCTCGGCAGCCATGCTTTCTCGGCAGCCATGCTTCCGCGGCCGCCCCTCCTCCCGGATGGCGCCACACATGCCTTGTGGGGCGGCACCCTTCTTCTTCTTTCTCCCTGCGCAGGCACAGGGCGGAAAATTCCAGTCTGCCCTTTTCCCCTCCCCCGACAGCAACAACAGCCAGGCGTGGGCGGGAAACTCAAGTCTGCCCTCCACCCCAGCAACAGCAGCCACCAATCCCTAAACCCTGCCCCTTCCCCCAGCAACAGCGACAGCCAATCCCTAACCACCACCCCTCCCCCGTCCAGTACCGCCCACTGACCTTTCGCCGGCAACCAATCAGAACAGGGCGTGGCTTTGACCAATCAGCCTTCCCCAGCCCCTATAAAACTGTTGCCTCTCCCTCAATAAAGTGGACTTGCGTGTTTACCTTGTCTCCGCGGTAGTTTTTCTGCCCTGCGCCCTCCAGTCCTGAGAGCCCCTGACAAGGGCCTGGCCTCCCTTGTCCCCAGTTCATCGCCTGCTTCTCCGGGCGACCCCTTCGTCGCCGGCTTCGCCGGGTGACCCCGTCAGCCGAACCGCGCAACCCCTGTGAGACCGATCCCTCATCTGCTGCCGGACCGACCCCTCGTCCCAAGCGGGACCGACCCCTCATCCAGAGCTGGACCGACCCCTCGTCCGCAGCCAGACCCCACCTCTACCGACCGAGCAAGCCACTGCAGGAGGTCCCAGGTTTGGTTCCTGATGCCTCCTGAAAAAACAAAACAAAACAAAAAACAAGCATCAGTGAAGCCAGTGTGGCTCAGTGTTTGAGCACCAGTTTCCCACATACAAGGTCTGGGGTTCAATCCCTAGCCCCAGTACCTAAAAAAAAAAAAAAAAAAAGAAGAAGAAAAGAAAAAATAGAGAAAATCAGCAAAACCAAAAGCTGGTTTTTTGAGAAGAGCAATAAAATCGACAAACTTAGCTAGACTAACAAAGAAAAAGAGAGAGAGAAGATGAAAATAAATAAAATCATAAATGAAAGGGCAAAGTTATGACTGACCTCAGAAATAAAAAGGATCATAAGAGGATATTATCAGAAACTCTGTCAATAAACTAGACAACCTAGATGAAATGGGCAAATTCCTAGAGATGCATAAACAACCTGCAGTAACGACACAAGAATACAAGATCTTAACAAACCATTAACATTTAAAGATATTGAATCACACATCAAAAATCTCCCAAAGGGAAGCAGATGTGGCTCAAGAAATTGGGCTCCCATCTACCATATAGGAGGTCCAGGGTAAATACCAGGGCCTCCCGGGGAAGGCAAGTTGGCCCATGCAGAGTGCCGCCCGTAAAAAGAGCTGATGCAACAAGATGACGCAACAAATAGAGACACAGAGGAGAGACAGTATGAGACTTAGAAGAGAGACTGTTAGAGGTTTGCAATAATTAACAAGCTGTAGCTCAGTTTCCCCTGACTGGGGAAAGGCTAACCCCATCCCCCATAAGCCTATGTACTTCCCCACAGGTTAAGCAAAAAAACCACAGAGATGGGAGTAAAGGGAAATGGAAACCTTCCCTACCTGCATATCAGAGGAAGATAAAATTCCTACAGATCAAAGAAACATCTGCTCCTGCAGCATGCCAAGAAACCATAACTCCCTAACCCACTATCTTCCAGTCACTATCAGGGAAAATTATAACCTCTAGGGCTTCCTATTGGTCCCTGCATCTCACTCGGACCCTCAACCCCCTCCCACCAACTATCATTTCCCAGCCTAGGAAAGTTCTGTATACATTCAAGTCCCCCCCTTCCAGGAGTGGGCCAAAGTCTCTCTTCAGACCCCCACCATGCTGGTGGGGAGGCTGAAGTCTGTTCTTCAGACCCCTTCCTCTGGGAGAGCTTCTCAATAAATTCTTTCTCTGCCTATTGTCATATTAGTCTCCATGTTCCAGTAAGCGCCATTTTTCTCCAAAAGAGGCTTAGACCAGGGGGCTGAGATGGTGCAAGAGAATGATCACCTCTGGAAGGTCCCAGGATCGGTTCCCGGAGTCACCTAATGAGAATACAAGCAGACACAGAAGAACACACAATCAGTGGACACAGAGAGCAGACAATGGAGGGAGAGGGGAGAAATAAATAAATAAATCTTAAAAAAAAAAAAATCTCCCGAAAAAGAAAAGTCCAGTACCAGATGGCTTCACAGGTGAATTCTACCAAAAATTTCAAGAAGAATTAACACCACTCCTGTTTAAACCCTTCCAGAAAATTAAAGAAGAGGGAAAATTACCCAACACATTTTATGAAGCCAAAATCACCTGAAGCAACAACAGTAAGAATGTCTCAGAGAATGGGAACACAAAGTCACTTATGAAATGTAGGGTTGCCAACTAATACTGAGTACTCATTTGATGTATGTGATTGTCAATTTAAAATGGACTCATTGTGTTGGGGTTAAAGCAGAGAGACAAGGAAAGAGAAGATGGTGGCTGTGGAGATGGGGAGAAGCAGGCTGATTTCAGAGTTTGGTTGTCCCCAAACCAGGACTTGCTCATGGATTGGATGTGATCATCAAATAACTCAATCGAGGATGACCCATTGTTCTTGACTTACACAAGTGGGTGGGCAATGGTGCCACTGCTTAGAAGCAGAAGACAGGGAGGACCTGCCTGGAGGGTAGGCACATATCAAGAGCTCTGTTTGGTGGCATTTTAACTCTGAGATGATTATTTGGCTTCCAAGAAGAGAGTTCAGGCAGGTAGTAAGGTTAGAGTGAAAGGGAGAAGTGCGTTCTCTCTCTGCTCCAAAATTTGTGAAAACTACACCAAGAACTGGTCCTCATTATCATTTGCACAGAAGCAAAGGAAAGGCTTTGGCTTTTCCCACTAGACTTTCACCTCCTTATGGGCAGCCTGGGTTTTGTCCATTGCTATGTTTCTAGCACCTTGCCAAGCACCTAGAACACAGTTGGTGTCCAATCAATAAGTTTTGGCTGGCTGGATAAACAACATTACGGTCCCTCCCAGCCTCCAGAGACTGGCTGACACTGGGTGACTTTTCAAAGTCTGGGAAGGCACCTTCATAGCTTAATGAGAGAGGCCTTATTAATTATAATAATGATGACTTGGAGATGACTTATGGTCAGGATGTGCCAACTTCTCTCCTGAATGGTTGTTAAATGGGACACACCGTGATGGCTCAGAGTGGACACAGGAGGTGAGACAGTGTGAGGCAGGTAAAAGAGGGTGGGTGGGTGCTGTAGAAATGCAAGGGAGGCAATTCCAACCCCACTAGTGAACTAGGTTTCCTTTGCCACCTTAGGCTAACTACTAGGCTTCTCTGGGACTCAGTTTCCTTTTGTTTATTTTCTGGAAATGATAGAGATCTAACACCCCAAATGGCTGTCAGCAACGCTAACAAAAGTAATTGTGCACCTCTGTGGCAAAACAGGGACACTAATCAACCAGAGGCTGAGCAATAATTCTCAGAAGCAGAGACCTCATCTCTACTTTAGAAACTTGGCCCAGGACCTGGACACTGTGAAAGACAGCCATCATTTTCCAGCCAAAAGACAACTACCATACTTGGCCTTGAGGAAGGGAAGAGGAAAAATAGAGTCTGTGTTGGTTCTGCTGTCCACCAATGTCCCAGGGACCTGTTGAGAGTGTTTCCAATTTCCTCTGGCTGAACTGAGCAGGTGCTCCCTGATGGAAGGCCTCTGTCACTCTTCCTGCCAAGTTACACAAACCCATGTCTGAAATAACCGGGGGAACCTTCATGAAGAGCAGGTGTCTGGGGCATGTGAGCGCCATGGAAAGAAAGCAGGAGGACTGGAAAGACTTCCATGGAATTTAAACAGAGTGAACACCAGCCATGAAAAAGTCCATCACAAATGAATACTTTTGAAACAATTGTCTATTTTCTTTTAAAAAAGAAAGAAAACACTCTTCCATAGTACCTAGCTTCGCCATATGCCTGCCTTTAGTGGAAGAAAGGTTAATCAGTTAACTTCACTTAGTTGTGTTTTACAAAAAGAAATAAAGGGCTTGGGATGCTAATACTATTCACAGAATTATTGTTTGAATAAGCAAATGTCCTTATTTTCTTTAAAAAAAATGTAATTGCAGTTTGAGCACATTTTAGGCCTGATTTTTTGAAAAACAGAATGAATTGATCCCTTTTTAAATAAATTGTCCTTATTAGGAGAAAATGTTTTATTGTCTTACCTTTACCAACCATGTCACAGAGCCTCACAGCCTACCAGCAGAGCTACTTTCCAAACCATTTTTTTAAAATAACAATTCAGACACAAGCAGAAACAAGTAAACATCAGCATTTGCTTAAAAAGTTAAAAACACAAATTTCTGATACCTGTATACATTCCCAAAGACTAGACACTCATGTATATTCAGTCGTGCCTTCTTCCAAAATCAGTGAACTGATTACCTCCTTTTTGATATTTGCTCTACACTTATTAACTTAGGTCATTTTGTACTCATGTCTGCCGTAGACGGTAATTATAGCTTTGTTAATCCATTGGGATTATCACTGTCTACATGCTGTGAACATATATATGTGCAAGTTGAAATGTATTCCCTGTTGTGGGCTTATCATTTAATTTCACCACTTCATCATTTTTGTCAGTGGCCGAGCAGACCCCTCAGACTCCAGCATTTACATGAAGTGCATTTGTATATTTTAGGTCACTGGATCCAGGTTTTATATAGGCATTTTCGGAGGGTAAAAGCAATATATTGTAATAGAATGTATAATTATTTTTAATAAAAGTCTATATTTTTCCATATTTTATAAAATTATAACACTAAAGCTGTACCTCAAAAGTCTTCAAAATAATTTGATCAACTACATTTTACAACTCTTTGGAGAGACTGTTTGTGGCTTTTAAAAAAATACACTTAGAGAAAAGTCTTTTTGCCAACCATGACTTTCCACTTGCTGTGAGGTGTTTCTTTCTCCCCCACCCTCTAGTCCATGATGTCACTGTTTTTTCTTAGTTCAGTAATAACACCTTTGATCCTGTGCTTAGCATGTTAGGGTCATCATACCTCAAGAACGCCAAGTTGTTAACTAATCATATTGAATTAACTGTTTAACCACACTGAGCTCATCTCTTAAAAATTAATCAAGTTTATCTTCTATGAGAACATGAAAGCATGCTGATTTTAGAGAATTGAGCTAAAAACATTTATAAATATTTTAGTCTTGCCCAGGGTGTGTTGTAAAGTTTTTGTTGTACTCTGAAGAACAATTAAAATTGTTCAGAGATAATTCATAGTACCTCTGAAATTGATTATTACCCAAGATCCTAGGGGAAAATTCCTCTAGAAATAGTGAACAATATATTATGTAAAGTCATTTTAAAATTCCAGTTAACTTCGTCAGCAAAGGACAGAGAATTCTTTTTAAAGATTTATTTATTTATTTATTTTTCTCCCCTTCCCCCCCTACCCCAGTTGTCTGTTCTCTGTGTCTATTTGCTGGGTCTTCTTTGTCCGCTTCTGTTGTTGTCAGCGGCACAGGAATCGGTGTTTCTTTTTGTTGCGTCATCTTGTTGTGTCAGCTCTCCGTGTGTGCGGCACCATTCTTGGGCAGGCTGCACTTTTTTTGTGCTGGGCGGCTCTCCTTATGGGGCGCACTCCTTGTGCGTGGGGCTCCTCTATGCGAGGGACACCCCTGCGTGGCACGGCACTCCTTGCACACATCAGCACTGAGCATGGGCCAGCTCCACATGGGTCAAGGAGGCCCGGGGTTTGAACCGCGGCCCTCCCATGTGGTAGGCAGACGCCCTAACGACTGGGCCAAGTCCACCACCAAGAATTTAGTTTAATTGTGTTTTTAATTTAAACAGCATTAATATTTTTTAAAAATACTAAATGCTTTTGAGGTACAGTTTGCTCACCTTTTTTGGTTCTAAATATTCATAGAAAGCAATGTCTAAAATTGGCTTTTAGCATTAAAAACTGACATAGGAGAAGCGGATGTGGCTCAAGCAATTGGGCTCCTGTCTACCATATAGGAGGTCCACGGATCGATTCCTGGGGCCTCCTAGTAAAGGCATGTGGACTGTGCAGTGAGCTGTCCCACTTGGTGTACTGGCCCGTGCAGGAGTGCTGACCCACAAGGAGTGCTGACCTGCACAGAGAGCTGGCACAGCAAGATGATGCAACAAAAAGAGACAGAGAGGAGAGATAATAAGAGATGCAGCAGAACAGGGAGCCTGAGGTGGCACAAGAGATTTAGTGTCTCTCTCCCACTTGTGCTGCCTGAAGAGAAGACAAGCAGACATAGAAGAACATGCAGCAAACAGATACAGAGAACAGACAGCAAGTGTAAAACAATGTGTGTGGGGGGGTGAAGAAATAAATCTTAAAAAAAGAAGGGGCATAGCATTTTGTAACTACACTGTACAGAATTTTTTTTTTTTAATTGAAGCCAGTCACTAAAAAAATTACAGGGCACGGTATAGTCACACAATTAAGCTGAAAAAAAAAAGCATTAACTTTTCTGTAGTTATTTTTCCTTTTTCCCCTGTGGTTTTAAAAATATATATATACATATATATATATATTTAGTCAAGATTTTAAAATTTAAACCAGAGTGTAAATATATTTTGCTATTACTATATATGTAAGTGACTGCTCAAGCACTTTGTAAGGAAATTAGGATATTTTAGAATGGAACACCATGCATTCAAATTGTTATCCTAAATAAAAATAAGTGGTTTGTAATCATAAACTACCGTAAATGCACAAATTAAAGTTTAGATTGTAAAAAAAAAAAAGAAAAGAAAGGAAGGATGGAAGGAAGGGAGGGAGGAAGGAAGGGAAGAAGGGAGGAAGGGAGGGAGGGAGGGAGAACTGGTATGATGGGGGGATGTGGGGTAGATGGCCTAGACACTGGACTCTTCCTGTGAGAGTAACGTGAGGCCCTGTGGCAGATGGCCCAGGGAAGCCGTAGCCATAAAACTCACAGAGTATAGGGCATGGAATGGCCTAACCACTCTAATTTTACAGTAGGGAAAACTGAGACCCAACAAAGAGTATCCATTTATTCACCACACTTTCTAAGAGCCAATTTCGTGCCAGGTTCTAGGCCAGTGTTCGGTTAAATATTGTTGTGTAACACACCACCCCCAAACTCAGAGGCTGGAAGCAACAGCCCTTTTCTCATCTCTAACATTTCTGTGGGCCGACTGGGCTCCGATGTGCGGTTCTTCCGCTCTGCGTGGTGACGGCTACAGCTGCTGGTGCTGGCAGCTGGCTGGGTGACTGGGGGACTGCCACCCAGCTGCCTCTTCTCTGTGACTCCTCCCCATGGCCTGGGCTTCTCCCAGCATGGCTGCTGGGTTCCAAGAGCCAGGAAGTGGAAACTGCCAGTCTTCTTCAGACCTGGGCTCCCAAGTCCCAGAACATCACTTCTGTTGCATTCTTTTGGTCAACGCCAGTTACAGGATCTATTAGTAACCAATTGTTGCATAAAAAATAATCCCCCAAACTTTAATGGTTTAAACGACAGCTGAAATTTCTCTCTCACATTTTTGTTGGGGGGGAGGAGAGGGTCAGTCAGGAGTTTCAGGGCAGTTTGGTTGGGCAGTTCTGGCTTGGGGTAGCCCATGTGATCGCAACCAAAGTGTTGGCCAGGGCTGCAGCCTTCTTGCAGGCTGGGGCTGTTGGCAGAGGCCTCCGTCCTTCTGTGCACGGGCCTCTCCACAGGGCTACGTGAGTGCCTTACAACACGGCAGCTGGCTTCCCCCGGGGCAAGAGATATGAGACCAGTCCCTTTATGACCTGGCTTTAGGTCACACATTGTCACCTCCCTCCACCGTGTTCTGTTTGACCAGCCCTGATTCACATGGATGACCAGGAAGTGAGAGGCACTAGGGGCCATCTTAGAGGCTGGCTACTACACGAGGGCAGCCTAAGATGATGGGGTGCAGGAAAAAAACTCTTTCTCACTCTCCACGGGCGAGTGACAAAGACTTTGTGGCTATCTTTAATCTACCAGAGCCAGGCTCTAGGAGTCAGCAGAGGACCAGGCAGATGTGGGCTCTGTGCTCAAAGAGCTCACAGTCCAGAGGACCACACAAAAGCTAGTGGCAGAGAATGGATGTGTCTATCACCTCCGTTATACAGATGACAAAACTGAGGCTTAGGAAAGGCAAATAATATGCCCAGAATCATATCAGCTTATAGCAGAGCTGGGATTAACACTCAGACTGTCTGACTTTGCAAGCCAAGTCCTTTTTTGCCTTCTGCTGTATTGTTGCTCATGATGTTACACTGTTAAATTTTAAATGGAAAATACAAAATTATATAAGGTGTAAAATAACAGGGGAACCAGGGTAGCTTAGCAGCTGAGTGTCAGCTTCCCACAAAAGAGGTCCTGTGTTCAACCTCTGGCCCCAGTACCTAAAAAAAAGTTATAAAACAACAGCTAGGTGAAACAAATTGCGCTTTGAAAAACAGAAGGAAAAGCACCAAACTGTTAACAATTATTATTAACGGTGGCAAGAAAAAAAGGGTGATTTTTTCTTTCTTCTCCATGTTTCTGTATATTCTTAATGCTCTAAAATGAGCCTCTATCACTTTCATAACAAAAATTTTTAAAACCCAACATTTCCTGCTGCGGTGAATCAGCAGGAGAGGGGATTGGTTTGGGGTGGGGGCGGAGGCTCCACCTGCAGATTTCCTTCCTCCTGGGGGCCACGGCAGACGCTGTGCTGCAGGAGCCTGGTTTTTCTGAACGTCAGGTAGCTGTCGATCAGCTCACCAGAGCAAAGGAAGCTGCCCCCTCAGCTGAGGTGTTGGAGAAAGAACATCCTCAGGAAGACAGGCCATGCTGCTGGCACTCCTGGGATGGGAAGAGCAAAGGAAACAGTCTGATAGTCTCTCTTCTTGATGGGATGTATCTGTAATATTATTTTCTGAACCAAGAGCCAGGTGACTGTCTCTCAAATATGAGTTTATGTATGGGGAAACCAGGAAGGAACATTTGAAATGGATACTATCCTAGAAACTCCAATATATGTTGTCTCTGCAGATATATGCCCTTTGGGTCTTAGATGTCTTTAGTTCTTTTTGGGTTCCTGCAACCATGTGGTATCTTCTTTCACTTCTATTTTTGAGACTTAAGCACATCACCTCATTGTCTTCCTTCATGCCTAATATACTTACACCCCATAACAGGTAATTTTCCCTAGATTCCAAAGAAACAGTAGGGAAGTGGACTTGGCTCAATGGATAGAGCATCCACCTACCACATGGGAGGTCCAGGGTTCAAACCCCGGGCCTCCTGACCCATGTGATGAGCTGGCCCATGCACAGCGCTGATGCGTGCAATGAGTGCCCTGCCATGCAGCGGTGTCCCCCATGTAGGGGAGCCCCAAGCACAAGGAGTGTGCCCCGTAAGGAGAGCCACCCTGTGTGAAAAAAGCACAGCCTGCCCAGGAGTGGCACTGTACACACAGAGAGGTGACCCAGCAAGATGATGCAACAAAAAGAGACACAGATTCCTGGTGCCGCTGACAAGAATCCAAGCAGACACAGAAGAACACACAGCAAATGGACACAGAGAGCAGACAACTGGGGGGTGGGGGGAAAGGGAGAGAAATAAAATCTTTAAAAAATAAGAAACAATAGCTTCCATTAATTGGGTACCTCTTATTTAAAGATGCTATACTAAGTATTTTACTTACACGTAATCTTTATGAAAACATGACATGGATTATCTTCGATTTACAGCTGAGGAAACAGGAGCTCAGAGAGGCTGAATGACACATAGCTTGGAAATAGAGAAAGAACCTGAACCCAGGTTGAAATGACCCCAAAACCACTAGCCTAACATTGCCTCCCTAGAAAGAACAGTGTAACCTTACAAGACATTTTATAAAGAGGACAAAATTGTGCACACTCCCTCCATCCTAAGGTAACATGATGGCAGCTTTTTGTTGTTGCTAGTATGGGATAATACAAGTAGACTCTACCTCAGACACCTCTTCGGCACCACCACAGATCCCCTTGCCACTGCCTTCCCACCACTGCCGGCTGTGGTGGCGGCTTCTGTGAATGCTCCCAAAGGCTTCCAGCAAGTGCAACCTGATGCCATCTCACCTCAGGCCTGCAGCAACATCTCTGCTGACTTGGTGCACACAGGACCAGGCAAGTGCACCCTGGCAGCAGAGGTTACAGCACAGTGGGCTCAGAAACCAGTGAGTCAATGTCTCCCTCTTGCTCTCCCCACCTCACATGGTGGGTCCTAGGGTGCTTTGCACAGGGCTTCACTTCCAGGATCCAGGAACATTCTCAGCGCCTCTCTCCCCATGCTTACTTGAGTCCCCAGGGCTTCTCTCCTCTTCACGGGGCTCACGCTCCCCAATAATGTACTGGCCATGACTTTTGTCTCAAGTGCTGCCTTCTGGGGAACTCTGGCCAAAACACATTCAAACTTTTTTTTGCCTAACCGCCCATCAAAATAGAGACCATCTTTGTCTTCTAATTCCCTTAGGTGCCAGATAGCCACAAGGAAGTGGCCAAGGCTAGCAACTCCACCATTTCCCCTCTCGACTCTGTTTAACAACCCAGTGGGGGCAGGTGCTTCCTTCTTACTTCTAGGTACTCTCTACCACTTGTATAAATCCCCTCTTCAAGGTTAAAAACAAACACCTGCGCTGTGTTCAGGTGGACGTCTGTGTTGGTAACCGGCCAGCTGAGCGCCTCGCTCCCACCCCTTCCCTGCTTTAGGAGGTGATGGGGGCGAGTGGGGACAAGAGGTGCAAGGCCGGGCCCTCACCCATTGGCTGTGCTGCTGACCTTCCATCCTCAGAGTTAGAACCATGCTCCCCAGGGATCCAGACAAGCTCGAGATTGAGTTTCGCTTGTCCGGGTGGGGGGAGGAGGATAGTGGGCATGGGCAGAGGGCCTTGGGTGGTGTCAAGGTTTTAGGGACACTGGGGCTTAGAAAGCCTGGGAGTACCTGCTGTACATGGTGTTATCCTCTGAGCAAGCGCCAGGAAGGCCCCCAGAGGCAAGGCACAGGTTACAGGAGGGCGTGGGGGAAGGAGGGGAGGGTCATTTTTTCCCCTTAGACAACCCACCCTGGCTCTGTTCCACAAAGGGCCTGGAATGGCAGGGCCTTGAGACCTTTATATTTAATAACCTCAGGTCTCCCGTGCTAACCAGCAAAGTAAACAAGGGACACGATCTGGCTGTCTGCTGCTCTGTGATGCAGGAATTTAGTCACAGGAGCCTCAGCAGTCAGGGCGTCTCTAAAGCCCCTGAAGACTTGCCTCAAGTAGCCCTTCCCACAGCTGCTTGTATCTGGACTGTGGTTAAAGTCCTTCTGAATATTAACAGGTTTTTATTTCAGGAGAACCAGTCAAGAATGATGCTCCCCTCCATGCCAATTATCTTAAAGAGTCATGCCCAGCGGTGGTGCAGAATGAACAAACAGAAAGCGCTAGAGGGCACAAAGTTCTGAGATTGCGCTCCATAGAGGAACCAGGGAGGGGGAAACCTGGGAATAAAACATCTTCAGAAACCCAGGTCCATGGCCACACCTAGACCTTGACATCACTAGAACTGCTCACCTGTGAAAACCTTGCCCCCCCACCCCACCTCCACTCTAAACAATGACAACATCCAGTTCTACCTCAGGTACCATCCTGCCACCACCTCTGCTCTGTGATTTCCCCAGAGACAGCATCTCTGGATATAAAATTCTTGGTTGGCAATTGTTTTCTCTCTGCATATTAAATATTTCGTCTCACTGCCTTCTTGCCTCCATGGTTTCCAATGAGACACTGGTTCCTAATCTTATTGAGGCTCTCTTACATATGACACATTACTTTTCTCTTGCAATTTTCAGAATTCTCAGAATTGTAGTATGCTATGGCATGGGTCTATCTGGGTTTAAGCTATTTGGAGTTTGAGTGTTTTGGGTGTACTGTATATTCAGGTCTTCCATTAAATTTGGGAAGTTTTCTGCTAGTAGTTACTTGAATATTCTCTCTGCCCCTTTCTCTTTTTTTTTCCTTCTTCTTCTGGGACTCCCACAATGCATATATTGGTATGCCTGATGGTGTACCATAGGTTCCTTAGACTATGTTCACTTTTCTCCATTCTTTCTTCTTTATGCTTCTTGGCATAAAATTCAATGATTTTTTAAATTTTCATTTTTTCTTTATTAGAGAAGTTGTAGATTTACAGAACAATCATGTACAAAATACCATATACCACCCCACCACCAACAAGTTGCATTGGTGTGAAACATTGGTTACAAGTGATGATAGAACATTTTTATAATTGTAATATTAAGTAAAGTCCTTGGTTTAACTTAAGGTTCACAGTGTAGTACACTTCCATATATACATTTCCCCTTTTAATCACATTCAGATATATATTTCAGTGTTGTTAATTGCATTCACACTGTTGTGCTATTGTCACCACCATCCATTACAAAGCATTTTCATCATTCCAAATAGGAACCCTGTACATTTTAAGCCTTAACTTTCCATTCCCTAGCCCCACCCTCTCTCCTGGTAACTTATATTTTAGAGTCTGACTCTATGATTTTGCTTATAGATTCTAATCATTTCAAATCAGTGAGCTCATGCAATATTTGTCCTTTTGTGTCTGGTTTCTCTTTTTTTTTTAACATACGCATATATATTTTATTATTTAGCTTTACATTGTATGACAGGTTAATGTATATTAGTTAACACTGAAATGATAACCAGTGAACCTGAAGATGGATCTGAAAATTTGCAGCACAAAGACAGATTGGTGGAATTTGTAAAGGAGAGATTAATAAATATAGGGGCTAGAGTGAGGTCTGACATTTAACTAGTCAGTTTATGAAAGAAAAAATACAATAATGGAATGGCATTTTCCATTGTCCAAAGATCATATGCATTTATAAATATATATATATAGGGAGACATATATGTGCACACAGATACAGTAATGGGAAGTACACATTACCAACCATTTGTTAAAGCTACGCTAGGGGTAAGGAAAAAAGTATATGAAGAAACATCTTATGTTTTTGCTATGTGTACTTTGCAGTCATTGGAGTCTTTTTACCTTTAAAATGTATCCATGCTCATTTGCATGATTAAATTAAAAAGACAGGGGGTGGGTGTGGTTCAAGCAGTTGAGCGCCTGCTTCCCATATGGGAGGTCCTGGGTTTGGTTTTTGGTGCCTTCTAAAAACAAAAAAGCAAACAACAGGCAAACAAAGACAAAAACCAATTCAGGGGAGCTGACGTGTCTCAGTGGTTGAGCACTGGCTTACCACACATGAGGTCCCAGGAATCCCTGGCCCTGGTATCTCAAAAAAAAAAAAAAAAGATAATAAAAGAGGAGGTGGTAAGTAAGAATTTGATTTGATCTAGAGGAGGAGTACATACTATCTTAGAGAGGGGGAGGTTCTAAAGCAAACAGTTCAGTGTCTGACTTATTTCACTCAGCGTATCTTCAAGGTTCATCCCCATGTTGTCGCATGTAACAGGACTTCATTCTTTTGTATGGCTGAATAATATTACATTGTATATACCATATTTTATTTACCCATTCATCACTTTATGGAAACTTGGATTGTTTCTATTTATTGGCAATTGTGAATAATGCCACTATGAACATCGGTATGCAAATATTTGTTTGAGACCCTGCTTTCAATTCTTTGGGGGCATATGCCTAGTAGTGGGATTGCTGGGTCATATGGTAAATCTATTCTTAGCTTTCTGAGGACCCACCAAACTGTCTTCCACAGTGGCTGCACCACTTTACATTGCCCACCAGCAATGAATGAGTATTCCTATTTCTCTGCATCCTCTCCAACACTTGTTATTATCCATTTTTTAATAGTAGCCATTCTAATGGGTGTGAAAGGATAGCTCATTGTGGTTTCGATTTGCATTTCCCTGATAGCTAATATTGAGCATCTTTTCATGTGATTTTTGGCCAATTATCTATCTTTTTTTGAAGAGATGTCTATTCAAATCTTTTGTCCATTTTCAAAATTGGGTTGTTAGTCTTTTTGTTGCTAAGTTGAAGGATTTCTTTATATATTCTGGATATTAAACCTTTATCAGATATATGGTTTCCAAATATTCCCTCCCATTGTGTACATTGTCATTTTACTTTCATGATAAAGTCTTTGAGGCACAAAAGTTTTAAATTTTGCTGAGGTCCCATTTATCCATTTTTTCTTTTGTTGCTTGTGCTTTGGGTGTAAAGTCTATGAAACCCTTTCCTAACACAAGGTCCTGAAGATGCATTTTTTTCTGAGTTTGATAATTCTAGCTCTTATATTTAAGTCTTGGATCCATTTTGAGTTGATTTTTGTATATAGTGTAAAGTAGGGGGGCCTGCTTTTCTTTTGCAAATGGAAATCCAGTTTTCCCAGCACCATTTGTTGAAGAGACTACTCTTTCCCAATTGAGTGGACTTTGCCCCTTGTCAAAAATCAGTTGGCCATAAATATGCAGGTTCATTTCTGAGCTCTCAATTCAATTCTTCTGGTCTATATGCCTGTCCTTATGCCAGTACCATGTTGTTTTGATTACTGTGGCTTTGTAAATAAGTTTTAAGGTCAGGAAATGTGAGTCCTCCAACTTCATTCTTCTTTTTCAAGATGGCTTTAACTATTCAGGGCCCCTTACACGTCCATATAAATTGGATGGTTGGCTTTTCCACTTCTGCAAAGAAGGTTGTTAGAATTTTTATTGGAATTGTTGTTGAGTCTATACATTGCTTTGGGTAGGACTAACACCATAACAGTAGATAGTCTTCCAATCTATGAACATGAAATGTCCCTCATTTCTTTAGGTAGTCTTTGATTTCTTTTAGCAATGTTTGTAGTTTTTGGTGTACAAGTCCTTTATTACCTAGATTAGATTTATTCCTAGGTACTTGATTCTTTTAGTTGCTATTGCAAATGGAATTTTTTTCTTTGATTTCGTCTTCTGATTGTTCATTGTGTATGTATAGAAACAGTACTGATTTTTGGATGTTGATTTTGTACCCTGCCACTTTGCTGAATTTATTTATTAGCTCTAGGAGCTTTATTATGGATTTTTCAGGATTTTCTGTCTATAGGGTCATATCATTTGCACAGATTGAATCATTTCAATTGTCTTATCTTCAGGTTCTCTGATTTCTTCTTCTGCCAGCTTCAATCTGCTGTTGAACCTCTCAAGAGAATTTAACATTTCTGATACTGTAATCTTCAGCTTTGTTTGGTTCCTTTTCATAATTTCCAGAACTATATGGATATTCTGTGTTCATTTATTGTTTTCCTGATTTCTTTTAGCTTTGTCCTTTAGCTCTTTGAGCATATTTAGGACCATTTTTTAAGATTTTGGTGTGGTGGAGATTTGGTCCTTCTTTTGAACGGTTTCTACTGCTTTAATCTTCTCCTTTACCTGGGCCATTGCTTCCTGGGTTTTTGTTTTGATTTGTTTTTCGGGGGGTGGGGGGGTGGGGGATGTATATTTTGTAACTTTTTGTTGAATTCAGGACATTTTGATATTTTAATGTGTTATCGTTGAAATTTAGACTCTGTGGGGTCTGTTCCTTAAGCTTGTACCCAGCTACTTTTATGAAGTTGTCCTCGAATGCAAAAAAAAAAAGAAAACACTTTTGGGAATGCAGCTCTTTCATCCATACAATGGATTGTATGAAAATACTCCAGGCCAACTGGACCTCCCTGATCCTTTCTGGCAGATATCTTGTCTTGGGCATGTGCATTTGGCCCTAGGAATTGCCCTGTTTACACAGATAGGATAGTCTCCTCTTTGCTTGGAACAGTTTCTTCACATTCCATGCACTGCACACTTTGTCAGCAATTCCTTGCCCCTGCCTGCACAACTTGACAGCTCATCCACAAGTGTAAGAGACTCTGTGAGCCACCTTCTACAGGTAGGGTAAGTTCCAGCACAGTGAATCCCTCAAGTCACCACCAGACAGATTTGGCCAGACACATATGCTCCCAGTATATGCACAAAGGGCCACACTGCTCCCTCTGGAACCAGGAGCAGGGATTCACACTGGGAATGCTGAAAGGTCCCATGCGGAGCCAAAGAGGAGATGGGGAAGACGTCAGGACTTTCACTTTCAAGTGGTCTTTTTCTTGATATGGTGCTTGCCTATTACTACAATCCTTTTACTGTTTTCTGGGATCCTGAGAAGGATGTCACTTCCAGTTTTTGCCCTTAAGAGTCTTACTCTGCCATCTTTATCAGATCAGGGCTTTAAACTTTATTTTTAAATATAGCATGTCTCTCTAAGTATGCCAAAAAAAATATTTGCTTTAACACAGCTGTCCCTTGTTGAACTTTAAAAAAAAAGTAATATATACATACCCTAAAATTTACCATTTTAACCATTTTTAAGTGTTCAGTTCAGTGATACCAATTATATTTACAATGTTGCGCTACCATCTCCACCGTCCATTACCAAACTTTTTCATTACCTCAAACAGAAACTCTCCCTTTAAGCAGTAACTCCCAATTTGCAATCCCACCCCATCCCTGGTAACCTGTAATCTGCTTTCTGTCTCTATGAATTTGCTTATTCTAAATATTTCATAAAACTGATTGAGGCAGGTTAGTATAGTGAAAGGGGGAAGTGGGCTATGGCTCAGCAGACAACATGGCCTACGGACAACGTGGCCGGCAGACCACATGGCTGTGAAACCCCACCCAGAAACCTCCTGAAAGATCCCATCAGACAGCGTCAAGGGGAAGCCCTGGTTACCTTCAAACAAAAAGGCCTCAGTATTGGCCCTCTGAGAGCTAACAGGTGGGGCAACCAATCAGAACAGCAAACAGCTGGGCCCTGCCCCACCATTGCGAAGAGGGAGGACGAAAGACTTCAAAAAGGCCTGAGCTGGGGCCCCACACACAGCTCACTCTGCAGCACATCTGCCGCCCATGTCTCAGACCGTGTACTTTGCTCGTTTTCCTGTTTCTTAATAACCTCCTTACTCCCTTGCTTACCCTATGGTGTGTCCTTAAATTCCTTTATGCAACATAAACCAAGAACCTAGAAGCCCAGAACCCAGAGCTCTCCGGTAACAAAATCATACATTTTTCCTTTTGTATCTAACTTGTTTTACTTAGCATAATGCTTTCAAGTTTCTGAGATATACTATATATGTTGTAGCATATATAAGAACTTCATTCCTTTTTATGGCTGAGTAATACTCCATTGTATGTATGGCCCACATTTTGTTTATCCATTCATCTGTTGATGGACATGGGTTGATTTCACTTTTGGCAATTGTGAATAATGTTGCTATGCATATTGATGTACAAATATCTGTTGAGTGTCATGTAAATGTAGTATTGAAATTGAAAGTAAATTTAGCACTTGAAGGCAGGTCCAACATGACTACAGTTTGAATGCTCAGTGTAATTTATTTGCTTGCCTAATTGCAAGCAGCCCAAATGACTAATGCATAATAACCAAGTCAGGGCATCCAATGCATTTAAAGGTGGAGAATATCAGAGTCTTTAAAGTCCACTGGCCTGAGAAATGCTATACTGCCAGGCAAACACCTTTTAAAGAACAGACTTGGGAGCGAGGGCTGATGCTGTACTTAGTGGAGGTTCCAAAGTTGAGGCAGGAGGCATTGGGCTGACTGCGGTGTGTCAGCAAGAATGCAGCAGATCTTGCAGCATTAAATCTGGGAGTCAGAGACTGGTTGTCAGTCTGCCTCAACCTACACTTAGCAAAGCAGCTTCTGTACTGGGTTTTATAAGAAGTGCCTATCTGGCTGGCATTAAGCCAGTCCATATCATTTCTTTGCACAAAGTCTGCTTATCACTTATTACAAAAATACATTTTCCTCAATTCAATTACATTCTATTTGTGGTCAACACGTTTACAATTTTGGTTTTGCATCTTTTTTCCCATCAATTTGCTTATGTTGTCATTGTAGTCAACATGGTCACAATGTTTTTTGTTGATTCAAGATCATTAATATTTTAATATAAAATATCAAGTCCCTCCTTTCAATTCTTTTGGATATAAACATAGGGTTATATGGTAATTCTATGTTTTTCTGAGGAACTGCCAAACCATTTTCCATAGCAGCTGTACCATTTTACATCCCCACCAGCAACACAGGAGGGTTCGAATTTCTCCACATCTTCACCAACACTTGTTATTTTCCACCTAATCTTTTTTAGGTGTACAAGTGGATCAAATTTTGGTGTCTGTTTTTCTAAGCTCAGACATTTCTCCCTCTAAAAGAACAATGGAGTGCCAAAAATTGGAATTAAAATTTTAGAGCACTTTTTTTTTTGGGGGGGGGTAAGAATTTCATGAGAAAATAGGAATTATCTTGAAATGCCATAATCGGAAATGACTGAAGTATATTAGAACATCTGTGGGCTTAACCAGTGGCTACAGCCTGTGTTGTGAGAGAGCCTTGGGTGAGATGGAGGGGAGAGGGGAGAATGGCAGAGTAACTTGGGCTGGAATTTCTGTGACTTAAGATCCTACTATATTGGGAAACGGACTTTGGCCCAGTGGTTAGGGCGTCCGTCTACCACATGGGAGGCCCGCGGTTCAAACCCCGGGCCTCCTTGACCCGTGTGGAGCTGGCCATGTGCAGCGCTGATGTGCGCAAGGAGTGCCCTGCCACGCAAGGGTGTCCCCCGCGTGGGGGAGCCCCACGCGCAAGGAGTGCGCCCGTGAGGAAGGCCGCCCAGCGTGAAAGGAAAGAGCAGCCTGCCCAGGAATGGCGCCGCCCACACTTCCCGTGCCGCTGACGACAACAGAAGCGGACAAAGAAACAAGACGCAGCAAATAGACACAGAGAACAGACAACCAGGGGAGGGGGGGGAATTAAATAAATAAATAAATCTTTAAAAAAAAAAAAAAAAAAGATCCTACTATAGGCCGAAAATATTTAGGCTACTTTGTACATGCTTTACATACAGAGCAGATATTTGGGGGCCAAGGGGTCAAAGTAAGGAAACTTGCTTGAGATTTAAATTTAGCATCACAATCCTTGACCTTTGTCAGATGTCACTACAATGAGTCACAGACGCCAAGCTCTAAAACCACCCTTTTCATTTATAAGCACGTACATATTCATTTGCTCATCTGATCTGATTTTCATGCCAACTTGGGGAGGCAGGATTCCTTATTGTCTCCATTTTATAGATGAGCAATCCAAGGCTCAAAGAGGTATAATTATCTAACTTCTTGAAAGTCAAGCAAATGATAAGTGGCAGCAATGCAATGCTCCAATCTTTTGATTAAAATTAGTGATATTTCCTTCTTTTGCCCTTTATCTGTCCTGTTTCCGGCAGCAGGAAAGGTCATTTTGGCAGGCACTGGAGCAGAGTGGTGAGGAGGAAGCTATGCATAAGGTCATGAATACTGGCTCTTCTTTAACTAGCCAGTTGATCTTGGACACATCACCAGTTCTCTGTGAGCTTCAGTTTCTGCATCTGTAAAATGGAAAAAATAACTTCAGACCTACTGAGGAAGGTTAGTATAGTGAAACGGGGAAGGCGGCCGGCGGACCACAGGGCCCGCAGACCACAAGGCCGTGAATCCCCACCTAGAAACCTCCTGAGGGGAAGACTGCCAGGAAGATCTTGTGAGACCCCAGCCACAAGAAACCCATTTGGAACAAGAATCCTGTTTGGAATGAGAATCCCATTTAGGGTCAAGGGAAGCCTGAGATCCCTTCAAACAAAAGGCCTCAGTATTGGCCCCCTGAGAGCTAACAGGTGGGGCAGCCAATCAGAACAGCAAACAGCTGGGCCCTGCCCCACCATTGCGAAGGGGGAGGAGGAAAGACTTCAAAAAGGCCTGAGCTGGGGCCCCACATGAGGTCCATGCCTCAGACCGTGTACTTTTCTCATTTTGTTTTTTAATAAACCCTTCACTCCTTTGCCTACCCTATGGAGTGTCTTAAATTCTTTTATGCAACATAAGCCAAGAACTTAGAAGACCAGAACCCAGAGCTTTCCGCTAACACTACCACAAAGGGTTATTGTAAGGTTTAAATGAATTAATATGTACAAATAAGTTGGCACAGCTCTGGTGCATAGTGAATTCTTAATAGGTAGGAAACATTGATTTTATTATATATTAATATAATTCTTATACATTCAGTTGTTTTTCAAAGGATCCAAATTCCTCACTTTTCTAAAAGAAGGGCTCCTTCTAAATGTTGGTGCTGGATCTTTCTGGTCACCTAGTTTGAGATCATGTTGATAATGTACTATTTACCTAATGTTTATGTAGGGCTTAGCCTGGCCAAGGAGGGTGGTGAACACTCTGGGCTACACAGTACCCGCTTCCAAGGAACCTCCGGGTGACACAGCCCCAGGGCCTGAACCCCCTCTCCTTCTCTCTGAGGTTGGGATTTGAAGACAGGTCAGAGAAGAGTTTTAGGCTGTTTCCTCATCAGTTACTTGCCCTTGCTGCACATTTCCAGGCATCCGGGATGGAAGCCCTCTCCTGTTGAGACAGCTCATTTTTCTTTGGGAAAGAGGAGGGGAGACAAGCAGTGATCCTAAGGAGTGACAACTGCAACCCCAAGACTCAACCCTGACAAGGGTGATCAATCTGTGTGCGGAGCTGACCCTGGCAAACACAGCGCCCATCAGATCTCACGACAAAACTAGGTTTGTTGTGTGGAGACCATTCCAAGAACTGGCTCTCTGTGCATAGGAGGGGTCCAGGTGGGAGAGGGCTGACCTTCAAGTCAAAGGGCACTGACGTCTGGGTCGGATGTGTGACAGGGCCTTCCGGAGGGGGAAAGGAATGTGGTCGAAAGGGCAGGTAGGGCTTGATGGCATTGGAATGTGGCTCCAGAGGGGCAGGGCACTTCTTGGGGTTGTGACTGGGGCTGGTGATGGCGATGAGGAAGGGTGTGTTTGCCAGTTAGTTATTTAAGCTTTATCTCACTAGTCAGAACAGGACTGGCTTTCCCCGCTCTAGGTCCCAACCTTGCCCCTCCCTCCCATCAAGCTTTCAAGCTTTCAACTGGGGCTCCATCCAGGCCCAGTGTCCTAACCTCAGTGTTTAGCAGGACCCGCTGAGTGTATAATCTTCAGAGAAATAGTTCTAAGCCTCCAGGTAAGGTGACCTCTAAGCCCAACCAGCAAGTCTCCCAGCCATATTACTGGTTTTGAGGAAAAGTTTAGCTTTATTTTTGATGCCTGAATTTGGATTTCTTTGCTCTGGTAGACTCGGAAATATGCGCCTGAGTGTGTGCGGCTCTTGTTCTACCTGCATCAACTCCTCTCAATGAGAGGCTATTTCCCCCTGTCCCATCTCTCAGATGTTGGGAATTAGAGACTCTGGGAGGGACCTGGGAATCTGCATTTGAAAGACCGCCATAATGATCTGACATTGAGGTTTGGGACCCACGGATGTAGAAGGCACACTGCTGGCAACAGGGATGGGCAGAGGGGCTCTTGCAGTGTACAAGTGTGAAGGGAGCCGTCCTTTCGCCTGCCACCCCAGGTTCACAGGAGATAGAAAATGCAATATGGGCATTACCACGCCAGGAAGCACATTCTAAGTGAGAATTTACCTCTAGAAGTCACCTTACTTCCAAGAGCCTCCGATACTGCCTCGATAAAATGAGTAATTTAAACTAGACGAGTTCTAAGCTGTAAGAACTAACGACAGAGTTAGTTTGGGATTGGATGCTGTGGTCACATGGGGGGCGTACTGTGGGAGGCTGGGAATCTGACTTTTTAAGCCAATTCCTGGGATTGGATGGGGAAAGATGGCCCTCTAAAATCGGCGTTTTAAAGAATTTGCCCAGTGAGAAACCTCTGGTTTTCGGATCCTCAATTTCCCCTTCTGTCAGGAGTAGGTTCTGTCTCCACCTGTTGATAAGCAGCAGAAAGAGGAAATTAATCAGCACAAACAGCTGGAGAAAACGCTGCAGCTCGGTGGGGAGAGGTAAGCTTATTACCCATCCCCACCCCACCCGGATCTCCTCCCGGATGCACCAAGGTAACTCTCCAGCCGCCCCTCCCCCAGCCCCAGCCCCGCGGGCGGCGTCCTCTTTAACAGGCCTGACCAATCGCTCGCCCATCTCCGTGGCCGCTCCCCAGCGCGCCGGTAAGGGCTGGATTGGCCGGGCCTGGCGCGCGCCCTGCTCCGCCCCCACCGCCCTCTGGTTGGCGGCGGAGGCCGCGGGCGCGGGGCGGGTCCGCCAGCGGGGCGGGGCGGCGGGGGCCCGAGGGCCGGCGGGCGGCGGCGCGGCGGCCCGAGCCAGAGCTGGAACCCGAGCCGCGGCGGCCGGGGAGGACGGGCGCAGTACGATGAGGCAGCCGGCCGGTGCGGGGTGAGCGCTCCCGGCGTCGGGCGGGGGCGGTGGGTGGTAGGGCACCCCGCGGCGGAGGCCGGGGCTGGGGGCGGCCCGACCCCACCGGGTCCGGGCGCGGGCGAGGTCCAGCGGCCGTTGGCGCGGCCGGGCGTGGAGTCGAGTCCCCAGAGCCCCTCCCGCTGTCACGCCAGGGAATTGACTGGGACGCGCCCCTGCGACGCCCCCCGGCGAACCCTTCCCTTGGGGGGCGTTTCGGGCGGTTAGGGGGTGACCCGGGCCAGAGGTGCCCGCCGTCCTGTCCCCCAGCCTGCAGTCCTAGGGCTCGGGGCTCGACCCAGGGTAGGGAGGCTCCATCCATGCACAAACTAAAGTAAACAGCTTGTGATTTTTATGAATGGGGCCCTGGGTTCCTGCCGCCCCGCTCGCCCACGTCGTGAAATGCTTGGAAGTCGCGGACCGCAGTTACTTTTCCGCGGATCTGTCAGAGGTTGTCTGCGGCTCTCGTTTTTTCTCAAACTCCTGGAAAACGTGGATGACCGTGCGGGTGGTTCGTGTGCTGTCGAAATGAGGCGGCGGCGTGCCGAAATCCGGGGCACTGGAAGGTTAACAAGTGACATTGGACTGAGGCCTAACGCCAGGTGCCCTGTCGGGAAGCGCGTGTGTGACGGTGGAGGCTGTAGTCGCTGGGGAACCCAAAAATGAACGGTGGGACGGGCAGCAGGAGTGGAACAGCTGACTTAAATTGCACCACACACCACTCAGAACGCACGGATGACATGGTATTTGGTGCAGAAGAGTGTCCCCTTTTGAAAATGGTTTTTGGAAAATTTAGCCCCTCATTTTGGTATTGGTTACTTTGAACCATCGGTTGTTATGGTTACAGGATATAAAGTGTAAGGGCAAAGTCTGCTTCCACCCTCGCTCTTTCTCCAAAGCCTGGAATTACTTTGTCACTACATTTTTTAGACACTGCACAGGGAAGACATATTTTAGAGTTGAAGGAAGAGCGTGGGCTCCTTGAGGGCAGGGGTTGTGACATGCTCATGCTGGCAGGCCCATCTCTGCTCTGCACAAAAACAGGAATGAGACTTTTGCATGTTTTGATGATTCTCATCAAAGGAAAAAGAGTCATCTCAGGAGCTAGATATAAGCTGGAGGGAAATGGAGTGACTTTTATTATGGAAATCAATGAAGAAAAATGGAGAGTTAGAGGAGTGTAGGTTTGTGGGTTTTAGAACTGGGTAGTACAGTGCATTGTATCTCATAGAAGGTATTGGAAAAGTACAGCAGCCACTTCCATTAGCTCTTACCTAACCCTTAACTGTTTCAGTATTCTATCACTGGTAGCTGTCCTGAACTTATGGAAAACAAGTCTCCTGAGTTGATGGGGATAAAGCCAGATTTTTGCCATACAGCTTCTTTCTTGTTACATGGACCTCTTTGGGAGTGTCAGTGAAGGCTTGAGGGGAATAAGTGGGAGCAGTCTGGATGAACTGAACATCTTTGCACGTTTATCTCCAGGAAAAGGTGCTGTGCTGAAAGGAAGGAGATTAACAGACTGAGATTGGGGTGGTGGTAATCGAGTCCACTGATAATGGACTGAAGGGACTGATGAGGGAGAAGGAAAAGTTCAAGAGTTTGGTTTGGTTTGAACATGCCGGGCCTTGTTGAGGTGCACTTTGCAGAGAGAAGAATGGCATCACATGACATAGCGTGGAGACATTACATATACCAAGTGCATTGTTTGTTATTAATAAATATGTTATTACAGCGTCTCTGGAGAAGCAGCAGGAAAAAGTAGGCTTTTAGACAGAATAAAGGTATAGCATATTTCGGAGTTTGGGTCAAAAAGAAACTGCATGAAGAAGTCAAAAAAGAAATATTCATTCAACTAATTTTTTTTCTTTTTGAGAGTGTGCCAAGTGCCAGAAACTGTGCTAGCCATTAAGGACATGATGAGGAAAAACTGTCGGTTGCGAGTTTGTTTCTACATGCCATTTGATTCCCCTTCCCTCCTAGTGAAAAGCTCTGTCTTCTGAGGATTTTCTGAAACTCTTGAGGCAAGAAGGGGGAGAAATGCATAGACCATTACTCAGTGAAGGAACATTATAGAGCAATGGGGAAATTCTGGCTGTAGATCACTTGTGGTATCAAACAATCTTCAAAGATCAGTTTTCTGTGTCAGGTTCAGTTATAAAACTATCTTCATCCTCATGTCTCTTGACCAGTGTCTCTTAATGGCTTTAAGTTCCTGTTCTTTCTTTTTCCCCTTTCTCTTGTCAATTCATTTATTCAAAAGTTCGGAAGTTCCTTAAACAAACACTGTCCCTGTCCTCAAGGCACTTCCAGTCCATTTTTGTTGCCCAAGTATCCCTCAGGGTCTATTTTCTTGTGCTTGATCCTTATTCTTTTTTGAGGTTCCCCTTGGGAGTTGTTGAAGTCACAGGGAATCTTTTGATTCTGCCTAAAGCAGTTAAAGCCTAGCATAGAAGAGAACATTTATTAAATTCCAAAGCTGCCGGCTCCTACTTTCTGCCCTTTCGTTTTTTGTTTTTTTTTTATGAGGTACTGGGGTTTGAACCAGACCTCATACATGGAAAGCAGGCGCTCAACCACTGAGCTATATCTGCTCCCCAATGAGAGTTGGTTTTCTCGCTTGCTTATTTTTTTTAAAGATTTATTTATTTTATTTATTCCCCCTCTCCCCCTGTTGTCTGCTTTTTGTGTCCATTCACTGTGTGTTCTTCTGTGTCTGCTTGTTTTCACATTAGGTGGCTCTGGGAACCAATCCTGGGACCTTCCAGAGTGGGAGAGAGGTGATCATTCTCTTGCGCCTCCTCAGTTCCCTGATCTGCTGTGTCTTATTGTCTTTCCTCTGTGTCTCTTGTTGTGTCATCTTGCTGCACAGGCTCTCCTCACGGGCCAGCAATCCATGCAGGCCAGCTCTCCGCGTGGGCCAGCTTGTCACATGGGTCAGCTTGCCTTCACCAGGAGGCCCCGGACATCAAACCCTGGACTTCCCATATGGTAGCCAAGAGCCCAATTGCTTGAGCCACATCTGCTTCCTTGTTTATTTATAAGAGGTACTGGGGATCAAACCCAGGACCTCGTACATGGGAAGCAGGTGCTCAACCACTCAAGCTATATCTCCTCCCCAACTTTCTGCCCTTTAGTCCTCCCTGGTCCTTGAGCATCCCTGTAAGGCAGAGGGTGGTAGCCCAGTTTTACAAAAGAGGAAAACAAGGCTCAGAGCAGCTCTGGAACTTGCCCAGGGTAACAGACTGGTTAGATGATGGCGCAGTAATTTTAATCTAGGACTTTCTGATTCCAACATGTGCTTATTTCCAGGAGAGAAATGACTATTGGCTAGAGGTGGTCTAGCATAGTGCCCTCTTTGGGCAATGAAGGGTCAGAATCGGAGCTGTTCAGAGAATTGCTGTAGTTAATGAGCTGCGGTGCTTGTGGTGTAGCTGAGTTAGCACCCAGTGTCCTGCCTCTCTCCCTGGTGATGGTTTTGTTGTTGTTTGTTTGTTTTGGGGGGTATTCCACATGACCTTCTAGAATTCTGAGTTTACTGCTGTGTAAAGGTGACCAGACTTCTGAGGTTGTATCCCAGTGCTTCCACTTAACAACCTATATGACCCTGGGCAAATTACTTTCTCTCTCCCTGTACCTCAGTTTCTTTATCTGGATAGTGGGATAATATTCACATTTCATCAATTCTAAGACATTACAGTTTGTCCCATCCTAACATTTCTGGGGAAAAAAGCATCTTAAAATCGATGGAGTCTTATAGTTATTGGCAGTGGCTTGCTTTCTTTGTGCATACTGTCAGTGTGGTTTTGGCTTAGATGAAATTCGATAGTACATCCTTATAGGTAGTTGTGAGGATTAAATGAGGTCACACATGTCCCTGGAATATGGTTGAGCACCCAGTAACAATTGATGCTGTTGAATGGTGGAATAAACAGGTAACTGGTAGGTAGCTCTGGAGTAAAGCTGGGGAGCACCTCGTAAGATTTGCCACTCAGAGCCCAGACACTGATCCAAGATCTGTGAGCTGGAGGAACATTTTCCAGTTTACCTGAAGCTCTGTCCTTTTGCTGATTCTTGTCCCCATGAGAAGTTTTAGCTTGAAAAGCTAATGAGTCATGGACAGACAACTCCTTATGTCCTGCCTATTCATTAAGGTCTTTGTCCAACTTTTAATCCCAGGTTAAAAGTAAATATCATGGGAAGCAGATTTGGCCCAACGGATAGGGTGCCTGCTTACCACGTGGGAGGTCCAAGGTTCAAACCCTGGGCCTCCTGACCCACGTGATGAGCTGGTGCATGTGCAGTGCTGATGCGCGCAAGGAGTGACATGCCACACAGGGGTGTCCCCCATGTAGGGGAGCCCCATGTGCAAGGAGTGCACCCCGTAAGGAGAGCTGCCCAGCGTGAAAAAAGTGCAGCCTGCTGAGGAATGGCGCCTTACACACGGAGAGATGATGCAACAAAAAAACGAGACACAGATTCTGGGTGCCGCTGACAATACAAGCGGACACAGCAGAACACACGGTGAATGGATACACAGAACAGACAACTGGGAGGGGGGGAAGGGGAAAGACAAATAAAAAATAAATCTTTAAAAAAAAGTAAATATTATAGGAAGAATGGAGACTTACACTGATGAGAATACTCTTACATGTGAATTTTAAAAGAACTCAAAGTTTTTTATACAAGATTCTGTGTTGTCCTTTTCCAGACTCCTTTTAATATTTAATTGCATTGGGTGAAATAGCTATAAGACACCGTTAATCAAAAGGATGCTCCAAGGTCATGGAGGTATAAAAGCCCTGTCCGGCTCTAGGTAGGGTAGAGAGAGCACTCAAGTTGGGGTCAGAAGGCCTGGGTTCCCCTTCTGGATGTCTCACCTGTTATTCCTAGGTACTTGGGATCATCTCTTTATCACTCTGGGTCTCAGGTGTCTCTTTTCCAAAAGGAGGACTTGGACTTGCTTTCTTAGTCCCCTTCCCCATTTCTACCCCAATCTGTTACTGTGTCATAGATTATGTTAATTTATTAATCTAAGGATCTGAGAAACTAAATGACTGAAAGGAATTGACTTTTTGAATTCAGTACTCTTGAAATGTCCGTTGGATGGTTGTGATAGTGCTTTATAAAGCAGAAAACAACAGGCAATTGATAATATAAGTAGCTATCACTTATGGAAAACTACTGTATGCCAGGCCCTTTTCCTACTTTTACTCTCCACCATGCCCTATGAATAATAGGTTTTATGATCAATCCTATATTAAGGTGAGGAAACTGAGGTTCAGAAAGGTTAAGTAACTTGTCCAAAGTCACACAACAAGGTCAAGGACTCAGAGCTGGGATTAGAACTCAGGCTTGGGAGCAGAAATGGCTCAAGCATTTGGGTGCCTGCCTCCCACATTGGGAGGTCCTGGGTTCAGCGAGCTGATGCAACAAGCTGACACAATGACAAATACAATGAGCAGGGAGTGGATGTGGTTAAGGCAGTTGGACACCCATGTTCGGTTCTCAGTGTCTCCTGTAGAAGATGAGCAGACAACAAGTGGACATAACAAGCAGAGACAACAAGCACAACCAGTGAGCAGACAGTGAGCAGACAGATGAGGGAGCCATCTCTGGGCAGGCGGGATGACGATGGACATTAAAAAAAAAAAAAAAAGAACTCAGGCTCATGTTGCTCCCCAATACACGTTATGCGATTGCTTCAGGTGGGTCCTTCCTTGACTGGGCCATGAGCTCTGGGAACTCTTCCTGGCTAAAAAGTAAGATGCCCCCTGCTGTGCTCCTTATTATTGTGTACTGACACCTGTTTAAATTCTGAGTTCCCATTCAGGACATCTACCATGTGTTGGAAGAATTTTGCTAAGCCTGAAGTGTAACTCCTATGGGAGCTGCTGGGGATATAAGTCCTTGAAAGGAAGATTTTTCTTTGGTGAACAAAAGCACTCAGCCAGGCCCCTGTTAGCATAAATGGAGCTGCTGAGAAAAAGAATCTAAGCTTTTTGTGTGGAAGCTGGCAAGATGGAAAACCTGGGTTGGCTTTGAAACATAACCAGGTAACTTTTGTCTGTTGGATTTGCCTGGAATTTCTGTTCCAAGGGCTTTTCTCTAAGGAGATTATTGGAACTAAGAATTTGAGGGCCTCCCTGGGCTTATCCTAACAGTTGAGAATGGCACAAGGAGAGAGGACTTCTCTTCTGTCCTAAGCTTATTTAGGATTTGATATTAAAACACATCCCTTGGATTGCTCCTGAAAAATAAACTTTCAGAATTGCAAAGTGTTTTGTAAGAGTTTCATTTCTCTTTTGCTATTTAAAGCTGACATAAGTATGCCTGTTCTCTTATACAATTTTAAGTCCTTTCTTACACCTAATGCTCTTTTTAAAGCAGTATTCTTAAAGATGGTTATATTTATCATGTTGGACTTGAAATAGAGAATTTTAAATCTTTCTGCTGAAAGGACTGACTGAGCAATGATTATCAGTTATTCAACAAGTATGAGTGTATACTGGGGCCAAGCGTTGTTCTTGATATTGGAAGTCTGATGGGGAGCAAAATGAATGTGGTCCCTTGCTGCACATAGCACATTTTCTAGTCCAGACAATAAACAAGTTAACAGACATATGCTTCATATATATTTAATTGTGCTAAGTGTGAAATTTCCTTCCTCTGAGGGGAAGAACAGGACACTGAGCAAGAATAAAGGGAAAGAGCCAGCAAATAGGAGTGTTGGGAAGAACATTTTAACAGAAGCAGCATGCGATGAGCGTGGTTGTGGTGCGGTGAACGAGGGGTAGAGATGGGCAAGGCAGGCCACATGTCATGGGGAGGAGCACTGTTGTGGAGACGTGAAGAGCAGGGGCTCTGCAGCCAGGCTGCTTAATGGGTGCTGGGAAGTTACCCTCTCCATGCCTCAGTCATTATGAGGACTGAATGGGCTAGCCTGGAAGGCCCCGAGAGTGGTGCCTGGCATACTCAGAAACGTCTGTGGTAAGATTCTCATGGCAGTGGGAAGTTTCATGTGGGTGGGTGAGCTGCTGTATGTGGTCAGTACTTTTTAGCATTCTGTTTGTAGAGTAGCCACGGAGCTGAAGGTATAATGAAAATGGCTAAGATGCCCTCCCCTGGAAGCATCTAAGTAGTCACCAAGGCAGCTTGGTGTAGGGCTGTCAACAAATTGTTGCACTAATTAAGTTGGCACTAATTGTCAAGCCCCTGGTGCGTGGGAGAGCTTGCCATGGAGGCCTGGTCTGCCTGCAGGAGCCTCTGATCAGACATGATGCTCGATGTGAAGCAAGGCTGGACCAGAGCTGTTCCTCTGCCCTTCCTCCTGGTGTCTGCTTTAGTGTTTGCATGTAGGAGGGGACTTTTTAGCCTTATTTGGTAAGAGGATGCAGAGGCCAGCAACCTTATTACTAGGTGATAAACATGACACCTGTGGGGAGGGGAAACCCCACCTTAACACTGAACCCCGCCCCCACCTCTGTTGAGGTGGTATACTCACACCTTGGGATCTTACAAGGGGGAGAACTTGATAATACAAGTCACTGGCCTTTGCTCTTTTGCCTGTATTGGGATGTTCAGTAAAATATTATGAACCCAAACATTAAATTTTAGCCTCCATAATGTTTGTTAGAACTGATTTAAGATTTTTAAATATAATTGCATTAGTTTCTTTTTTTAAAAAACTATTTTATTCTGGAAATTTTAAAGAAATACAAAAAAGTAGAGAAAATATAATGGACCCCCACACATCTATCACTCAGTTTCAGTAATTATCCAGCATTTTGCGACTCTTGTTCCAAGACAGTTTCACACATGCAGCATTGCTGGTGGATTTTCTGTCATACTGTGACAGAAAATGTACCTTTGGACCATAAAGTCATGTGGTAGGTATGATCCTGGAGAAAAAATTCCTGCATGCAGGGCTGGTATTAGGTAATTGAAATTCAGTATCTGAATTGAACATATCTCGCAAGCCCCTTTCATTTGCTTGTGAAAAAATAACCATAAAAGTGAGAGCACCTTCAAGATGACCAATTAGTCTGTCTATTCAGTTATATTCATTAAATAACAACTTGATTGGGCAGTGTGTAGGGTATATATAAATAAGACAGTCTTTGTCCAGAATGTCTTGTAAAATTAATGGTCCCCTTCTTGCCCACAAGGAAGTCACAAGGTCATTTTCAAATTTTCTTAGCAAATGAGATTTACACAGAGCCCAAATGATAAAACTGATTAAAAAGCAGTTTTTAGAACTATAGATTAATCATTCACTTGTAAAATCAAAGAGGACACAAGTTCATATGTTGAAAGTCATCATTTATTAAACTTTTCTGTATGACTTTTTTTTTTAAGGGGAATTCAAATCAAACATGCAAAGAGCCCTGTAGCTACACCTTGGTGTGGTAAGCCTTCTGTCCAGGGCACTGCTATCTAGTATGGTAGCCACTAGCCACAGATGACTTTGACCCATGCTTGAAAAGTGGCTATTGTGACTGAGAAACTGAATTTTTAATTTAATTTAAATTCATTTAAATTTAAATAGACAATACAGCTGTAGAGTTTGTAAAACCACCAATCTCAATGATAGGATAGAGCCCAGCATGAACTAATTTGGAGAACAAATGAAAGCACATAAATCAAAAAATTTTTTTCCATTCTCAGTACATTCTAGGGAAAAGGAGTTTGATTACATAGAAGGAAGAACCAGTGGGTGGGGTTTGTAATCTTCTTGTAAAAGTGAGGTTTTTTGATGGCTCAGAAACATTAGATTTGATGCTGCGATGTCTCCTGAGGCTCAGAATCTCATTTACAAAATGATGTGTGAGTCTCCTGAGTGGAAAGTGCTTGTACTGCTTGTTGCATTGAGAAGTAGAGAGGATTCTGTGGAGTGGTGTCTATGAAGATTTCAAGAGGTCAGATGACCTGCAGCCTTGGAAATTCATGTTCACTGTCAGGAGGATTTTTAGAGGCTGCTTAGTGACAATGCATATAGAGAGCATGGGCTGTCTTGGTCACCTCTGCATCCCCAGCACATAGTAGGTGCTCAGTAAATAGGTTGAGTGAAAGAATGCAAAACTAGATGGCAGTTTCCAGGCATAGATTTACATAAATGAGGAGAAGAGCTTGAAGTTTATATAGGAATTTCAAAAAAGGGGGGCCAAGGGAGCATACTGTATTACCAGTGAACTGCAGAGTACTTGTGTGTTTTCTACCAGAGGTCATTGCAGAGTACGAGCTAGACTGCCCTCCACCATGCCTTCGCCTAGTCCTTTACCAAGTGCTGTTGATTTTTATCTTTCAAACATCTCTTGAATGGCTCTCTTCTCTCCAACTTCATGACCACCACTGTAGTCCAAACTACCTTTTTTTTTTTCATTTGGAAGACTCAGCAGCCACCTCGCTGATCTCTCGCATCTACTATTTGTTTTCTTAAAAATTCCTAATATGGCCATTTCATTTCCTGGTACAAAACCCTGCGAAGACTTCTTGTTGCTCCCGGGATAAAACCCCACATTCTGAACATATCCTAAAGAGTCCTGTGTGATCTTGTCGCTCCTGCCTTCCACTCCAGCTGGGTCTGTGCCTCTCTCTCCCTGAGTCTATGCATTCCAGACGCCCTGGCCACTTTCCCTTCCCAATTAGAAAGGAACTAGACCTTTCTGGAGCTGAACCTCCATGCTGCCCTCTCTGCAGGAAAGGGCTCTGCTCCCTCACCTCACTTCATTGCCTCTTTCTTTCTCCTTTGTAGCACTTATCACAGTTTTAAAATTTTTTTTAAAGATTTATTTTTTTTATTTCTCTCCCCATTCCCCCACCCCCTGTTGTCTGCTCTCTGTGCCCACCCTCCACATGCTCTTCTGCATCTGCTTGCATTGTCAGGCAGCACTGGGAAACTGTCTCTTTTTGGTTGCATCATCTTGCTGGGTCAGCTCTCCGTGTGTGTGGCGCCACTCCTGGGCGGGCTGTGCTTTTTTTTCAAGCAGGGCGGCTCTCCTTGCAGGGCGCACTCCTTGCTCGTGGGGCTCCCCTACATGGGGGCACCCCTGTGTGGCATGGTGCTCCTTGTACGCAGCAGCACTGCATGTGGGCCAACTTACCACATGGGTCAGGAGGCCTTGGGTATCGAACCCTAGACCCTCCATATGATAGACGGACGTTCTATCAGTTGAGCCATGTCTGCTTCCCTTATCACAGTTTATTACACATTCTTTAATTGACATCTGCCTTTCCCCTTCCTTCAGGAGGACATAGACCCTATCCATTTTGCTCACCGTTATATACCCAGGTCTTAACACAATATCTGACCTATTGCACATGCTTCTTAAATATTTGTTGGGTGAATTAATGAATGAGTGAATGCCAGCAAAGTAGAAAACAAGGGAGAGCTGGAGGAATGCCCTTTAAAGCTTGGGCTTATTGGAGGGGTTAAGTGGTTTTTTAGACTAGAATAACCTAGAAAGTGAAACGGGGGATAAAAAGAGTCCAAGGGGATCTTTCTTTGCAGCTGTACAGCACGTTTTGAGCTCCTCTTACGAAAACAGAATCTGAAGAAGCACATTCTATGACCTTGTCCCAGACTTGAAAGGATGCTGCCCTCACCTGTCAAGTTGCAAGAGTGGGATTCAACGGCGGCCCTCTGTTGATTGAGTGCCCTGCTTCCAGCCCCAGGAGGCATCCTGCTGTCACTGAGTATGTCACCAGGAGCAGGGCTCCAGTTTGAGATTTCATGGACCATATGCAGCCCATGGTCAGGAATGTGCTAGTTGTCTTCCCTTCCTAGGGCACAGCAATTCTGCCCTGTTCGTATTTATATCTTTCTCCTCCCTCAACGCCCCTCAGCAAATAGGGGTACTTTGCCTGTTGGGGGTGTTCAGCAAGTGTTTGCTAATAGCCCTTGTGCAACTTGGAAATAATGCCCAGTGGACCCTATAAAAGGGCTCTAAGCACTAGTAGGAGGGAATTCTGACTGTGCCTTGGGGAAAGAGGCCTCATGCTGTTGGGAGATTCCCTCCTGGGGAGAACAGAGACAGTTGTGTTTAGACCTGACTCTGCAGTTGGGGAGACTTGCTGTCTTTCTGGGGCAGACTTCCAGGATGGGTTGGGGTGCCTGCCAATGCTCATCAGATCCACCTATCATGTGGGAGTGAATCGTAGAAGAAACCTGGACCTTCACTGGGACCTTCGAAGTTCTGAATAGGGAATTGAAGGACCTGAGGTGGAGATGGTGGTTAAGTTCCTTTTGCAATTTTTGTGACTGTGGGTCTGAAGGAGAAGGCTGGTGTGGGCCGTCACTGGTTGGGTTCATAGACAATGTTTTGTTGCAAGGAAGGACCTGCTCCCCAAACCAGGCCTCTGATAACCTGAGAGGAGGTATTCCATGAAGACCAGAGTGAAGTGTTTTCTGGGGTGCTTGCAAGTCTGATTAAGAAACTTGGGTGGGTAGGGGGAGGAAAAGAAGCAGCTTTGGGGAGTGGGTGTAGCTCAAGTAGTTGAGCACCTGTTTCCCACATATGAGGTCTTGAGTTCAATCCCTGGTACCTCCTTGAAAAAAAAAAAAGGCTTTGAGCAGAATATTAAGGGGACAGAAGAGAAAAGTATACAGGAAAATTGCACAGACCTATGTGATGTAGCAGCAAGGTAAGCGCAGAAGAGGCTCCCAAGACCTCCCAAGTGGGAACTAGCCAGAAACTGGTTGGGAGCACAAGTATCTAGACTCACTGGGGGTGAGCAGCTGGTGCCTCCATGCACTGGGAACATTAACAGCTCAGCCAGGTCAGTCTGATCTGGTGGTAGTTGGAATTGGAATAGAGCAAAGTATTCTGGGTACAACCTGGCCCCCGAAGAACATCCTGTGAGGGATTCACTCTGTGACCTGATCAGGGAAGGCTGATAGAAAGCATTTTAATCATGTTGGAAGGAGCAGGGGGGCAGGTTACATTATTGTAGGACTCTTGCCAGACTGAGAGAGGCATGATTCTTTCCTGTGACAGATTTTAAAACAGGCCCCCTGGCCAGTGTAGTAGGCCATGAATATGTTTGTATAAGGTGGATTCTAGTACAAGTAGACCGTGTTTGGTGAATCACCATCCTACTTTGTTGTTAATTTTACCTCTGAGAGCAGGTAGAAGGAATTGTGTATGTGTCAGGGGTGGCGCTGCTCTTGTTACTGGATGTGATGACAGCAAATATGGAAAAGCCAGTTGGCTGTGTGGATGAAGTAGGTACCCTCCAGAGGGCAAGGCAGCCTGTGGTTGCAGCCCAGGAGTAAGCGCAGAGCCTGGGTTCAGGCAGGCTGACTCCACAGCACCTGCTCTTAACTGCTGAAGTCAGAGGTTGGTCATTTCGTACCTTATGTTGCTGTTTCTTCTGATAAAAATGATGGAAATGCTCCTCACCTAAGCCAGGAATGCCTGAGAACAGGAGCCACTGTGGTGTACTCAGTCCGATGGTTGTTAGAATGACCTCTTGAATACTAGTCCAGAATAGTCACTACTTTGATGTGGCCTCATTCTTGCCTTCCCATCCACGTCCCCCCTTGACAAGAGTCAGTTTGAGAGTAGCAAACCCAACACCCACCTTATGAAGCTTGAAGGGACCTGTCCTCAGGGAAAGCTGAGTTGCTTGCCCTGGCTAAGTTCAGAGGCAAGATCGAAGTGAAAAATAAGTCCATGGGTAGGAGAAAACCCATGGGAAAATGAGTTGCTTTTGTTTTAATTTCCCAGGATAGGCTCGTGTCATGGGGATATATTGAGAGGTATTCTGTCCTGATGGGTAGGTTAATATTAAAGCAGGAACATTAAATTTTTTTAAGGGTGAAACTCCCAACAGAAATGACTATTGATCATGGTGTGAGCCAGAGAGAAGACTGATTTGGTTAGCCTAGTTTGGGTTGTAAGACTTGACTGTGCTCAAGAGGGGTGTAGGCAGGACTTAATAGCCTGAAGTGTGTTTTATTTCATGAGCTCTGATTTGTGGTAGTATACCCTTATGGGAGGGAAAAACAAGTCTTGAGTTTTTGGTGTAGGAGATAGAGTTGTTTGGGCATCAAGTGTAGCAAGTACAGGGATCCACAATTTTCTGGGTGGTGGATGGTTGAGAGGTCCTTTCAAAGGACTGTAAATGCCAGAGTGTTAATCTCAAAAAATAAAATTTAAGAAGTGTTTACTCCCCTCCCCCCACACACACACAGCTTTGAAAGGAGTCTTTGGGAAATTGCAGATTTAGATATTTCTAAAGCCAAGCTCTACTGTGGCCTGATAAGAATTTTAACTGTTTTGTATTATTTGCCACAGCTGACCCATTAGCTTCAGTTTCTCCTCACAACAATGCTCTCCTGCTCCTGCTGGCTTCCTTTGGCAGCGCTGTAACAGGGTGCCCTAGCATCTCACCCTGCCCTGTGTTGAATGAGCACAGGGCAGGCGGGCACTGCTGATTAGTTCATGTCGAATGAGACACGTGCTTTATAGGACGCTAAGAGAAAAGGTGTATTTTTTGCTACACTTTCTATTTTAGGAGCTTGTTTATACAAGTGCCCAAAGAGGTATTTCAAGTGGGAATGAGGGACTTCTGGCTTCTGGTATTTGCATTGCTCAGTAGGAGCAGAGGTACCTAGTTTGGCCCTTTCAGTTCTTATTTCTTCATCACTGTGAGGTACACACCAATATCTGTCAAAGATGTGTGATGCTCTTGGGAGTGAGGTGTCCTGCCAGACATGCAGGAAACCCAGAAACTGGACGGGGGACCACTTATATAATCTGGGTGATGATTTCAAGCCACATTCTCTGAGGCTTGAGAAAGGGCTTATAAAATAGGTTATCCCTAGATTGAGGCACTAGACTATCCGGTGATCCCCTGAGCATTCAGCCAGGGACGCTGCTGGGAAGACAGTGGCTGTGCATGGGGACTGCTGCTGGGCAGGTCCAGACTCTCACGGAGGAAAGGCAGTCTTCTGAGAATCCTAAATGAAGCCCTGCTCACCTTGCCATTCCTTTTAGCGAAGGGCTTTGAAAAATCTTAGAGCACGTGTTTGAACCCTCAAACAGCATTAATGATGATAAATTCTTAATTATAAAATGACTAATTAAACTTTTTTTCTCAGGTTAATAGCTTATAAATCAGTGTGCCAGATATTCTTCACTCTTTTTCTTTTAAACTTAAGTATTTAAGTGTGTTTTGGAATTTTAATGTTTTTTCTTTTTTTTTCCTTTCATTTTTTTGTTGAGTGTCTTGGAAATAACCAGCTATTTTCCCACTAAGTTCTTGGTTCTAGGAATAAAAATACTGGGAAAACTTCGGGAGGCACTAAAAAATTGTCATCTCCCTCAATCCCTGCTGTCTCTCTCCTGTCCTGCCCACCCTCCCAGAAGATCAGAGGTTTCCATCAAAAGCCTGCCTGTACTCAAGCATTGTTCTTTCCCTGTAATGAATTCTTTAAGTCAGATATTCTTAGTCATGGGAAAAGAGAAGTTCTGTGAAATCTTGGGGGTTTTTGTGTCTCTGTATTTGGGGATGGGTGGGCAGGAGGAGGGTCTCTGATGTTCATCAGGCTTTCAAAAACTCCTCAGCCAAGAGAGGTTAAGGAAGAACTCCAGCTCTTAAGTCTTCTGTACTCCACCAACGTTTAGGGTAGAAGGACCAATTTAGAGTAGAGGAAGAGCCTGGAGTGCCAACAAACACCAGTTCCTAGCTGGTGGGAACTGGGCATGCAAACCTGCCTTTTCCTCACCACTTATACTCCGGCTTACTCCAGGACCCTGGAGATTCTCCTTCCTGACTGCTAGACCCTCTCCCTTCCCCAAATCTTTAAGAAACCCTTTGATTTCTGGCATACTCTGCCAGTATATTTTATCCTTCTTTTATCCTTTAGTTTCTTTTTTTTCCACAAGGAATATAATTTCATTACTGTAATCACAAAATTATAATTTCTGTACAAGAATGTATAAAAATATGGAATGCTTCATGAATTTGCATGTCATCCTTGCACAGGGACCATACTAAACTTCTCTGTATCCTTCCAATTTTAGCATATGTTTGGCTGAAGCGAGCACCTTAGTTTCTTCTTTATCAATGTCCAAACTCCCCTCCCTGAGATTGTCTCACAGGGCCTCTCATCATTTCTCCTGGTTTTCTCTCTTTTATACCTTTTTTTTTTCCATGCTAAGTTAACCTGTTCTCTCTCATTGGCTTTTTTTATTTTTATTTTTTTATTTTTTTATTTATCTCTCTGTGTCCATTTGCTGCGTGTTCTTCTGTGACGGCTTCTATCCTTATCAGCTGCATGGGGAATCTGTGTTACTTTTTTTTTCTTTTTGTTGCGTCATCTTGTTGTGTCAGCTCTCCGTGTTTGCGGTACCATTTTTGGGCAGGCTGTACTTTCGCGCTGGATGGCTCTCCTTACAGGGCGCACACCTTGCGCGTGAGGCTCCCCTATGCAGGGAGCACCCCTGCGTGGCACTGCACTCCTTGCGCACATCAGCATTGCACGTGGGCCAGTTCCACACTGGTCAAGGAGGCCCAGGGTTTGAACCGCGGACCTCCCATGTGGTAGACGGACGCCCTAACTACTGGGCCAAGTCCGCTTCCCATCTCATTGACTTTTTGATGAGAAGTCCGATAATTCTTGTCTACTGCCAGAAAGGGTGGCCCAAGGTAGACAGAGGCCTAGGAGGCTGTTCCTCCCAGCTCTGTGACTGTGGATCCTAGATGCTGTCCCTCCTGAAATGCCTGGGCGTCTCCCTAACCCCTTCCAGCCTACAAATCCAGCGATCCACATTTGCAGCCCCCAGCCAGCCCAGAGCACATATCTGCCATACCAGTCACTGCCTTCTCTTTCTTTTCTTTTCTCATGGACTTCGTGTGTGTCCTATCGTGATGAGCTCTGCTCTTGAAAGTATGACTGTTATGTGCCCTATTCCAGTTTTGCCAAAGGCAGGAGAGTCAGAAGTTGTTGCTTTCAGAAAGACCCTTCTTCTAGGGGTAGCCCCAAATATAAGACAATGCTGGTAACAAATATGCATTATAACAAGACCCTGTTAGTAACAGAAATTTAAATTGTAGTCATAGATGATCATTTCCTACCTTTGGGAGTTCACACTTCTTCCCCTCTCCAGATTTCTCTCCCTGTGCCCATGGGCGGTCAGGGATCCGACCCTTAAAAGGGTTTTGGAGGAAGGTCTCCTTCCCTTACTGCTGCTGTGGACTCCTTAGCCTCTTGGTAGCACATGCTTTTACATGAAAGTGGGCATGTGATCAGAAGGCTCTGTTTAAGAAACTGGATCTCTTAATTGATAGAGCCATCTTTTGAACTGGTAATGCAGGCTGTTGATAATTACAGAAAACCTACTGTGAAATTCATCTAAAATTCATGAAGCGTCAACACTGTGGATTTTAAATACAGAGGAGTTTATAACATTGGTTCTCAATTATCCATGTAGATTATTTCTTGTCTTTAAGCATTAAACTGGCTTTCCTTTGCTACCTTTGTGCTTGTGGGCTCCCTTTCTTGCCAGTTAGTCAATTTTCATTCTTATGACACAGACCCATTTTAATGGAAGCTGCCAAAAAACGGAGTGTATTCCAGATTCAAACGGTTGAAACTATCCATTCTACTTTCCTTCTCTACGATCACTGAGAAATGGAAAGTTCAGTATATTTAAAAGAAATAATAAAACATGAATAAAAACCTGGAAGTGAAAACCAACTAGATAAATATAACTTTGTCTACTTTTGCTGACTTTGGTTCTGTTTTTAAAAAAGGAACATTATTGTATCTACTTTGTTTTATAGGTATGTCTGTATTTTAAGGTCTGTAGATCAGCATTTACACATGTCATGTTAAATGGTTAAGGTATTTTGAAGCTAAACTCTTTGCTGCTTTGGTGACATGTACTTCAGAGGCGGGCCATTCCTTGGTTTAATAGGAAGGATCCTGGTCTTTATGTGTCTTTTTTTTTTAAGCAGTTTTATTGAGATATATTCATATATCATACAATCTATCCAAAGTGTATAATCAGTAGCTTTTAGTATAATCACAGTGGTGTGCATTGTGCATTCATCATCACAAAAACTTTGAGAACAATTTCATTACTCCAAAAAGAAAAACTCCCCACCCTTTAGCAGTCATTTCTCAGTCTCTCTGTCCTTCCCCAACCCTATATAACCACTAATCTAATTCCATCTTTATAAATTGATTTATATTTACATTTTGTATATAAATGAAATCATGGAATATGTAGTGCTTTGTGTCTGGTTTCTTAATTACTTAGCATAATGTGGAGGTTTTTTGGTTTGTTTTTTGCCTGATATTTACATCTTGAAACATTAACATACATTTGTTCAGTTTCAAAAAAAACCAGTCTCATTGATGTAATATTACTCATATTCATAATTCACATGAGGCTTTACTCTGCTGTACAGTCCCATGATACATTTTTTATCTTTCTTACTGGTAATAAACGTGACTTTAGACTTTCCCATTTAATCACTCATATCCATATAATAGCACTGCTAGTTATAAACACTATGTTGTGCTTTCACCTTTTCTATTCAGTTCCAAAGATTAACAAACAACCTTTATACTAATTCTGCACAGGTTAACCCTCAGCTTTCCATTCTCTAACCTCATTCTGTTTTCTTCTCATTAACTTCATGAGGTTATTGGTCTTTATGTGCTTTTATGTAACTTGAAAAGGAACTAACAATTCCATTTAAATTGGTTTCAATTAGGATAATGGGTTTGGGAATCTTGCAGTGGTACATCTTAAGAAGGAATTGTCAAATTATGGCAAATAGAAATTATTTTGCAATATTCTCAGCAGCTTGTAATTTCTTGCTTTCTATCGGTCTAGCTATTCTGGGAATAATAGTGTAATGGTACCTTTTTTCTAAAACTGATTGTTTTCTAAATAGAATGGTACCCTTTGGTTTAGAAGAAACGGTAGAGGAAGATTGTTGTCCAGGAGTGCAACAGAAAGCAGTCATTTTTCAGCCTCTCTTTTATTACATCTTTGACCACAGTTTTGAAGAAAGACCAAAAATTGCCATGTGTGTGAAAAAATATTTATTGGTAGTTGGGTAGATTTGGAATGAAATTGAGATTTTCAGAGTAACGAGGTTGCCCTCTTCTGGGGCTTATAGAAACAGAGGCTGTGTGACCATAAGAGGTTCAGCAGCCAGGGTCAGTGGAATTAGAGTTCATTTAATTTGTATGATATATAAATTCCCACGGTAGAAAAAGCTCATAGAGAGCAAGAGTGTTTGGCAAAACAAAAGCAAAAAATAAAATTTTAAAAATTGGAAAGATAATATTTATTAATTTTATAAGATGTTGAAAAATTAAAAAATATCTGGGACACGGTTTGTTGAGAAAGCCAGGGAACAGTGGAACCAGTGACCAAAGGGTTACTTCATTTTGATGAAGAAACACTCAGTTGAAGGGAAAACTTGCCTAGGAGGAAAGTTCCTGTGGCAATGTAGCCTGCATTTTGAGTGAGGTACTGAAGCATTGAGGTCTTAACATTTATTTTAATCTTTCTTAGGAAGCTGGATAAAATAATATATTTCTGGGGAAAAAGTAGTGCTGTATAATGCAGTGTCAAAGCCTGCAGAGGAAAATGCCAGCATCCTACAAGTCCAAGGCAAATTCAAGAAAGAGTCTGGAGTGAAGACTGTACTCACTTGCCTTGATTTCGGGGAGTGCCTAAGCCCCCATTAGGTCCAGCAGGTGGCTATCGGGTTCTCCAAAAACATGAGAGTCGCACCCATAAAAGGAGTGTGGACTGGTACTCTGGCTTCCTAGTCATTTTCCTGGGAAAGAGCTTTTTACCCCAAACAGTTCCCAAGTTGATAGAAATGCTCCTCACCAGAGATGCCTCTGTCAAACTTTGTTTCCCTGAAATAATCCCAAAGATAAAGTTATGCCACCCTTTAAAAGAGCAGTGTTAATTTATTTTGCAACATAGACCCAGCTGAGACTCCAAACACCGACTCTCCCCTCAGAAAACCACGCAGCTACACACAGACCAAAATTTGCATACATGTGGATGTTAAGGAGCTTGGATTTAAAACTAAGATTAAATTTTGAAGAGAATTTTTGAAGGGGAGTTTCCTGCGGTTACAGACACCATTTTTCTTTGAAGGGTTGAGGCATTCACTTGGGAATGTACCTTGTGGACTGTATGATAGTAAAATTCAGCAGAGCTGGAACCTGCCAGCCAGGCCTCACTTTGAGAGAGTTAAACCACCTGAGACGTGCAGCTGCCCTTGCACCTGGGGAGCTGGGGTCCCATATTTCCTGCCAGGGTCGTTTTATAGAAGGCGGTTTTGTCTAAGGCATTTGATTATGTGTGTTTTGAAAAAGCAATACCAACTCTCTATTAATTTCCCTGGTTATTTATATGCTCTTTTTCTTAGACAGCCTTTGACTTTGTGGGGTTTTGGAGCCCAGATTTAGTTTGTTAGATAAGTTGCTGTTTTATATTACTAATGAAGGAGGCATCTCACGCTTGTATAATGTGTAACAAGATTTCAGAATTCTCCCATTTAGGAATATATGATTTTAAGAACATGTGTTGTGAAAACTGCATATATTGGATTTAAATCCTGCTTTCACATTCTTCTGCTGACTTTACAAATGGCCTTGACTTCGAGACAGGCAGGGAGTGGGGTGGTTCACAATTGCGAGCCAGAGGTGAGAGAGCCCTGGTCGTCTTGATGTCAACAGCTGTTTGAGTTCTCTCTTGATTCCCTGGCCTGCAGGGGAGCCTTGATTTACTAGATAAAGAGTTAAGAAGATACCACTACCCAGGAGTAGTCCTCTCTTTTCCTAAAAGACCCTTTGGTTTGCTACAGCAGCTGGATTGGTTTCCAAAGAGAGATGCATTTTCCCGGTAGAAACAACATTATATCAAAGAGTTCTGTGGAAAGAAGACGTGCTAGGGTTGAGTCTTCTGTTCCTGGAAAAGATACTGTTGAGTAGAAATGCTCTGGGCTTCTAGTTAAATCTCAATTTCTCATACAATTAATATTGTAAATTGTTACATTATTGATGTAAAACCCGAAACCGGATTTCTAAAACTAGAAAGGACTACAAACAATATTATACTCAACTGTAAATGATAATATTTGCCTTCTGTCTATATGGAAGATTTTGAAAAGACCTTGAACAGGTTACTTGTGTATTTATTACTTGCAGTGCTTATTCATTCTTGCATCAAGCAGTACCTTTTGGAGTGCCTACTATGAGCTGGTGTCAAGGACACTGCAGTGATTAAAACTGAAGTATCTGCCCACGTAGAGCACTTATTCTTCTGGGCAAACAGGTAGCAAGTAGGCATATACAGAATGTCAGGTAGTAATATTGTCCTGAAAAAAGAAAAAAGAGTAGGGAAGAAGGAGGCCACTCTTTTAGGATAAGGGGGTCGGGAAGGTCTTTCCAAGGAGGTGACATTTGAGCTGAGACCTGCCATTTTAGCTACAACATATTCTGAGAGTTACAGCCTTCTTTGGCGTCAGGAAATTCAGTGAGGTTTCTTTGTGGAGATTTGGTCTGATTCGTTTTAAGTACCTTTTGGGAAGTCAGGACTGTGGTATCAGTGCCCTTTTGAGAGCCTCAGTCTAGCCCCATCCTGTTCGGTGGCTCCTCCTCATTGTCCGTTACCCTGCGGCAAGCACTGGGAGAAGAGAGTGGCTGCTGGCCTCCTGGCCATGGCCCAAGCCAAACCAGCGTCTTCCTGCTCTCTGGCCGGCTTGGCTGCTGAACTAGCTGCCTGATGTTATGCAGGCCCAACTGTCTTTCCGATGCAGGAAACCGACCCTTCAACAGTCCTGTGAGGTCTGACCACCTGAAGGCTTTCTCTGGTGTGCTTGCCACATCCAGAAACAGACTGGCCCGAGCATGGCTCCCTATTCTAGATGCCCTAGGTACAGGGTGAGGGAATGCACCTGTTGGCCTGAGGCAGCTGTTCTTCTAAATGTCATTTTTAAGCCTTGAACCACAGAATTATAAAATTCTCTTTTCATAAGCAGTGTACTTTGGCCAGGACTGCTGCTATTCAAGATGCTTTTTCACACATGCGTTCTGATAATCAGCTCCACAGTTATTCCCATGACCTTACAGTCCTAGAGTACTCTTATAAGCTGTATTTGTGTAGGACTCCAGTTGCCACTCACATTCATTTAATCCTCACAATATCCTGTGGTTACTCTTGCCTTGCTTGCACCTTTGCTGATGGGGAAACTGATGCTAACTCCACCAAGGAAGGAAGGGGACAGGCAAGAAGCCTGTGCCAGGGGCTTTGGCAGTGCTTCTTTCACCCACACCCAAATGCTATGATGAGGGAGACTTTATTTTTCCCATTTTGCAGTTGAAAAACTGAAGCTCAGAAAGATTGTGTAATTTGCCTGAGGTCACACAGGTGGTAAGGGGCAGAGCTGGGGTTTGTATCAGAGCATGATCTTTCGACAGCAACAGACACACATCTATCTGCCTGAGGCAGCTCCTTGCTTCTTTCTTCCCTGTGTAACTCCACCCCTGCCCTCCCCCTCTTCAGAATCACCTCAGTCTCCTGGCCCAGTGTCCAAGCCAGCCGCCAGCTTGAGGCCCTGGCAGGGTAGGGTGTCATGGGTGAGGCCTTGGGCGAGCAATGCCTGGTTGAAAAGTGCTGTTACATTAGGGACATGGAGGGTTAATAGGCTTTTAAACACTTAATTTACAAAGAGATTTTTATATTCACACATAAACAGATCCATATACAAACATAGTCGTCCATCCTTGTGTACATACATGCATGTATATAAAAGACCAAAGAGAAAAGTTAAGCTCCATATCGCTCTAGTATATCAGGCATTCATTTACATTTTTCACAGTGTGTAATCAGTATACTTACTAGTTTGTGTTTTTCTCCCTTATATGTTGTAATTACATTTACTTACTTCCACATTTCCTCTTAGTGCACATACTTCCTATTTGCCTTTTGTAAGGACAACCGAATGTTTCCTGAATCCTTGGGTGACCGTTGGAGTTGTTAACCTTCCTATGGCCTGGTGAGGAACTTGACCTCATATCATTATTTGTATAGGAAAATGAGTTCTGAGTGTGGCTTAAAAATAAGTTACCTTTGAAAAATTGTAAGCTTATTCACTGTTGTTTCAATGGATTTTGACTAGAAACGTGCAGTAGACATTTGATGGAAAACAAACATTTGCTCTTTCCAGATTTGTGTTGACATTTTGGTCCAAATTGTATAAGCAATTATAACTAAAACGTTTTTGCATGTGATTATATGTCAAACCAGATAAAACTCTTTTAAGAAGCTGAAGCAGAGAGGATTGACTTGACAAAGACAGCTCTTTAAAAATTAAGGTTATCTTGAGGCTAAGAAAGTAATTGCTGAGTTGCAGGTGGTAATAGAAAGAAACTTCTTGAAATATACCTCCCAACGTTTTGACTCCAAGGCAGAGGACTGGCACTGAAGTAATGGCTGCTTCTTCTATTTTTTGGTCTTGAGCATCAGTTTGATAAGCATTTCTGCTCTTACTAGTTGTGATGCCTTGAAGTTAGTCAACTACTGTGCTTTCATTTCTTCATTTGGGAAATGGAACATAATTCTTTTTCCATTAGGTCATGAAGATGAACTGAGGGGTGTCTTGACGTAAGTGTCTGGGACATAAATCTTCAATAAACGTTGGCTCCTTGCTTGTTTTATAAAACAGTTACTTGTCCTTCACTTTGAAGTTTCTTGTTTGCTACTTAGTTTAATTTGGGGTGCCAAAATCATATTTTTCATGTAGAATAGTAGATGGAATGAAATGTCTCTTGGGAGATAAATTTCTTAAAGTTGATCATATGCAGACATTTCTGAAATGATTTTATTATATGATAACGTTGCTTGCACAGTAATGCTGAAGAAAGCACTTCATCATTCAGTGAGTTCTCTTTGTACTGTTTCTAGATTATTTGTAAGAAACTACTAGTCTCCTATCTGAGTGAAGGGGAATGTGATGTGTAACAGTATCAGTTTCTGAACCAGAACTTTCAACACCATTTTGATATCCACATATAGAGGTCTCCAAGTATTTCAGCTCTAATTATGTCCCAAACTCAACCCACCATGTTCCTCCTAAACCCGATTCTTTTCCGTTATTCCCTGGCCCGTGAATGGTACCACTGCCTTTCTAGTATTAGAAACCCAAAGCCTAGCACCTTTTGATGAACTCCTTCCTTACCCCATATTCATGCCACAAAGTCCCATGCATTTCATCTCCTAACTCTTTCTCAAAGCCCTTCTTCCCTGTCCATAGCCACTACCCTAGTCCAGGCTACCATAGCTTCTCACCTAAAATGAGAGGGAGTCTCCCAATGGCCTGCGGACCCCCTTTTCGTCTCTTTCCAGTCTGTTTTCACACTGCACCGGAGTGAGCATCTCAAAATGTACATCTGATCACCTCCATACCTACCTGCCTGCCTGCCAGTTACAGTAACCCTTCATTTGCTCCTCAGCCCTTCAGTGTGGCCTCCAAGGTCCTGCGGGGCCCGGCCTCACCTCTCCAATCTCACATGGTAAACACACTCAGCAAGCACATTGGGTTCTCTCTTCTGGAATGCCCATCTGGTCATCACTGAAAGTGTCGGTCTAATTCCTATTTACTCAAGGGACCCTTCCATGACCAGTGCTCACACTGATTAGGTCTCCCTGCTGGCTGTGATCTCATTTCCTCCTTTGAGGTTCCTACATAACACTTGCATTGATTATTTGTTTGCCTGTCCCCTCACCCTGCTCGAAGCTTCTTGAGAGCTGTTTGAGAAATGCACTACTTTGTGAATTTTAAAGTAGGATTCAAATGTCAAATACTGAATACTAAATCATGGCCTTGCACCCTGAGCTTAAATTCCATGTGTTCAACCAGAAAGGCTTTGCTTCAGTTAAAATATATAAACAGACCTGTAAGAGTACATAAATTTGTGCCTTGGATCTATCATCAACTCCAAATGCTTGTTTTATGTATATATAAATCAAGGGAAAAATAAGGGTTTGTCTTTAATGAGGAGTTATTTTTAAAATTTCTTTATGAAAGTACCTTTAGATTAACATTTCATGGAGTAGTTTAATAGGGAAAAAATCTGCGGTAGCAGCTGCCTGAGAAAGCCAATATAAATGGGAAGACAGAGTCATCAACAAATTTGCCAGGTAATCAATAATATGGATTGAACATTTGCTACAGATGGAGGCCTGTAGGGAGCCTCATCTGATGCAGCCTCTATTAGTCAAGTCCCAGGCTAATTGTAACCAACTTCCCTAAAAATGGAAATGTGTTCCCATTGCACACAAAAAGGGATGTGTGCAGTATTTTGGGACTTTTTATGACTTTAGTACATGTAGTAGAACATGTGCTTATGTATAGAGAATGAGAGGGATGGTATTGAGGGGTGAAGTGGGACTACTGGACTTTTTTTTTGTTTCACTAAACTGTAAGAAAGTTTTTACAATATGGAGCATATTTCCCCAGTAGGTTGCTGGTTATCCGCCCTCTCTCCACCTTGCAGGCTCTGTCTGTTGCTCGTGGGCTCAGTCCTGTTTCCCCTCCCAGACGCGACCTCAGATCAGATGTGGCGGCCCGCTGAATTTAAGCATATTAGTCAGTGGAGGAAAAGAAACTAACTGGGATTCCCTCCGTAACGGAGAGTGAACAGGGAAGAGCCCGCGTGGAATCCCCGCCCCGTGGTGGGACGTGGGAAATGTGACTTCCGGAAGACCCACTTGGGGACCTAGGATAATAGACTGACGTATTCTATAGCCTGTGTGTGAGTTACTGTGACTTTTTTTTTTTTTAAGCATCTTTCAGTGAATTCAGGAGTTGTCTTTGGTCTCAGGGTCCCCACGGGATTGGTCCTCCCCTCTTCCTGGGCAGACGGGGAGGGTCATTCTCCAGTGATGGGCTTGGCATGCAGTCAGTGCCCAATGATGTTGGTCTGATGGAATTCTTTCTTGGAGCACAGAAATCTGTAGGCAGTGTGAGCAGTGGTTAAGAGCATGCCCTTGGAGCTGGAGGCGTGCCTCTGCTGTTTAATAGCTTTGTTTCCTTGGTAGGTTGCCTAAACCACTGTGTCTTCTTCGTCATCTGTCAAATGGGATGATGATAAAGACTCTCCCTAACAGAGCTGTTCTGACTAAGAGGGACTGTGGTAAAGCACTTGGAGGCCTGGCCCATGTAGACGTTAATGGTGGTGATTTTTGGTTCAGAATCCTGCTCTATATTCACAAATCAGGACTGTGTCTTGCTTCCTCTCCCTCGCCTTCAGTCCCCCTTTCCTCTGAGGAAAAATTCCTGCTGCTTTTGTTGACCAGGTCATGTCCTTTTCGGTACATGAGTGGTCAGTTTTCTTTACCAGGGAAATTAAAATAGTGGTCATAAAGTTTTGGGGTGAAAAACACTTGTATTTTTTCAAGAACAAAATAACCATTGCGTGTCTTCATGTAAGTAGAAAAACTGCCAAACTTAGAGCTTTAACTCCCCAAACTTGACAGTTTATGAAGTGCTGTCATGTTTATTATTTCTTCCAACAATGCAAGGGGTGGGGCTTGATCATCATGCCCTCATTTAGCATATCAGGAAATTCAGACCCAGTGATTGGGGGGGGAGGGGGGTGAAGAGAGGGTCTTGAACTCAGGTGTCTTGCACCCTCCCCAAGCTGGGGGGATTTCCATTTAGTCAGATCTTACAGAGTGCACTTTAGGGTGGTGAGTTATCCAAGTTCAACGGGATCTAATTGCACATGTATGTCCAGAAAGTTTTGCTCCTGTTTTGGCATTTTGCTTTGGCAGAGAGTATTCTCTGAGGACCCACATAAACTGGAAGAAAATAACCCAACTACAAACTCAGCACTAATAATCTGGAAAGTGCAGGACACTGCTATTAGGCATTTATTGGACCTGTGAACAGAAAATATCAAGATTATAAATTTATAACTTTTGTTTCTTTGAAATAGTAAATGGAACCCCAATATGGCCATCAGGTTTATGGTGCTCCAGAATTAGATTAGACAGTTTGGTTCCATGCTGGGTACCTGCATTTCTGACTATGAAATGCTACTTGTGCTTATTTTCCCCAATCTGCCAAGAAACAACTTTTCTTGTTTCTTATATACCTGTTTCTTTTCTCCCCCATTCACCTTTCTTCCCGACCCCATCATTTCTGCCTTCTGCCCTGCTCTTGATTTTGAGACAGCAGTGAAATGGAACCCTCAGGAATGGGCTGCTGGGGCATCCCTCAACGTGGTCAGCTCTTTCCGGGGTCTGGGTTGTAGGATTAGGACCAGGGCCCGGTCATAGGGGATGAGACCACAGCTCACAGGACAAACAATGCAGACAATTTAAAATATCTGAAGTAGTTTACTAATGGATCAAGGTGAAGATTTTGCCTTTTTTGATGCTATTATGGAGCAATAACCTGTTACAAAGCAATTGCCTCTAAAGTGGTGCCTTCTGTTGTTGGTGTAGATTGGATGCACTAATTATTGGTGCCCAGGAATAGCTGGTACTGTATTCCTTCTGAGTTCCCTGTGTCCCATTGCTTCTTCCCAAATGCATGTGTGTGTTATAAGTAAATATAATATATTCCTGATACCTCAGTTTGTTTTAGATCAGTGAGTCTCATTTCCAGGGTGGGCTTTGAGGAGTGGGGATTTGGGATTTGGAGGATGAGGTAGGGCAGACTGTGGGCTTGTACTGGGGAATTTTTTTCAAATTATGTGTTTTCCAATTCGCTCTTCCCAATTATGATAAGCCCTGAGATGGGGAAGGGTGGTTGGGTCATCCATGTATCGAAGATGTCCCCTAGGATTTTCTCAGGATGCACCTGGACACCCTTAGAGAACCACGACTGAGGTGATTGTTCCACCTCCAGACTAACTAGGCCAGTGATTCCAACCTGGCATCTGCAAACGAACATTTCAAAAGCCTTATTAGAAACTGTACATTTACCTAGGATAAGGACACAGGCTACCCAAGCCATCAAGTTTCCTTGCCTTTGCTTGGAATTGCATCAGCTCTGTGTGGTTTCATGCTGATTACAAGTTCTCATTGGCTGTGGATGGCATAATATGAATTTCTGAGACAGTATTGGTCTAGCTATAGACACTGTTCCTAGAGCCTGTATCAAATCTTACCCCAAACTGAACATGCTCAGTACCTTTAGACTGGGAGTGACCTTGAATATAAGTGCCCTTGACTGTCAACATTAAGCAACTGATTGTTTTTGCTTACTTAACTATGCTTATCAGCATCACACCTGTGGCAGTGGTTTAATTTCTTAATGTTATGATGCGTCCTTTTTAAAGATGGATTGTTAAAATTTGAATCAGTGTTGAAACAAAAAATAGTAAACAGAGTCTATCAATCACTGGTAAACATTGTTCGCAATTTGCAAAACATATGGCCAACAATGGGGAGGGGACAGAAAAAGAGGTAGTGAAACTACAAATCTTAGCCAGCTTTTAGCCAGCTCTGCACTGAAGGCAAACAAAGATAACCCTTTCACTGTAAAATACCAATTAGTAATACTTAGTATCTGTAGCCCTCTAGGATCTTGTTGATTGTGTGTACTTTTTACCTTGTTGTTTTCTTTGTACACACATCATCTCAAGTCCTGCTTTTTCATTTTGTATTACAACATATATTTCTACATTGCCTTTGTGTTTGTCCATTCTTATTGGTTATGGCCTGAAGTAAATATGTAACAGGCTAGGATGAAGTCGGACAGTTCAGGATAGTCTAGCTCTGGTGATTAGGGAAGGATGGAGACAAGCTGTTCTTGTGATCTTTAACAACATGGCCTGTAGTGCACAGGCCAAGTTGGCATGGCTGAAAAAGACGTGCTCACGGTCTGCTGTGGAAGCTGATAATGATGGTTTACATATGCAACATATTATTTCTTAATTCTGCCAGCATCTCCTATGAGGTAGGCACTCTTTATCTCTATTTTATATAGGAGAGAAAAATGCTCTTTGCAATAACTTGTTTAGGATCACACGCAAGTAAGTGATGGAACTGGCATCCAAAGCTGGGTATTTTTAATGTGGGTTTGAGTTTAATGTGGGTTTTCTCTATAGGAGTATTGCACCACAGGCTTCCATTCAGTTCTCAGTTTACTCTCCACCTTAATCTTCACAACAAACTAGTCTATTAATATGCAAGTTATAGAAACTTAGTATTAAAACAGAATAGCATAAACCCTGCAGGCCAGCAGGAGCTCCTGAGGACTTCCCATTCACCTTAGGGGTTCCTTAGTCCTCCCAAGGGCAGAGTGGTGTGAATGGCTAGTCCACATTCAGGCCTTCCTTTGTTCCATCCTTTAATCTGTCTCTAAATTTTCTTGAAATTGAATGGGCACAACAATTACACGTTAGCCTGGAGCATGTACAGTACTTTGTGGGAGACTAAAGAGATTCTCAGGGGTAATCTCAAGGCTGTGGGTAGCTTGCTTTTTTGTCCTGACCTTGAAACCTAACCAGGTACCCCCTCCCCAGGAAGTGGTCACTGAATTCCTGAGTACACTAATTAATAATTATTTGTACGCCCAGCTCTATTCTCTGGACATATTTAAAATGTCCTGGTGTTCTCCCTGATGACTTCTGCCACGGTGAAGCTTGGAAGTCATTGAAGCAGTCCCTCACAGTTGAATTTAGATCTTCAGTTGTTCCCAGGATACTTCTTCTCTGGGGCTTGGTGGCCGCTGCCTGCTACCTGGGCTCCTTTGTGAATGGGGGCAGGCAGGTCCAGTTCCTCAGTACTTTTCCAGGGTCTTGCTTCTGTTAAATGAGAAAATTTCATGTATGACTCAAAGCAGACTTATTCCCTTGGGCTTTATTGGAAATTAGAGTTTTGGTTGGGGCAGATGGATGAGAAGTGTTAGATTTACTTCCTGGAGCTTTGGCTTCCTATTCTCTAGAATTATCTTTTTCTGCAGCATGGACAAGGGGCCCTGATTCTAGAGTCCTGGCACTATCTGAACTCAGAATGTGTTTTTGTTATGTTTTGTTTTTTTTCCTTCCCCCTCCCCCCTGCTGTTTTTTGCTGCTTGTGTCCATTTGCTGTGTGATCTTCTGTGGAGAGTGGTTCCCTGTCACTTGCGCCACCTCAGTTATCTGGTTTCTGTTGCTCCTCGCCTTAACTTTCCCCTTCCTATCTCTTTTGTTTCATCATCATCTTGCCGCATGACTCACTTGTGCAGGCACTCGGCTTGCTGAGCAGGCACTCGGCTTGCCGCGCCGGCATGCTTTTTACCAGGAGGCCTCAGGGATCAAACCTGGGTCCTCCCATATGGTCGGCAGAAGCCCAATCACTTGAGCCATATCCACTTCACAGAGTGTGTTTTTTCTTTCGAATTATGTTATAAATAATGGTTCTGTGTACTTGGAAATGTACATTCGTACTATAGTCCAGTTATATTGAGAATTTATAAGTTTTTTGCACCAGGAACCTAGTTGCCATTTAGTATCCTTCAGTGGATAGATGGATTCAGAGTTTCAAACTAACTCAGAATCCATTTACTGATGAACCTTTGGAATGTAAACTACTCTTGGTTGGGAATTAACTTTCTGTGAGTACTGGTATAGTGCATGTATAGACGAATGAATGTTGTAGAAGGTCAGTTAAGAGGCTGGAATCATCTCAGGAGGAAGACTAGGGGCCCAGTTCAAGCATCACTATCTTCAGGGAGGATTCTGGGACTTGGCAAGGCAGAGTCGAGAGGGGAAGGCATTTCCAATACAGGAAGCTGCATGAACAAAGGTCAGAAAGAGGATGGTTTTTGTATGAGCCATGCATGAGCTTATTGGACCTTCCCAGCATGTTGAGAACACATTGGAGACTACTTGAAAATAAGGTTGAGAAGATGGAAGGGCTGGGTTATGTTTGACCCTGAAAGCCAAGGAGATTAGATGAGATACAAGGACATGATAGAGGGAAACGGACTTGGCCCAGTTGTTAGGGCGTCCGTCTACCACATGGGAGGTCCGCAGTTCAAACCCCAGGCCTCCTTGATCCGTGTGGAGCTGGCCCATGCGCAGTGCTGATGCGCGCAAGGAGTGCCCCTCCACACAGGGGTGTCCCCCGTGTAGGGGAGCCCCACGCACAAGGAGTGCACCCGTAAGGAGAGCCAGCCGCCCAGCGCGAAAGAAAGTGCAGCCTGCCCAGGAATAGTGCCGCCCACACTTCCCGTGCCGCTGACGACAACAGAAGCGGACAAAGAAACAAGACGCAGCAAAAAGACACAGAGAACAGACAACCGGGGGAGGGGAGGGGAATTAAATAAATAAATAAATCTTAAAAAAAAAAGGACATGATAGATTTTTTTTTAGAGTTTTTCAACTTTTTATTTTGAAATACAGCTTGATAGATTTTTGAGTAAAAGAGTTTGGCCCAACGGACAGGACATCCGCCTACCACATGGGAGGTCCAAGGTTCAAACCCAGGGCCTCCTGACCAGTGTGATAAGCTGGCTCATGCGCAGTGCTGGTGTGTGCAAAGAGTGCCGTGCCACACAGGGGTGTCCCCCACATAGGGGAGCCCCACATGCAAGGAGTGTGCCCCGTAAGGAGAGCCACCCAGTGCAATAAAAAGTGCAGCCTGCCCAGGAATGGTGCAGCACACATGGAGAGCTGACACAGCAAGATAATGCAACAACAAGAACAACAACAAAAAAGAGACACAGATTCTGGGTGCTGCTGACAACAATGCAAGCAGACACAGAAGAACACACAGCGAATGGATACAGAGAGCAGACTGGGGGGGGCGGCGGGGAAGGGGAATAAATAAAAAAGAAACAAGAGTTGATGCTGAGAGTAGTGTGTAAAGAAGACTGGCAGCAGCAGGAGAATGCCATCTGGGCTAGAGATTGGGGGCAGGGGCTGAAGTCACTGAGAACAGCTGAGGTTTGAGGTGCTAGAGGAGCTCAGTCAAAGGTCTTAGGGGACTAAAGGTTTAAAGAATAAAGAGGAAGAGAATAAGATGACCTTGGGACCTTCATGTTTAGAAGTCCCATTGATGGAAGAGAGTGAGTTGGTGTAGCGTTGGGTTGGAGTGGACAGGAATGAGGGGATATATGGGGCCACTGGGTTTAGAATTAGGCCCATTTGGACCTCAGTAGGGTCCCTATGTGAAGGGGAGTAGTAGGGAACGGATAGAAGAACTTCTTATGTTGGCAGGATGAGATAGTGATAGATGTATATAGTTAGGAATGGGAGGCAGGATGACAAGTCTTACCACCTCCCCAGTGGATTGGGATCAAGGCCCTCTGCTGACAGTTGACGGAGACAAAATTGGAGGCCTGGATAAGAGACAAGGAAGGCCTGGAATCACACCAGTGGGCAATCTAATTAGTAAACCAATGAGAGTAATTCAGGATTTCCCAGGAAACAACAAGGGTAGGGTTGACCCGGACCAGGTCTGCATGCTGCAGCCTCCCTCTGTCTAGGCTTTGCAGCAACCTGCACCCCTAGCCTGCCACCCCTCCTCCTCCCCTCTCCCCCAGATGGGGTGGGTTTCCTTGGTGGTAGAGTGACTCCAGGCTGTGGGTAGGGCTGAGGGTGGTTGTGGGCAGTAGATAGCAGTGCTAATGATTTAGAGAGGATGATACAGATAGTGGTCTGATTTGAAAAGAAGACTGGTGTTTCTCTTACTTTGCGGTCCTTCCTGTTTTTTAAAAAGAACCAGACAGAATAGGAAGAGGTTCTTTTTTTGCAAGAGGATAGTGAACTGTTGGCCTTATAAGCATAAGAAATCTCATAGGGCTCAGGAGGGTACTGTAGGAGTGACGTTGGTAGAAATGTGGGGATGGGTGTTGTTTGAATCCATGAGAGGGTAAAGTGCTGTGAGGTTGTGCTTGGAGTGATGTTTGTGTGGAGAAGGAAAGAAGTGTCAGTGTGTGGAGCCACATGCTAGTTCTGCCCTTACTGTGGCCAGGGCAGAGGCAACCTGGGCAGGACTTACCTTTTGTGCACTTTGGCAGTAGGTGGTGGTGGTGGTGTGTGTGCGTGGGAGGAGGGGGTGGTGCTTGAAGTCAAGTGGATGGCCATTCTCTGTTGTCACAGCATACCCAAGGGCTAATTGTCTGCATCTAATTCCTAGTGGCCTCAGTAGACTTTGCCATCTATGACCAGAAGAAGTAAGGGATCTTTCTACAACTGGGCTAAGACAAGTGTGGAGGTTTAGAAGTATTTTTAATGTGAGATGAGCTGTTTCAATATTATTTGAAAAATATTTTGACTTGATTGCCTTAGGCACATTAGTACAAGTGCACTCTGCATTCCTTTGACTTCAGCAGTTGCCAAGAATTTCTCTGCTGTAAAATGGAAAGTAGGACTCTTAAGTATGTTCTAGTCCATGGAAACTGAATTGTAAAATCATAGAGTTGTAGAATTTAGACCCTTCTGGAAAGTTCCTTGAAGACAATCAGGGAAGGTCCCTCAGCTACAGTTGAAGAACCTAAGGCTCAGGGAGATGAAGTAGATTAGCTCCTTTACTATCACTTGAGGGTCTTGATCCATCTTGGAGCTGCCTCATGGAATCACTTGGTACATGTTTTCAGAGACTGATTCTACTATCAATTGAACAATGGTCAGCATCTCACGCTTGAGCAAAGCCTTGGGACCTGGCCACCCCATCAATAGGCTGTCATTCGACTCAAATTCTACCCTGGCATAATCCACAATGGAGGTGGGGGGGGCAAGGTCTCTTTGTGAGGCCTCAGGCAAGTTGCTGTCCTCTGGGGGAACCATCGTGTGGCCTTCTGTGACTGACTTCAGGCCAGACCCTTCCCTCTGCCAGGTAGGACCCAGAATCCAGTTTCCTCAATTCCATTGCATTTTCCACATCTTTTCTCTTTTCCTGAGAAGCAGTTAATTTGTGTTCTGTTACACCAGAGACACTAGAAATAGAGAGTTTTAATCAAGACCTTGTTTGGAAGTTAGTGTTAAATTTGGAAAATGTTTAAGTTTTTTTCTTTTAATAACATCTACTGTGGCTTATCTCTATAAGTTCTAAGTATTATATATTTTAAAGTCTAGGGCACCCATTGAGGGGAGCTTGTGCTCGATGGTGAGAAGCGCCTGGGTTTGTCTGGGCTGTACTCTGAGGGGTGACTGCTGACCCTGTTTTCTGGCGCAGACCCAGGTGTGGCATGCGCTTGGCTGCTTCTTTCCCACCAGGCAGGCCCCCGCACTCTGCAGTGCTGCCCTCATCTCTCCACTGTGATTCCTGTGATCAGTTTTCTTATGGTGGATATGGTGTTTAAATTTAGACACCTTTTATGAATTCTAAGAGTTTACACTTCCAGAGACCGTGTAAACCTCTTTTCCCCATGTATAATCTATCTTCTGACCTTGCATGTCTTGAACATGACCCTGGGTTTCCTACCTCCCTGCCTTTTCTCATGCTCTGTCCTGCATTTGGAATGAACTGCCCACCTCTAGTCTCTTCTGGTCAGCTTGTCAGGTCTACAGAGGGTAGCTCACAGGCTGCCTCTGGGAAACCTTCTCTCACCTCATCCTGTTACTTTTTCTCTCACATCCTCACCACCCCTCTTCCCCCACCACATACACATGTAACTACATTCGTTCTCTCTCTCTCTCTCTCACACATTTCAAACCGGAATTTTTTTTTTTTAATCTTCTCTGGACCTCAGATTCCTTACCTGAAAATAAAATTCAGTATAAAGATATACTTAAGATTTTCCTACCTTATATCAAGGTACAATCTGCTGATGCATGTATAAAAAGTATTGCTTTTTCTGGCTGAAAAAGACTCATTTTTTGTTCTTTGAGTTTTCAAAGTTTTCTCAATTTATAAATTAACCTGAAATACTTTCTGACATGGAAAAGCTGAATGATCAGTCTGTACTAATAGATTCAGATGTCTTAAGTAGGCTTTCTAGTTTACTAATATGATTTGGAGGGAAAAATCCAAAACTTCACCATTTTTTATAGTTAGAAAATATAGAGAAATGATTGTCCATGTCAGTCAGTTTTTCTAAAATTAAAAGATTGATCTTTGTACAGAGAATGAGTGTATTTTGTGTGTAGGCCTGACACTATTGGCATTGTTTTCTAAAAGATTTCAGAAAAAAATGCTTTCTCACTAATGGGATAGGATATCTTCCTCACGAAGCTATAAACTCCAGAAACTATAAAGAAAAAGATTGAAAGAGTCAAAACCTTAAAAGAAACATAAACCAACAAAATTTAAAAACTAAACTAAACTATAGGTCAGAGCTTGGAAGAAAATATTTGCTACATATGCTGTAGACAAAGTGTATTCTTATTCTTGTAAAGTGAATTAGAAAAACCCTTGGGCAAGGAGTATGAATGCTAGTTAATAGAAGAAGAGAAACAGATGGCCAAAACATAAAATGACCACCAAAGCATTGAGATTCCTTTTCCCCATTGGATTTGCAAAAATTAACAATAATGTTTAGTGTTGACAAGATCTTAAGATGAATACTTTATAGAGTTAGTGGGAGTATAAATTGGTAAATTGGACAAATTAGCAAGACAGTATCAAATTAAATATTCACATCCTTGACCCAGAAACTCCACTTCTGAGAATGCATTCTATAGGTAGATTTGCCCTTGTGATTTATATAGAAGGCTTTTCAACAGAGCTTGGTTGCTGATAGTGAAAATGGAAACCACCTAAATTTCTGTGAGTAAAGGAATGATTAAGTATACAATGTTATAACCGTACTATGTAGGGAACAAAATATTTGTATATGTTTGTATATATGTGTGTATATTTATAAATATTGCTGTTAATCTATATGTGTAGGCATAGGAAAATGTCCAGGAAATGTGAAATGAAATAAATTGGAAAGCAATATGTATAGTATGATCCCATTTAAGAGTAAAATAAAAAACAACTCTGTGTATATGAGTGCGTGTGTGTTTATAAATGCATACAAAAAGTCTAGAAGGATATATTCCAAATAGTTGATTTGGGAAGAGGAAGAAAAAAATTCCCCTTTTCCTTTATATATGTCTGCTTTTGAAGTTTTTTGTAATGAACTTGAAATTACAGTTCTTAAAAATTGGAGTGGAAATTTATGTTATCTGACCTTATGTTTTCAATTCTAGAAATATTTCCCAAGGACTTAATCAGAGAGGTAGTCAAAGGTTTATGTATAGCATTATGTGAGGCGTTGCAGCATTATTGGTAACAGCAAAAAATTCGAAGCAGTATGTTTGTTGAAAATGATTACAATAGCACATATTCCTCATATTTAGATATTAAAAATCATGTATTAAAGAATCTTTATTGACTTGAGGAAATGCTTGTAATAATAGATAACATTTATGGAGTGCTTGCTACAGACCAAGGACCATGCTCAGTGCTTTGCGTAAATTATTTAATCTTCCTAACAGTCTGTTGCCAATCCTGTTTTACAGATGGACAAACTGAGGCTTGGTTAGGGTGAATAATTTGCCCTCGCTTAGATACTAGCAAGGTGGGGGAGCTGAAACCAGAGCCCTCACTGATAAGCATATTCTAGATTACTTCACAGTGTAATCTTGAATGTAAAAGCAGATTATATAATCACATGTATGTTGTGACCCCATTTTATAAAAACTCATCATTCTATGCCTTAGTTTTTTTATGGGTGGGAGAGAGGGGTCAGCTTATGTAATTTTATGTTCTGAAGATAATTGTATTTAAAGGTTGACATATGTTTACACGTAATTTTTTTTTCCATATCACTAAAGTATTTGGAAATACCTAAAATTAGAAAGTAAAAATCACTGCTGCATCTTTTATATGGACAAAACTACTGGGTTTGTTTTTTGGCCTGGGGTGTGCACCGGTATGAATATTTTTGAGGTTCTTAACAATTACCCAAAATTGTTTTCAGAAAATTCTTTGCTAATTATGTTCCAACCATTAGTGGGTGAGAGGGCTTGTCTTACTGTACCCTTACCAGCATTACATATTATAATCTCAGCATTGAGTTTGGCAAAAACTGTTCCATTGATTTATTTTCCAATTCTTTAGAGTTGTTGTGTTTTTTTTTAAGATTTATTTATTTATATCTCTCCCCTCCCCTCCCCCCAGTTGTCTGCTTTCCGTGTCCATTCACTGTGTGCTCTTCTGTGGCTGCTTTTATCCTTAGCAGCAGCACCAGGAATCTCTGTTTCTTTTTGTTGTGTCATCTTGCTGTGTCAGCTCTCCGTGTGTGCGGCGCCATTCCTGGGCAGGCTGCACTTTCTTCTGCCCTGGGCGGCTCTCCTTATGGGGCGCACTCCTTGCACGTGGGGCTCCCCTACGCGGGGGACACCCCTGCGTGGCACGGCACTCCTTGTGTGGCAGGGCACTCCTTGTGCGCATTAGCACTGCACGTGGGCCAGCTCCACACAGGTTAGGGAGGCCCGGGGTTTGAACCACAGACCACCCATGTGGTAGGCAGATGCTCTATCCCTTGGGCTTCCCTAGAGTTTGTTTGTTTGTTTTTTAAGCAAGGTTGAACTTTTTCTGTTTGTTTGTTTACTGGCCCTTTGAATTTTGGTGTGAATTGCCTGTTCTTGTACGTGGGAAGTAGCTTTTACAGATGCTTTCCTAAGTTTGACCATTGAGAATAGGTAGAAAAGACCACAGTCCTTATTAGGGCAAATTTTGCTCTGTTGGTTGGAATGCATTTTTCTTTTGGGGAGAACAAGTGGTTTAAAATTAAAACCCGATTTCTTAAACCACTTGGCCTTTATTTGACTCAAGATTTAAGGAATTATTGGTGAAGAATATACAGGACCTTGCTGTACTACTTTTACAACTTCCGGTGAGTCTATAATTATTTCAAGATAAAGATTAAAAATTCCAGGAATGGTAAAACTTTGGCTTTGTCCTGTTACTACCTGTAACTGTGTTTGAAAATTCTGACAGAGAGCCACATGAATAGGAATGGCAGGTGATATGGGACAGACCTAAAGCCAAACAACAGTTGGGAGGATTGCTCTTTTTTTTTTTTTTTTCAAAGTTGGAAATAATTTCAAACTTTCAAATAGTTTGAAAAATAAAAATTGAATAAGGAACACCATATACCCTTTCCCCATTCACCTGTTGTTAATATTTTACCCCCTGAGCATTAGCTTTTTAAATGTGCAATTATTTGGTGACCACAGCCACTTCTCCTTTCTAGTCCTCCCTCTGGGTTTTTAGCACTGTGTCTCCTAGGTTCCAGGCATTCACTTACCTGAAGAAAAATGTTTATACCTGGTCTTCAGACTTCTCAAGAACCTGTAAGAACCTGCTTCCTAATGTTTAAATATAAATTCAAACCATTAGCTTTTAAAGATTTCGAACAGTTGATACCCTGCCCCTAAATTGAAGTATCTGTCCCCTGTAACACCAGTGCAGTCCCTCAGCTGTGGCTAACCCAATGTATTGAGTATCCCTCTTATGTAACTGACTTGTCCCCACCTCATTGCCTTTCCATGTGCTGGCTTTCATATTTGCAATCTCCTTTTCTCTACATCCTCTCCTTCTGGATCATATATGTGGCTTTTCCGATTTTTAAAAAGTTATTTCTGGACTTCTTTACATATTAGCACAGGACATACCTGTCTTGAGTGCCTGTTACTCTGGATTTTGTTTTGTTTTTTTTTTTTGCCCTCAGATGTATGTCATTGCACATGTACAGATGTCCATTTGTTGTCTCCCTAGATGGCATTGGTATTATGTTTTATAAACTTGTTAGGCCTGAATGGTTGTGCTGGAGGCATGGGTTGGTTTTGAATGAGTTACTGTGAGCTGAGTTTGGATTTCATTATCAGAACCATCTAGCAACTCTGTAAAGCAGAGTTCTAATCTTACTGAGGCTTTTGGACACCTTTTCCCTCTGGCGAGATGGCCCTCTTCTCAGCTGGGCCTTCCTCAAGGCAGGTAAACCATATAACCCTGTGCTGTGTTGTCTGTGTTGTGAGACCATTCTGGGTGGAATAGACTTTGGAGATCAGGTTTGGGAACTTAATAATTAATGAGAAAGGGAGTTTGGAATTTCTAACAATTGAGGAATAAGTGCTTAAAAGAACATTTGTTTTTCTTTTTTTTTTTTTTTTAAGTGAAACTTAGGCTAGAAATAGTTCATTATCTACCATGTCAAATTGATTTTTGTTTGCAAGGTGGAGTAGTAACAGATTAGAATGGCTGCTGACAGTTCTCAGCTGCTTCATTGAATTTAAATGAATCAAAGGATAGCTATTAAAATGTACTTGGGATTTTTAGGCTGAATTAGACCTTTTACTAAGGTTGCTTTGAACTGACCCACTCTTTTCTTCTCAGCATCAAAGTGAAAAAAACGCAGTCTTATCTTCCCATACCCCACCCTTTTAAAAAAACCAACTCCTATTTAAAATGCACAAATAGAATGTAAGACATCCTCTGGTATAGAATGCAGCTTGCCTTTTTTCCTCTACCATGAGAAGTTTTTGAGTTAAAACTATTGACTGGCAGCCCAAGCTAGCAGATGACATTCATACATAATATATCCAAGTACAAGATGGTTCAGAGGCAGAAATATCTAACAAGCTGTATTTTACAAAAGCAAAGAATTTTAATAATGACCTTAAAGGATTAGGAATGCTCCTGAGAAATGAAGTGTTTTCCATACCGGGCTCACCTCTTTTTTTTTTTTTTAAGACGCCCCCCCCCCCCGTTGTCTGCTCTCTCTCTCCCCATTCGCTGTGTATTCTTCTGTGACCGCTTCTGTCCTTATCAGTGGCACTGGGAATCTGTGTTTTTTTTGTTGCGTCATCTTGTTGTGTCAGTTCTCCACGTGTGCGGTGCCATTCTTGGGCAGGCTGCACATTCTTTAGTGCTGGGCGGCTGTCCTTACGGGGCGCACTCCTTGCGCGTGGGTGGCAGGGCACACCTTGCGTGCATCAGCACTGTGCAGGGGCCAGCTCCACATGGGTCAAGGGGGCCCAGGGTTTGAACCGCAGACCTCCCATGTGGTAGGCGGACGCCCTAACCACTGGGCCAAGTCCACTTCCCTGGCTCACCTCTTAAGATGCGTTATTGTTGTGTATCTGGAGACTCGTTGCATTTTCGATCAGAATTGCTTTCTTCCTTTCTTCCCTCCCTTCCTCCCTCTTTATTTACCCTTCCTCCTGTACTTCCTCTAATCCGGTAAAAGGAGTAGAAAGACATAAAAGGAATCTAGCTTCTCTCAATGACCACATTACTATTTATCTGCCCTAAGGTAGGAGGACCAAGCAGATGAGCTGGTTCTAAGACAGGAACTATTTTTTCTGTTCTGTAGGTCTGATGGTAGGATCCCAGGATTGGATTCCTAGGCGTATAAATCAAATACAGTCGGAGGTGGAAAGGGCAGTTATTAAACAAAACAAAACAAAAACAGATTCAGAGAGGTCATTACCTCTGAGTTAAGAAAATGCCAACATTGAGTCTTAAAATAACCTTCATTTCTCATGGTTCAATCTGATTCATTGTTGATAGGTTTTTCATGGCCCAGTTAATGATGATGACTTTTTGGGGTGATGAGAAGTAAAATAAATGTTATTGATGATTTGGTGTTCTGAGTCCACTGAGGTCGAAAGACTCACCAGAGTTCATGAGAGGAAGGGCAGTTGGCTGCTGGCTTCCTAATTGAGGCCTCTGTTTATTATGGGTTCATTAGATGGGAACCATTGATTTTGTTCTTTATGGCCTGGATAGACTAAAATCCTGTGTAAATGCTGACTTAAAGCCTCTATAAATCTCATTAGAAGTTTTCTCAATCTTCGTGAGACAAGATGAACTTTTTATAAGGTGTAGCAACTTCAAGACTTTAGGAAAGACTCATCAGCAGTATAGTTTGAGACTTCATGCATCCCAGAAAAATATCTGGCTAAGAGTCAGAGAACATTTGCCTCTAAATACATTCTTTTTTCCTTCCTAAAGTATGGAATCTTAAATATTTTTGCATCTATTATCTTAGAATCTTAGCTACTCTTTAGTTTCCTAAAGAACAATGTGAGCTTTTTGAATATAATTATTTTAGTTGGCATGGTAAATAGTTCAAAGTTATTATGTTATCACATTGTAAAGTTTTGAAAAGTGAAACTGATCCTGGAATATAAGAAAGGTTTTCTTTGCTTGTTTCTGTCTCCTTATGGATCTTCCCTTTTAACCCGTTACTTCCTTGTATTTCCTTCTAGTAAGTAGCATAAGTCTCTTCTTACTCTTTGAGTGAATGAGTCCTAGAGATCCTTATTAATAGAGAAAGCTTGATGGTATTTTTCCAGCACTTTGGACATAGGCCACAACACCGAGTTCCTTCTTTAAAAATGTATCCTGATTATTTAAGAGAGACAGATTACCATCTAACCGAGACTGCTTTGAAAATAACCTCCCTGTGTTAGTTTCCTATTGCTGCTTAAGCAGGCTAATAAGATAGGGAATTAATAAATGGATCTGGAACCTGACAAGGAGTCCACGTGGACATCAGAAACCCCCAAGATGGCTGCTGGAGGAACCCCACCCCTGGGATTCCGCTACCTAGAACAAAGACTTCTTCCTGGGAACAAGGAAAAGCCCAGATGTTCTCTAGAAACTTTATCATTGGGTCCTCACTAAGGAATTGATGGGTGGGATAATCAACCCAAACAGCAAACATCTGAAACCCCCTCCCCTCCATTAGCAAAGGGGTGGAATAATTAGCAATTTAAAAGCAAGCCTCGAGGCTTGTGTGCTCTCTGGCCTTACTCTTGCCTGTGGACCTGTCCTGCTCTCTGTGTGCTACTGTCGCCATTTTTCCTCTGCCATATGTCCATGCAAGTAAACCTGGGGACATATAATCTATAATGGGGAATTGTAGCTTGTAAATTAGCCCTCTTCATCCCCTTCCTCACTATCTGGGACCCTGCTCTGTTATTTTCTCCCATTTCTCTTCCCTCCCTACCTGAATAAATTACTGGCCTAACTCACCCAGCGTGCTTTTGAAATTCATTTCTGCAGCATAGCCAAGAACCTAGATAGGATCCGGTAACACTGCTGAAATGAAGTACTGCAAATTTAGTGGCTTAAAACAGCACATATTAATTTTTGTACTGTTCTGGAGGTCAGAAATCCTAAAATCACGGTGTCTGAAGGATGGCATTTCTTCTGGAAGCTCTAGGGGAGAATCCATTTCTTTTTCTTTTCCAGATTCTAGAGCCACACACATTCCTTGGCTCATGGTCCCTTCCTCACATCACTCTGACCTCCGCTCCTGTCATCACAGCTCCTTCTTTACCTCCCTCTTCCATCCCTTATGATTACATTGGGCCCACCTGGATAATCCAGGAAAATCTTACCATTCCAAGATGCTTAGTTTAATCACATCTGCAAAGTCCCCCTCTCTGAGTAAAGTAACATCTACACAGGTTTCAGGGATTCAGATGCTGATAATTTTGAGGGGCCTTTTTCTGTCTGCCTCTTTCCCTTATGGCTCCTCTTTGCTTTCACAGGAGCTCGGTGCCTTGTCTCCTTAGTGTTCTCACCATTCTCCCTGGTTGTCTTGACTTGAACGGGTTTGGAGTCCTCCTCATTGATGACTCCATCATCTTTCATCTGGTCCTGTTCTTTCTTCAACCCTGTGTCCAACCTGCTAGTTCAGGGAGTTCTGACCTCATTCCCAGATTGCCACAGTATCCTGCAACTAGTCTGCCTGCTTGTAATTCTCCTTGCAGACATTTTTAGCTTGTCTTAAAGTATACTTCTTTTATGGTCTGTAACTGATAATTCTATTATCTGAAGTCTTTGTTTTTCTATCATCCTTTATTTCTGCTGGCTCTCCTCTTGATTCCTTGTCTGCTTGGTTATCTTTCATTATGTGCTCTTCCTTGTATTTGAAAAAGTATACATAGGGATTACTTGAGGACTCAGACGAAAGTACTTGCTTGGGGAGAGGATTTCTGTTTGCTTCTGCTGGGACCTAGGAGTACTCCTGGTCCAGGACCACCTGAAAGGAGTTTCATGGGTGAGATTCCATGGCCCCCTCTGAGGAGGTACACCTGGGTCTCATATCTAAGCGATGACTGGTTTTGTTTCTGATTTACCCATCACTGGGTAGGTGTCGCCCTTTTGGGTCCCAGCTCCTTGTGGCGAGGTCTCCAGCTAGTGCTCAATCTTGGCCAGACCTGGACTTTGATTTCTGTTCAGGAGGCCATTAAATTGAGGGTTCCAATTTGTCAGGCTCAGCAAATGCTTTGAGGGTAAAAGTAGCTTTTATTTTTCTTGTTTTCCATTTTCCTTAGCTTCAGCCTGGTTATTCCTTAGTGTTATCAAAGCTTCAGTGCTTTTCAGAGATGTGTTCTTAAAATAGTGAATCCTCTGACAGTTGTCTTCAGCAAAAGGATGGGCTTGGTAACAGAACCCACCTTTTTAGACACCAGAAGACCCCTGTTCCCAATTTCTCAACAGTGCCTCTGCTACCTATCCATTCGGGCTAGGAATATCATGGATCTTAGTCAAGTACCACTTTGATCACAAAAGACTTTTGCTCAAACAATTCTCTATCAGGAAATGCACCTATGGAAGAAAAGAAGGCCTTCTGACCGGCTGGAATGGAAACATAGTGACAGCAAGAGCTTTAGGCCCAAACTTCACAACAAACAGGAGTCAGTATGGTCTTGTGGTCTGCTGGTAGCTTTGGAAGAAAGCGACCTATTAGGAAGGATATTTTCTTTTTTGGCATTTCAGTTCCTGAAGACTCAAGGTTGTCTTTTTTTTTGAGCCTCGTATATTCCAAGTTGTCATTGAGTTTGGGGGGAAGGAAACGCCAGTCTTTGTGTGTGTGTTTGTGTGTGTGTGTGTTTGCGTGCATGCCCTAGATTATCAGATGGATAATGACACCCCTTCATTTCTCAGCGCAATCGATCAAATGCTGATTGGGGGAATAAAAAAACAATACCTTCCTGAGCAGCGCCAGCTCATTGCTCCTTGATGCCTTGCCTGAGACCACAAGTGCCTAGACATGTGGCTTTTTTCACCCTTTGACCCTGAACTGAGCCCGACTTTGCACTGCAGATTTCCAGGCCATTCCGCCCCCAACTACAGATGGGCCTCTCCACGCTTGCCTTGCTTACCGGCTGGGTTGAGTCCCCCAGTTGACTGACTCACTGTTCAACCTCAAAACTGTGCCCTTTGGGTATATACCTCCATTCACGGCCATTGCTAGCTGTGAAGCAGCCTCTGTGAAGCAGCCCGTGGGAAGCAGCCGCAGAACAGCAGAGCCTTATGTATCATCCTTTATGTTATTAAAGCAATTTAAATGAAGTTTATTCTTCAGCCTACTGAGAATTATCAAGTACCAAATTTTCTTTCTAAATTACCTCTGTAATTTTCTTTTTAAATTACTCTTATAAAACTAGATGATAGTTAAATGAAAAACATGTGTTGCTCTTGGTATTTTTCTTTTTACTCAGCCTACAAACCTGTTGGCTTCGAGATAACAGGAAAGGGTTGTCTTGGACCTGAGGCTGTGTCTTTTTAGCTTGCTGCCAGCTCCTAGATTTAAATTGCTTTTTCTGGTCGATAAAGATCTTTCCCTCTTCTTGGATCCAGTGGGGATAGAAGAGCATGAGGTACATGAATGAGTGTGAGAAAAACTGTTAAGAGTTTTTATGAAAGTAATTTCTCTCAAGAATTGATACTGGATATATGTAGCTTCAGATATGTCCATATTGTGGCTGGGCCCTTGTACTCCAATTCTTGTTGCTCAGTATTTCCTATTCCTGGTAACCCTGGGTTACTGTGTGCCCTCTACCTGCCCCCCATCCCCCCCAGGGTTTTAAGTTTTCTCTTACTGGTAGTGTCAGTTGCCTGCATTTTTTTTTAAGATTTATTTTTTTTATTTCTCTCCCCCACCGCCCCCCTCTTGGCTGCTCTCAGTATCCATTCACTGTATGTTCTTCTGTGTCCGCTTACATTCTTGTCAGCAGCACTGGGAATCTGTGTTTCTTTTTGTTGCTGCGTCAGCTCTCCATGTGTGCAGTGCCACTCCTGGGCAGGCTGCGCTTTTTTTCACACGGGTGGCTCTCCTTGCAGGGCGCACTCCTTGCGTGGGGCTCCCCTATGTGGGGGACACTCCTACGTGGCACAGCACTCCTTGAGTGCATCAGCACTGTGCATGAGCCAGCTCACCACACGGGTCAGGAGGCCCTGAGTTTGAACCCTGGACCTCCCATATGGTAGGCGGTTGCTCTATCAGTTGAGCCAAATCCACTTCCCTTGCCTACATTTTGAACATGAATGGTTGGCAGAAGTCCTAAATGTAGGAGTTTTTCAAATTAAAGAATCAAATAAGCAACAATGTTGATTGTCTATGGTAGATTACTTATAAGTATATGATGTTGAATTGTGTACCCAGAAACATAAAAATGTAGGGTTTGGGAAACGGACTTTGGCCCAGTGGTTAGGGCGTCCGTCTACCATATGGGAGGTCCGCGGTTCAAACCCCGGGCCTCCTTGACCCGTGTGGAGCTGGCCATGCGCAGCGCTGATGCGCGCAAGGAGTGCCGTGCCACGCAAGGGTGTCCCCCATGTGGGGGAGCCCCACGCGCAAGGAGTGCGCCCATGAGGAAAGCCGCCCAGCGTGAAAAGAAAGAGCAGCCTGCCCAGGAATGGCGCCGCCCACACTTCCCGTGCCGCTGACGACAACAGAAGCGGACAAAGAAACAAGACGCAGCAAATAGACACCAAGAACAGACAACCAGGGGAGGGGGGAAATTAAATAAATAAATAAATAAATAAATCTTTAAAAAAAAAAAATGTAGGGTTTTAGTTTTGGGAAGGACTCTAGATCCCCTATTTTACAGATGAAGATAATGAGCCACAGAGAGGTTGTGGCTTATTCTGGGTCCTCCCAGAGTCAGCTAGAAAAGGAGGCAGTAATAGGAGCCCCATCTTCTTGTTTCATGATGGGTGCTCTTTCCAGTTACCCATGATACCTCTCTTCTACCAGTGATTTCCAGTTGTTCCCAATGTCCACCCTTCTGGAGGTAGAGAATAGAAACGTTGCTGAACAGCCCATGCCCATGCTTATGCCCTTCCCCCTCCCTCCTACTCATGCCCATTCTGCCACAGCCTACCCATCAGTCTAAAAGACTGGCCAGAGCCCTCTCTCCCCCACTGGTCTCACCCTTCTCGGTGCTAAAGCCCATCCTGTATTTCAGCTCATTTGACAGGGTCTCTCTCCAGGATGTGGTGTTAATTTCTATCTCATAAGACCTGCCATCATGACTGGTACCTAGTAAATGGGTCTAAGATGAACAGGGAAAGATATAATGTGCTAGATATCCCAAGGTAGACTGACAGTGTCTTTTTTTTTTTCTTCAATTTTTATTGTGGTAACATATACAACAAAATTTCCTATTTTAACCACTTTCAAGTATTACAATTCAATGGAAGGACATCTGTTGTTTCGCTGACAAACTTTTCCGATGTCTGTCCACTCCCGAACTTAACTACTAAATATTAAACCCCAGAAAGACAGCAGAGCTTCCACACCTCTTGCCAGAGCCCCTAGCAGAGTTCTTGGTAGGTGCTGGGTTATTGCACTAATACTTCATTTGCCTGCCCTTTGCATCTTGGATTCATTTAAAATAAAGTTTGCTTTCTTCTGATTCCTTAGAACATGGGTCATGTCTTCAAGGCTGCCTCAGTACTCTGGCCTATGGCACCTACCATCTGAGGAATAAGGAAGCCAACAGGTCATGGTAGTAAATTTGCTTATTTCCCTTTCCACACTTGGATACTTTGCTCCTTATTTACAGTGTCAAGAATGTACAATGTTTGGTGGAGAAGCAAGCTAAGTGATTGTTAGGATTGCTGTGAAAATTGCAATGGAAGCAGTACCCTTCCTGGGTTAGTGTTTTATAGTTAGAAAACCACTGGTGAATTGTTTGTTCCAAGATTCTCAGAATTACCAGGATGCTACATTTTATCATGTTGGGCATCTGAAGTAATGGTGACAACACCTATTGTGCACATATTTTAAGCTTTGAAATATAGAATTACTGATAGAAATGAGCCAGTTAAAAGGGAGGAAATAATTAGATGTTGTGAAGTAAGACAGAGTGTATGCATTTATAACACTGGTTTGTAGTTTGCTCATAAAAGAGATTGCCCAACTGAAATTTATCTAGTGAAAATTAAACCATTAAATCCTCTGAAGTGAAACATATTGGACATCTGCCAAGTAAAAGCGTAATTACCACTTAAAACTGAGCTGTTTTCTGTGCTCCTCTCTGCAAATAAATGAGTGTCAACTGTGGAGAAACTGCTTTCTGATATCTGGCTTTCTCACTGTTTCTACAGAGCCTGAGCTTTGTGAAGCCGGCAATGACAAGTCTGAATGGTAGCCATGCCGACAAAACCATTGACATGCCAAAACCATCAGCCCCCAAAGTGCACGTGCAGAGGTCCGTGTCCCGAGACACCATCGCCATTCACTTCTCGGCATCTGGGGAAGAGGAGGAGGAAGAAGAGGAAGAGTTCAGGGACTACTTTGAGGAGGGGCTGGATGACCAAAGCATCGTAACAGGCCTCGAAGCCAAGGAAGACCTCTACCTTGAACCGGGCAGCCATGGCTCCACTGACCCTGTCTTGCCTACCCTGGCAGATGGACTCTCCATGTCCCAGTCCCCTGCCATTTTGCCCGTCTCTGAGAACACTGTAAAGCTGTTGGAGTCCCCTCCTCCAACAGCCCAAGTATTAAGTACAGTGCCATTGGCTCTGTCCTCAGGGTCATCTTCATCGGGGCTCTTAGCTAGCTCTCCCAGTGTGTCCTCCCTTTCCGAGCAGAAAACCAGTTCTTCCTCCCCCTTGTCCTCTCCTTCCAAGTCTCCTGTCCTCTCATCCAGTGCCTCATCCTCCACCCTTTCCAGCACAAAACCCTTCATGAGCCTTGTGAAGTCCCTGTCAACAGAGGTGGAGCCAAAAGAATCCCCACACCCTCCAAGGCACAGGCACTTGATGAAGACATTAGTCAAGTCTCTGTCCACAGATACTTCCAGGCAGGAGTCAGAGACTGTGTCCTATAAGCCACCTGATTCCAAACTGAATTTACACCTGTTCAAGCAGTTCACACAACCACGAAACACAGGTGGAGATTCCAAAACTGCACCTTCTTCCCCACTGACTTCTCCCTCCGATACTCGCTCCTTTTTTAAAGTGCCCGAAATGGAGGCTAAAATTGAAGACACTAAACGACGCCTTTCAGAAGTTATATATGAGCCTTTTCAGCTCCTTAGTAAAATTATAGGGGAAGAAGGTGGCAGCCATAGGCCCAAAGCCTTATCTTCAAGTGCTTCAGAACTCTCCAATCTGTCCAGCTTGAATGGTCACTTGGAAAGCAATAACAACTACAGCATCAAAGAAGAGGAGTGTGACTCCGAGGGAGATTGCTATGGAAGCGATCCCAGCATCCCAAGAAGTGACCACCCAAAGTCCACTGACGAGCCCACAAGAGCAGTGGAACTGAAAAGTTCCCAGGTGAGCAGTCTGAAGGATTTAGGTCTGAAGACAAGTTCTCTAGTTCTTGAGAAATGTTCTTTGTCTGCCTTAGTGAGCAAAGAAGATGAAGAGTTTTGTGAGCTGTACACTGAGGACTTTGATTTGGAAACGGAGGGGGAGAGTCAAGTTGATAAACTCCCAGATCTCCCTCTGAAGTCACAGGTGCTTGCGGACAATGGCACGATTCTTGACAGTGAAGATGAGGTGGACTCGGCCAAGCAGCACCCAGACTTACCAGTGAAGACCTTGGGCTTCTTTATATTGTGTGTCTACGCGTACCTCATCCTGCCCCTTCCACATTACGTGAGTGGACTCTTTCTGGGAATTGGCTTTGGATTCATGACTGCAGTTTGCATGATTTGGTTTTTTACACCACCAAGTGCTCATAAATATCAGAGTTTCCATAAAAATGGACAACATTGGAACACAAGATCTCTGGATATCAAAGAACCTGAAATATTAAAGGTAAGCCTTCTCCGCAGCAGCTAGCTAGCCTACGCATCTGTTCTTCCTCACACCAGCCTTATTTTAGATCTAACAGTGTTTTTAGGGTTGCTAATTGTTACGGGTTTTTTCACAAGCAGGTTTTTAAGACTGTGGGGTCTCTTCATTCTCCAGGACCCAAGAAACTGTTCGGGTAAACCACATTCTAACTCAGGTTTTGCTGAATCACCAAGTAGTAGTTTTTCTAGGGTCTGCGTGGCTCCAGAGTGTGGCATTTATGACCAAGTCCTCTTTTGATCTCTCTCTCTAAACATGCCAGGAATTTGCTACTTGCTGAGGAACAGTTGTAATTGACTCTTTTTAGGACTAACTATTCTTGAGACCCTGGAGAGGGGTTAAATACCCCTGAAAATGCAAGAGAAGAAAGGCGGAAGAGAAAGCCAGTTAATGTCAGCTCCTAGCACTCCTCTTACCCCATGTGCTGTGGGCAGAGCTGGAGAAAGATAAATCACCTGTAAGTGCATCTCAGATGGTAGGCTTTAGGCTCCCAAGGGGTGCCAGACAATCCATCCGGGTGCAGGAAGAAAATATAAGAGTTTTTTTAATATTTATTTTTCAGAAATTCTAGATTTTGTGTATGTTTCGTTATAGACACAAATATAAAACTACAATAGTTTATATAATTTGTAAGTCATACATGCACTTATACCTACACATCATTTATGTATGTGTGTATGTTTTTTCAGATAGAGTGTAGAATCAGAAAAATTAAGGATTTATTTATTTATTTCTCTCCCCTTCCCCGCCTTTTCTGCATAGATTGAGATTATCATGTTGTTTTTTCCTTCAGTTTGTTAACATGGTGTATTATGTTGAAGGATTTTCTTATGTTGAAACCAGCCTTGCATACCAGGAATAAATCCCACTTGGTAGTGACGTATAAGCCTTTTGATATGCTGTTGGATTCAACTTGCAAGTGTTTTGTTGAGAATTTTTGCATCTATGTTTGTTAGAGAGATTGGTCTGTAATTTTCTTTTCTTGTAGTATCTTTATCTGGCTTTGGTATTAGGGTGATGTTGGCTTCATAAAGTGTGTGGGGTAATGTTCCCTCCTTCAATTTTTGGGAAGAGTTTAAACAGGATTGGTGTTCATTCTTTTTGAAATGCTTGGTAGAATTTACCTGTGAAGCCATCTGGTCCTGGACTTTTGTTTGCTGGGAGATTTTTTTGATGGATTCACTCTCCTTAAATGTGATTGGTTTGTTAAGTTCTTGTATTTCTTGTAGCATCAGTGTAGGCTGTGCATTTCTAGAAATTTGTCCATTTCATCTAGGTTGTCTAGTTTGTTGGCATACAGTTTCTCATAATATCTTCTTAGGATTCTTTTTAATTCTGTGGGGCCAGTTGTAACTTCCCCCCTTTCATTTCTGATTGTATTTATTTGCATCTTCTCTCTTTTCTTCTTTGTTCGTCTAGTTAGGGGTTTGTCGATTTTATTGATCTTCTTAAAGAACCATTATTTGGTTTTGTTGATTTTTTTCCCTTTTTTTTTTGTTCTCAATTTCATTTATTTCTGCTCTAATCTTTATTATGTCTTTCCTTCTGCTTGCTTTGGGATTAGTTTGCTGTTCTTTTTCTAGTTTTTCTAGTTATTCAGTTAAATCTTTGCATTTAGCTCTTTCTTCTTTTTTAATATAGGCATTTAGGGCTATAAATTTCCTTTTCAAGACTGTCTTCACTGTATCCCATTGTTTTTGATAACGTTGTGTTCTCATTTTCATTTGTTTCCATTTATTTACTGATTTCACTTGCAATTTCTTCTTTGACCCACTATTTGGGAGTGTGTTGTTCAACCTCCACACATTTGCAAATTTACTTTTTTCCTGTCTATTATTGATTTCCAGTTTCGTTCCATTATGATCTGAGAAGGTACTTTGTCTAAGTTGAGTCATTTTATATTTATTGAAAGCTTCATTGTATTCTAACATGTGGTCTATCCTGGAGAAAGATCCAGGGGCACTTGAGAAGAATGTATAACCAACCCACTGAATTTGGGTACAGTGTTCTGTATATGTCTTTTATGCCTAACTTTGTCATATTGTTCAAGTTCTCTCTTTCCTTGTTGATCTTCTGTCTAGCTATTCTATCTAATGATGTGAGTGGAGTGTTGATGTCTCCAACAATTATTGTACAGATGTCTATTTCTCCCTTCAGTTTTGCCAGAGTTTGTCTCATGTATTTTGGGGCACCCTTGTTAGATGCATAGTTATTTATGACTGTAATATCTTCCTGGTGGATTGTACCTTTTATTAATATATAATGGCCTTCTCTATCTCTTATAACTTTTTTTGCATTTAAAGTCTGTTTTGTCTGATATTAGTATAGCTACCCCTGCTCTTTTCTGGTTACAATTCATGTGAAGTATCTTTTTCCAACCTTTCACTTTCAGCCAGTTTATATGCCTGGGTCTAAGGGGAGTTTCTTGCAAGGAGCATATGGATGACTCATGTTTTTTAATCTGTTCTGTCAGTGTATATCTTTTGGTTGGGGAGTTTAATTCATTCACATTCAATGATATTACTGTAAATGCACTATTTATTTTCTCCATTTTATTCTTTGGTTTTCATACGTCATATCTTATTTTTGTCTCTTACTCTTGGTTATCCTTTCTGCTATTCTTCTTTTCTTTCTTCCAAGCCTGTCTCTCCTGCCTTAGTCTTTCAGGCTCTAAGGCATCCTTTAATATTTCTTCCATAGGTGGATTCTTTTTTGCAAAAAAGTTTTCTGTTTGTGAGTATTTTATAGTCACTTTCATATTTGAAGGACAGTTTGGCTGGATAAAGAATTCTCGGCTGGCAGTTTTTCTCTTTCACTATCCTAATTGTATCATACCACTGTCTTCTCGCCTCCATGGTTTCTGAAGAGAAATCTGCGCTAAGTCTTCCTGGACGTCCCTTGTATGTGATGGTTTGCTTCTCCCTTGCTCCTCTGAGAATTTTCTCTTTATCTTTGACATTCTGAGTAGTATGTGTCTTGGATTTATTGTGATTGGGGTACAGTGTGCTTCTTGGACATGTAAGTTCATTTCTTTTGTCAGAGTTGGGAAATTTTCAGCTGTGATTCCTCAAATACTCTTTCTGCCCTCTTTCCCTTCTCTTCTCCTTCTGGAACTTCCATGACACCTATGTTGTTGTGTTTTGTGTTGGCTTTCAAACCCTCTGAGTCCCTCCTCAATTTTTTCCATTCTTTATTCTCTCTGTTCTTTTCTCTCTTCAGTTTTAGCTGTTCTGTCTTTGGTATCCCTTGTTCTTCTGTCATTTCAAGTTTGCTGTTATTTGTCTCAAATATGTTTTTGATCTCACCTATTGTGCCTTTCATTTTCTTGAACTCTGTTACTTTTCTGTTCAGACTTTCAAATTCTTTTTGTGCTTGCTCGGTGTCCTCTTGATGTCATTTATCTTTTTGACCGTATTGTTTTTCAGCTCATTAATTTGACTTTGGAAATTTGTGTGCATCTCACTGATTAGTTCTCTCAAATTCTGCATCTCTTCTGGGGCTTTTATATATTCCTTTTCTTGGGCCATGTCTTCTGTTTTCTTAGTATGGCTTGTAATTTTTTGCTGATGTCTAGGCATCTGATTAGGATGTAGTTTACTCAGATGCTCAATTTCTTTTTCTTTTGTAGGAATGTAGTGGCAGGAGGCTGAGTCAAGGCTCTTTGACTCTTGGCTCCACCTGGATTGTTAGGATTGTCCTGCTGACTGCTCAAACTGGGCCCTGGACCCAGTAATTGGTTGTAGAATCACTTCCTAGGGCCTTGGGGAGGGAGACTATGGAGGCCGGAAAAAGCCTCTCCTACTTATAATTTTCTTACTTGCACTTCATTGGTCTGCCAGCAGATGGCACATTTTGGTAGATCTAAGTTCAGTGCCTGGTTGGAGTGAATTTGTTGCAATAGACTGGATGAATGTGACAGATCTTCCTGTCTGGAGCATGCCTTATAATTCAAACTTTCTCTGGGACAGTTCTCCAGTCTTCTCTGGCAACCCCTTCCCTTTTCTCTGATTGGAAATATTTCCACTCCCCTTTGAGTCCTCAGCAATCAGTCCCTATTCGTAGAGGAGGAGATTGGGAGGGTCGCATAGCTTTAGCCTCTTGCGGGGTCCAAGACAAACATGGTGTTGCCCAACCTGGCCTGGAAGGGCTCTTGGGACACAGCAGACCAATTTGTAAGTCAAAATCTGAGTCAGCCTTAGTCTGTGTCCCTCTCTCCCCTTTCCTGGGGCATCCTCAATAATTAGTCCCAGCCTGAAGAGAAGTAGGGTCCTTCCCCCAGCTCCCAGGACAAACCAGTGTGTGGTCCCTCCTGGCCTGGAAGGGCTCCTGGGATACAATAGACCAAATTTTGGGTCATAAGCTGAGTCAGCCTTAGGCTGTGTCCCTCTCTCTCCCCTTTCCTGGGGTAGTAGATCCCTGGAGCCCCCTTTGTCTGTAGTTGCAGGCTCAGAGACCCAAGAGTTCTAAAGTGTCTTTAGCGTGGCGAATGGTGCTGGCAGCAGCAGCCACTGGTTTCCTCACAGTTCTGCCATTCTCTCCTTTGTCCCTCTCTCCTGTGGGTGGTGTCCAGCCTTTGCCTGTTGTCCTAAACCCTGGATCTTTTTCTAGGCTGTTTCAGCCTGTTCTTTAGCTATTTTTCTGGAGGAGAAGAGAGTCCCATGTCTTTCTAGTCTGCCATTTTTCCAGAAGTCCAGTTATTGATTTTAATCTTTAGTTTTTCAAGTTTAAAGCTTGTTTGGTGTGTCTGTTAAACTAAGTTTTTCTCCCTCCTCCAGTTAAATAAGAATGATCTAAAAATGGCAGCATGATCTCTCCTTATTGCAAAAACAAAACAAAAAAACAAGGCAAAGAACTTTTTTCCTGGGTCCAAAATACTTTTGTAAAAAAAAATTCATGAACTTTTTTCCTTATTCCAAATAAATGCATGGTCAGTGCTTAGAAAACACAGGAAATCCAAAGAAAAAAATGTTCCTTATCATACTAGTGGGAGACAAATCACAGTTAATTTGGTATATATCCCAGATCTTTTTTAAAATTTCCATGTTATGGGTATGCACATACATACGCATGCATGCAAATACACACTCACATACCTTTTTTTGTTTTGATTTTAGTGGGATCATATATTTTGTTGCTGGGCCATTAAAGACTGTTTTCTTTTTTTTTTTTTTAAGGTTTATTTTTATTTATTTTTCTCCACTTTCCCAGTTGTCTGTTCTCTGTGTCTGTTTGCTGCGTGTTCTTTTTGTCTGCTTCTGTTGTTGTCAGCGGCACAGGAATCTGTGTTTCTTTTTGTTGCGTCATCTTACTGTGTCAGCTCTCTGTGTGGGTGGTGCCATTCTTAGGCAGGCTGCACTTTCTTTCCCGCTGGCGGCTCTCCTTATGGGACTCACTCCTTGCGCATGGGGCTTCCCTACACGGGGACACCCGTGTGGCATGGCACTCCTTGAGTGCATCAGCACTCCACGTGGGCCAGCTCCACACAGGTCAAGGAGGCCCGGGGTTTGAACCGCGGACCTCCCATGTGGTAGACGGATGCCCTATCCACTGGGCCAAGTCTGCTCCCCCAAAGACTTTCCTTTTAAAGAGAAGCTCATTGTTTTAGTTTCCTAGGCTGCTTAGAGCAATACAGTTTCAAACCACTACACTCCACCTTCTGGATCCCCTCCAAAAAACCTGTTCTTAAGTCTCATCAAAATTGATTGTGGGTGTCATCTGTCCTGGGGCACAATTCCCCTCTGTCTGTGGACCTGTGAAAATTAGAGAATGAGCTATCTGCTTCCATTATACAAAGGAGGTACAGGCATAGGATAAACATTCCTTTTCCCGTAGGGAGAAAGTAGGTCAGGGTCACTGGTCCCAAACACTTCCATAACCTTGCAGGGCATACTCCATTAGATTTTCAGGTCTAAGAGTCATCTATACAAAAATGTTTTGTTCTCTGGGCCTGATGGAGTGGGAACCCCACCCTTTCTAAATGCTTGTTCTGTGGTCATGTTTTTCCCAAACACTGGAGTGAAGGCTCCACACTCTCAAGCATAGGATGGCAGCCGGAATTTCTGCAATCTGGGGCACCTGACAAAACTAGGGTAGTAGCATTCTTCCTGAACAACAGGGCGGATAGCCCGTCCTTTCCAAGCACCGAGACATATTCACCATTTCCACACACATGGGTGGGTCCACTCTCTTTGCCCTGAGAAGATGTATTTGGTCCAGACCTCAGCATCCATGGTCCTGCCTTTGCAGTGATTTTTCCTTTAAGCCATCTCTTTTCTGTCCCCTTTAGTCCAAGCTGGTAGTGGGTTCTGTTTATACAGATCTTGCAAAAAAACTTGTCAGTTTTGCTTGTAACGGGAGTCCAATCTATCAGACAGCAGGGCTTTTCGGAGACCCTTCCTGGATAACCGTACCTCCAATCTTGACTTGCAATGAAATGGCTGATTGGATCCGTGTTCAGTTAAATCTTCATATGGAGCACTATTCTCTGGGGACTCACTTCCAGAAACTCAGACCATCAATTCCTGGGTTTTTTTTGTGTGTGTGCCCCAGAGTCCAGTTCTCAGCTTAGGTCTTTCCTCTCACATTTTGCTGTAAGCTGCAAGGAGAATCCCGGCTGCACTGTATACACTTAGCTTGGAAATCTCCTCTGCTAAATATCCAACCTCATCATTCTCAAATTCTGCCTTCCATCCGACATCAGAACTCAATTTCTCCAAGTTCTCTGCCATTTTAAAACAAGGATCACCTTTCTTCCAGTTTCCAGTGACACATTTATCAATTCTGTCTATATTCCTAACAACAGTCTCTTCAAAGCAATCAAGGCCTTTTCTATCAAGAATCTCCCAGTTCTCCCTCTACCTGTTCTATTCCCACTTCCAAAGCTGTTTCCACATTTTTGGTATTTGCAATAGCAGCACCCCATTGCTGGTACCAAAATCTGTTTTAGTTTCATAAGCTGCTCAAAGCAATACCATGAGATGGGTTAGCTTAAACAATGGGAATTTATTCATTTATGGGAAGCCAGGAAAATGTCTAAATCAAGGTATTATCATCAAAGCGATGCTTTCATCCCAAAGACCAGCTGCCGGCAATCCTTGTTCCTCAGTTACATGTCAAGGCACATGGCAGTGTCTTCTCCCCTTTCTTCCAGGTTTCATTGATTTCTGCTTCTTGCTTCCGTGGCTTTCTTACTTTGTCTCAATTTCATTCTATTAGAAATTACTATATGAAGTGGTACAAAAAATGATTCATTGTGCATGGTTGCTAAGCTTTTTTGATAGAGTGGTACTGTGACTAGCTGAATTACATGCCCTCTAAGTAAGTTAGTACCAGTCTTTAGCAAAGAAAAATGGTCTTTATATAAATTCCAGTGCTTAATGACTGGCTGTGGCATTCAGTTTACACTGGTTTGAACACTTAGTTGTTTTGGAAAGATTTTAATTTTAATACAGGCACTCTTTAGTGTTGAGTCAAATCCCTGTTATATGCTAAGAGTTTACTCATTACATAGAGGCTACCAATGGAGTGGGATTTTAATATTACAGCATAGCCTGGTTGCTTTGATCTCATTATTGAAACAGTAAAGGCAGGTCAGTGACATTGAGCATCTTCAGTGGGCTCAGTGTTGAGTACATTGTCTCATTTAATCCTCACCCTAACCCTATTCAGTTCAGGGATGTGAGGACACACAACCAGTGAGTAGTTGAGCCAAGCAGGACTACAGTCTTTTGAAAACGGTGTCTTTCCCTCAGAGACTGGGATAGATGCTTTATTGACTTTGCCGTGTGGAGAGTAGGTGCATCAGTGCTGTCATGGACTGACACCTGCCATCCAAGCAGATTATACGTCTTCTTCATGATTGATGTTTGAACAACTCTGATGATTTTGGTAATTCAGTTATCTTTGGGTTAGCTTGTTTAGACTGGCTTCATTAGTAATGAGGAAAAAAGTATGTTTTAGCCTGAGGTCTTTTGTTTGGTTCACGGGGCTCTTTGTGACTTAGTGACATAGCTAAATACATTCTTTAGAAAAGGAACACAATGGATTAGAAGGGTAGGTTGTGTATTACAAGCCAGATATTTCATATGCCGTTGTTCTTTGTGCATAATTTTACTGAGTGGGAGATCATATGTTTGGGAACCACTTAAAAAGTACAGCACTTTAAAACTTTTTAGCAGGATTGACATTAAATTTAGGACCCAAATGTTGTGATAAGAAAAGGAAAGTATGATGGTGTCTAATTTGAGCATCTGTCTTTTTCTTTTATATTCTCATTGGTCATTTTACTTTACTTTCTATATGAGCCAGGGTAACAGTAACTGTTATAACAAATTAGAAGCTTATTTCTTGCCCACATAGTAGTTCGGTTTGAGTGTCCCATATGGGTGGGTAGCCTCTGGCACCTGTTAACACAGGGGCCCAGGCTCCTTCCATTTTGTGGCACCACCCAGAGGTTAGCATTTTTTTAAAGAGCTAGACAGTAAAGATTTTAGGCTTGCCAGCCGCATGGTCTTTGTCCTAACCACTCAACTGTGTATTCTTTCCATCAGAACTAGTCAGCTCTACATTGTGGTAGGAAAACAGGCCATAGGCAATATGTAAATGAACAGATATAACTATGTTCCAATAATACTTAACAAAAACAGGCCCTGGCCTCATTCTTGACCCCTACCCTAGGGTGTTAGAGTGCTTTGCATCTAGGTGGCAGAAGGGGGAAGAGAAAGCAAGAAGAAAAACCTATCAATGCCTGGACCCAGATGTGATGCAGATCACTTCCAGTCTTATTCCACTGGGGAGAATAAGTCTGACAGGCTGGGCAGATTCTTCCTAGCAACAGCTCATAGAAAGGGGTGCCTACATTTTGGACAGACAGCTAGCCTTCTCTGCCTCACTTTCGTAATATTTATCAGAGCTATAGTTACTTATTATCTGCCTTCCCGAGTGCTCTATTAAGTTTTATAAGTGCGTAGGCCATGTCCATCTTATTCATTGTTGTGTTCCCATCTCCTGACATGTAATAAGCACATAAATAATTGTTGGATGAATGGATGGGCAGATGAATAAATAAACAAATGAATGAATATGGTGTTATCAAGTGGCAGTGAGGCAGTATTGACCCTATTTCCCAGGGAAGTTATTTTTTTAAAAATCCCTGGTGTCTGCTTTAAAAAATATTCAGTCAGGCCTTAGTAGGAGTGGTCTTTTAGGAAGATGAAAATAGCTACTTTAAAGTATAGCTTATGGAGGTCCCTTCACTGAAGTGTATAAGCCAAGCTGGTCCCTCTTTGATAAGAATTGAAACTTGATGTTTGTTGTTTAGAAATTGTCTGGCAACAAGGCTCTTTTCTTCCAGTGCTCATACAGTGCTGCCCTCCTGAATTCAAAGGAAGTAGTAGAATGGCTTAAGCTAAGTGGAGCTCGGTGCTCAAGGAGTACTTTCGGAGACCTTGTGTTTTCAAACCTCTGAGCCATCTGTGTTCTCCTTGATGGGTCCAGGAAGTCCTTGCAGCCTAGACTGAGATTGTGGTTCCTTTATTGGCTCCATAAACAATTCAAGGAGCAGTTTTTCTTTGATGTGACTTCACATGATGAGAGGGAGGAGAAGAGGAAAGCTTTCTATATTTTATGAGGGCAATTTTATTACTCTGTCAATGCTACAGACATTTGCATTTAAAAATGACATGCAGCAGTGATGACTATATGGAATAGTAAGCCAAAAAGACCAATTTGCAGCCAAGTAGTAGCTACTCTCAAAGACAGGTATGTCCTCATGCCACTCTACCATCTCCCACTCTGAACTCAGCTGATCAGCCTGGACTGTCTGGAATGTGAGCAGTAAAGATTCTGTGCAACCAAATTGTTGCCACAAAATATGTAAAAGAACTCTTAGGACTTCTCCAAAGCCTGTTTGTTCTTAATTTATGGGAGTTCATAGCTGATGAGAAGCAGCAAATAGGAGAAAGGCTGCTACAGGCATTCAGCACAAAATGACACATAAACACCTCAAAACACCTCAAAACAAGGGGGAAGACTCACATGTAGGAGAAGCTCACATGGCTAAAAGCCTGATGGTCGTAGGTTAGCCTTTGTGGGTGGATGGCTTCTTGTGGGCCACCCAGTCCAAGGGTATGATTCTGGGCCACATGCCTCAACAGTAATTCTCCAGGGGTTTTGTTTTGGGTGACTGACTAGATGATCTGAGTTGGGGATCCCAGAAAGAGGAGTGGGTTTGGGTATAGGGTAATGAGGCACCAACATCAGCTTATTATACTTGGGAAGTTTGTTTTTGCCAAGCAGTCTCACAGAATGTACTTGTCACTTGGCCAAGAGTATACTTAATTCTTGCACCCCTTTTCCACATGTCTATAATGGAAAAGCTTCCTGAAGATTTCATAAATTTCTTGGATTTAGGTTTGAGTATAGGACTCAGATGCTGTTTTGAATTGTATTCATGACTACATTCTTTATCTCAGACTTAAAAACTACCAGCAGAGAAGCAGAGGTAGCTCAAATGTTTGAGTGCCTGCTTCCCACGTATGATGTCCTGGGTTCAATCTCCAGAACCTCCTAAAAAAACAAACAAAAAAACCCAGCAGCAGAATTCTATAGTAGGATGTTGATTTCCAGAGTGATGATCTGTCTCTTTTTAAAAGATATGGCCTAAGGGGAGTGAATGTAGCTCAAGTGGTTGTGCACCCATATATGAAGTCCTGGGTTCAATCCCTGGTACCTCCTTAAAAAAAAAAAAAGTAAAAGATATGGCCTAGAAGGTTGACTAAAATTCACTTACACCATTGTAAAGACTAATAGAAATAGATTTGGAAGAATCTTTTTTCTTTAGGCTATGTCACATTTAGGTATTTAATAAGAGGGATAGGTTTTAAAAATAATTAGATTCCCTAAATATGGGTTTTAGTTTTGATAGCTAAAAGAGTAATTTTCTAGGGAGGACATTCTATCTATTTTGACTTCTGAATTTAATCTCAATCTCATTAAATTCTCCAAGAAATTAGCAAGAAAAGGTTCAAGCTTATCTCTTTTAACCCTGTATACAGTGAGTACAAGAAATGTAAAAACATTTTCTCTACATCATACTTAACTGAAAATGTCCTGTCCCTGTAATTGGTGGCTTGAGTTTTTATGAATGGCTTTATAAACCTGGCTATTTCCCAGGGCCTTTTGATGCTAGAAAACTTTATCAGGTGTGATGTTTCAATGCAGGCAGCCCTCGGTGACAAGCAGTTACAAGCAACACAAATCCCCATGTTTTGAAATTGGTTGGTAAGGCAGCTATATGACAAATGCTTCCTGAATTCCATAGGAGCATGCTAGGAGTAAGTAACGATTACAAAATCAGGTGATCCCACGGTGATTTTATGTTAACTTTTATTTTTTAATTTTTTAAATAGAAAATTTCAAATACGCACCAAAGTAGAGATAGTAGTATAGTTCTCCATTTACCCTATATCCAGCTTCAACTGTCAAAATTGCCCATTTTCGTTCAATTCATTAATTACAGCATTGTTAAACTATGGTTCTAGTCCTCTTATATCTAACTGCCCTTTATAGCATCATTTCTTTGGGAAAATGCATCCTGAACTCCAGGATAGGTATTCTAGGACCATGCCCTTCGGGTTTTGTTCCAGGTGTCATCTGTGGAGGAAGAAGAGGGGCTGTGGGTATTGTGCCTTTAAAATTTCTCAGTTGTGTATTTTGAAAGAGTAAAACATGAATAACTATGAAAAAAATCAGCGTAGAAATATTTTCACTTCTAAAACTAAATACTTTGAAGATTGTTCTTATTGTACAATAATTAGCCCTTGAGAAGACATTTGCTATCCCCCAGACATAAGGAAGGTCAGGTGTTGGTGTGGGGGTGCCTAGCCTGCTATTGTTTTTGTTTTTTTTTTAAGATTTATTTTTATTTATTTCTGTCTCCTTCTCCCCCTGCATTCCCCCCATTGTCTGCTCTCTGTGCCATTTGCTGTGTGTTCTTCTGTGTCTGCTTGCATTCTTTATCAACGACACCAAGAATCTGTGTCTCGATGCAAGAATCTGTTGCATCATCTTGCTGAGTCAGCTCTCTGTGTGTGTGGCGCCACTCCTGGGCAGGATGCACTTTTTTCCCGCAGGGCAGCTCTCCTTGTGGGGTGCACTCCTTGTGTGTGGGGCTCCCTTATGCGAGGGACACCCCTGCATGTCATGGCTGTCCTTGCGTGCGTCAGCACTACATGTGGGCCTGCTCACCCCACAGGTCAGGAGGCCCTGGGTTTGAACCCTGGACCTCCCATATGGTAGGCAGATGCTCTATCCATTGAGCCAAATACGCTTGCCTGCTGTTGTTAATTGACTGCTTCATTCTGTTGCTTCTTTCAGTGGTCTCCAAAATAGGATGCTGAAGACAATGTCTGTTAGGGTACAAGAAAATACTGGAGTTTCTACTTTTATCTGTTTTTACTCTATCTGAGAAAGTAAATAAGCCTTGCTAATATTAAACATACAGATGATCATATATTATCCTTTGGCCAAAAACCTTGGAAACTATCAGTAAGACCATTTGAAATATGCATTTACATCCATTATTATTAATGATGAGCCTCAACCTAAGTGTGTGTGCGTGCGCGTGTGTTGTGCTTTGAGATGTTAGCCAAAGATAGTATGAATTCATCATCATATAAAAATTAAAAACTAGCAAAGAGGCTAATTATTTCATCTTTAATTCTTTATTTCTATTTTTGCTTTTTATAAAAGCTATATTATGAGACTGTGTATATAATTTATAAGGAAATATACGTATTGTGGGTGCATGCTCAAGACATTTTTTAAGTGATAAAATGTTTACTTTTAAAGTTTGGACACTATTTGCTTACCTATTTGTCATCTTATAATTTCAGTACTTACTGGTTAATATGATTTAATGTTTATCGTATATTAATATGTCAGATCTTGATTATTTTGTGGTTCACCTGAAATCATTTTATTTTTCTATCTAATTAAAGTCTTGATATCTCCTAGTCTTTATCACTATTATACTGATGCGTTATAATTTTCAAAATGTTCTGTGGTCGCCTGAGTTTGGGAGATGTTGTCCTGAAGACTGAGAAAAGCTGGCACAGTCTGTGGCTTTAGCCCTGACTCCAGTGCTTCTAGTGACACTGCTATGAAGGTGACCTTGAAGCAGACAGTGGGAGGATGTGGATGGTCTTGATGCTGGTGCCTCCTTCCCCTAATGGCTTTTTAATAAATGTTCTTGATAGTGTCTTTGAGGAAAATTTATTTTCAATGTTGGCTACCTGCCTTGATGCTGTCATTCATAGTATGAATTCTGTATGTCAGTAGGTCTGTTCATCTTTCATGGATAAAGTCCAGTTTATAACTAACATACTACGCTTTAGTAGACTGTTTCTGCCATATTCTCAAACTCCATGATGGATGATATTACTTTTTAGCTGATAGCTAAAAAGAAAACAACAAAAAATGGTTTAAGCTTAGCACAGAGAAAAACCCTGCTTGTGGTTTAGGTTTGGGGGAAAAGAAGAGTAATCACCTCTTTGTGTGCTTCAGAGATGATTTTCAGCAGCAGGGGCCTTGGGTCCTGGCTCTGTTTTCAAAGTCTTGGATTTGTTCCTTCTCTTGATAGACTAGATGAGGGAATGGTACAGGGACTCTGCAGGACAGGGCCTCAGATGCCAGCATAGCCACACGATAGCAGGGAAAAACATGCTGCAGTGGTACTGGATCAGCCCAGGCTCCCAGCGCACTGGGGAGAGAAAAATTCCAATGGCTTTCTCAGGCCAGGGGGCTGGTGCTTTTCTCTAGACGGCTCAATGTTAAGCTGACCAAGAGAGCAGTGGCCTTGAACTCCCGATTAGCACTGCAGCTGAGAGTGAGCAACAATAGTAGTTCTTTCAGACTTCGTTATTTTGCAAAAGGTTAATTATAGCTTTTAATCTTTCCAAGTATTTAATGGGTCCCTTTATAGATTGTGGTTTGTACTGAGAGCTAGACATGGCTTCTAAATCCAGTGGAGAATTGAAGAGAAATCTCTGACCTTTTATAGACACAATCACAGGACCAGTCCCTGGGACCAGTTGCAGCCTGGCTGACCATGGTCATTATCCCACAGCAGCGTGCTCTGTTTCCATCCCTCCCCCACCCCCACCCCCACCCCCTCATTTGTTCGTTGTTTTTGCTCCTTGTCTATTCATTGTTTTTGCTCAGTTTAGGGGGAGGGGGGTTGCTTGCTCATTGTCTGCTCGTTTTCTGTTTTTTTTTTTCTTTAGGAGGCACCGGGAACTGAACCCAGGACCTCACATATGGGAGATGGGCACTCAACTGCTTCAGCCACATCCTCTCCCCAGTGTTCCCATTTTAACAGTTATGGCCTCAGGAAAAAAACAAAGCTTGTCTGAATTGCTTTAGTGTGGATTGGGAGCATCTCTGAGTTTGTTTAGTTGAGCTTCTGAAATGTAGTAAGTTGCTAATTATATGCTATACCTCTTTATTCCTCCTCCCATGTCCTATAACAAAATGGAGTTGGAGAAATGTCTTACTTGGTAAAATAGTCTAGGTACTGAGCAGTGGACAGTTGAGCCCTAAATGGGGAATGGGGTGAAGGCCTTGGAGTTCTTACTCAGCTCTCATGAGCTGCTGTTAGACAACTTGGGTCTGGAAATTCCATGTACAGCTTAATCCTGGGGGTTGGCCAAGCCCTGGGCAAAAAACTGGTCAATTGATGGTATCAAAATGTGATTAGGGTTTGCATTGGGAAATTGCTTTCTGAGAGGGCAACCCGATTTTGGGTGAATAGGGGTACATTAGGGAGCAGAATCAGAAGAGACTTGAGGAGAGTCGTGCCTGGGCAACCTCTTGGTCTGAGTCTGTGGCTGATGTGGGCCAAGTAGAAGCCCCTGAGATTGCAAATTTTCCTATCAAAGCTTATAATGTTCTGGAAGTGGCCTTAGACAGGGGTCAGGAAACCTAGGCTCCAGTCAACACCTCTATCTCTGCTATAGATAAGTAACTAATTCAATTTCTGTACTAAAAAACTTTGTTTACTCTTAAGTAAGATTCTTTGTGGGGTTACTTACTTTCTTGCTCTATTTTGTGCAATTATAACTTGATTTTTCTTATTGAGAACAGTGACCAAGTCTTCAAAGTAATCTCTACAGCTCCTTGCACTTAATAGCATTTCAATAGAACCTTATTCTTTTGATTGTCTCCATATATGCTGCTCCATATATGCTGCTCCACTTTACTTATAGTCTGTGAAGGGCATGCCAGCTATCCTACACACTTTGAGCTTTATATACAGATTTTATTTCGCTCTCACAGCTACACTCTGAATTAGGTGTCCTTTTTGTAGTCAACCAGCAAACATTTGTTATAGCTATGAATGGCAGGCGTGATCCTTGCTGGTGTGGAGTTTGTAGCTCAGTTAAGTAAATGAAGCAGTTTAGAATACAGCAGGGGCTCTTAACCTTTTTTGTCCATGGACCCCTTTGCCAGTCAGGTGAAAACCACAGACCCCTTACTAAGTCCACACTATACTATTTTTGAATATAGCACACCCGCACCAGTGTGTCCCCACAAGAATAATGTTATTTTGCATTTCAATTCAAGCTCAGGGACCCCTGGTTAAGAACCCCTGCAATACAGTGATGCTAGAATTATTGAGTCTAGGTGTCAGGGAGCTTCCTGGGAGTGTCATCTTTGCCATGACCTGAGGGCTGACCGGGTATTAGCCAGACTGAGGGTGGGGCCGTGCCATGGAGGTGAGATTAGGAGCCTGGGCCTCAGGGTCCGTGGACTTGACGGTAGGCATATCACTAACCCCTCTCGCCTCGCTTTCCTCACTTGTAAAATCGCATGTTGACAGAAATAAAGGACATAATGTACCTGAGGTGCTTGGGTCATATGAAGAGCTTAAAGGCTAATTATTATTACAAATGTTGGTTAGTATTTTTAAAATCATGTGCTTAAGGTTTGTGCATTTTACTGTCTACAAAGTATACCTCAATGAAATACTGTAAGCATGGAAGACATTCATTCTGGCTTGAGCAAAGAGTATGGTGGAGGCCAGGGAGGCGTGAAGCTGGGGGGGAGCCATGCCAGACCCTTTTACAGGTGAGGTAGGCAGGAGTCTGAAGGATAAGTCTTGTCTGACTTGGGAGTGAACAAGTGTGGAGGAGACTGAATTTGAACCCAGGTCTGTCAGACTCCTAGCAATTCTGCTTATGTGTATGTGGCTTGGTTTCAGTGCATGTGTTTTGACCATCCGTCTTCTGTGCTAGCAAATATGATCAAGGGTAGGTTCTCACGTAAGCTCCCAAGTGATTGTTCACAGTAGATGTGCATGCAAGTCAAATCCTGATTTGTGGGTTGTATTTATTTGGGTTTTGGACTTTATCCTCTGGTAAATGTTTAACACAAAGGAAAGAAAATGATATGTAGGAAGAAGGAAATCTGAGGATAAAAGAGGCAGAGAAACCACAGGTGACTTTTTGTTTCCCTTAATCGGAATACAGCAGCCAGCGATTCTGAAAAGGTGGGTAGAGAGAGGGTCCAGCCAGCCCCAAACAGCAAGAAGGGAATTTGGAGCCTCTCCAGACCTACCCAAAGCAGGGCCTCCCCTGGATTCTGTTCTTAGGCCAGCAGTATATTCCCCTACCCCTTGACTGTCACTTCTGCCTCATGTAGTGGGACAAGTAAAAGGTTTTGTGTTTCATTACCAGGGTGGACCTGAAACTTCTCTCCTTCACATTCCCTTTCATCAAGTTGTTCTAGTATTTCTGGAATTTTGTGAGTAGTAGAGGGTGACCTGTATCTGTCAGAGCTATCAGCAAAGAAGGACACCGCATACTCATCTCAGAACTGTGGTCATGTCTGAGGGAACGGGCTGTAGCCAAGCAAGCTTTCTCTTGCGCCTGGCTCCTCTGCTAAGGTAGAAGCTCAGGCTGCTGGGTTGAGAGCCTGACTTCATGGCCAAAAAACCAAATCCCTGAGCTGATGTGGAGATGATTGCTCTTGTTAATCAGATGCAAAAATTTTACTAGGAGCAGTAACTCAGCCAGCAGTGTGTTAAATGGGTGCAGAATGTGGCTTATCACCTGCCTCTGTCTGTCCTGTGAACAGAAGAGCTAAGGCAGTGCTTGTACCCAACACACATACCTCTGGTTCTTACCTATTTTTCTAAATATAAAAATCAAAGGAATAGGCTAAAACTTAATGTAAATTTGTTCACAAATTGAGTATTTAATGTTTTTATAGAACTAAAAGAGCTTTAGAAAAACTTTAGTCTTTTACCTAGGTTACTTCTATGAATCCTGAGTTTTTAACATTGCATGGTATCCTTTTAAAAGGGTTTTGGTTTTCTGAAATAGAAGTAGCTTTATCTGGAGATGACTCAAATGATCTTACCTCATTTAATTATGCAAAGCATTTTGTAGAACGTAACACAGAACTTTCATGTATTGAGTCAGATGCCTGTTATCAGTAAGATAATAGGCATGTATTGGAGGGGTCAGCAAACAGAGAGAGGTATGATTTTCACCATTCTTCCCGAGCTAGTGACGTCTAGGTCTGAAAAACCAGAACCCAAGAATTTTAAAGTATAGTGGATCTGCGCTAATATCACAGGCACATGTTGCTGTTGAATACTTGGAATGTGGCTAGTACAAACAGATGTGAAATACCTATTAGGTTTTAAAAACTTAGTATGGAAAAAGAATGCAACATTGTTAATACTTTAATATTAATTACATGTTAAAATGATAGCATTTTTAATATATTGGGTTAAATACATTATAAAAATTAATTTCATCTGTTTTCTTTTTGTTTTTCTAATATGGCTGCTAGACAATTTAAAATTACATGTTTTCATGGCTTGCATTTGTGGCTCAAATTATATTTCTATTCGACAGTGGTACCCCAGACAAAAAGAAAGCAGTTGGAGAGAAACAATCTTTTTTTACTAAAATTTCCCTTATTCACAAATCAGATAATTAACCTGTCCAATCTCAAGAGTTTTTAAAGGGGAAAATCTCAAAGCTCACATTGTGTGCTATTTGTCAGAGACTGTCCTTCTGTTTGAGAATAACTTCATAATGTCTTTTTTCCCTTCAGCTGTTCTAAACTGGTAGTGACCAGTTGACAGTAATGCTGGGAATTTTGTCTGAATTCTGGCATAACATACTGCAGTACCATGTTAATTCTATTGGCTTAATCTCATATATCTAGAAACTAATGAAAATCCTTTTATATAGAGAGGTATCGTTGCAGTGATATTTGTCTTATATAAAACTGTGATTATCATAACTCATAACAGTAACAAAGAATTACTGGGGGAGGGAAGCGGACTTGGCCCAATGGATAGGGCATCCGCCTACCACATGGGAGGTCCACGGTTCAAACCCCGGGCCTCCTTGACCCGTGTGCAGCTGGCCATGCACAGTGCTGATGCGTGCAAAGAGTGCCGTGCCATACATGGGTGTCCCCCACATAGGGGAACACCACACAGGGGTGTCCCCCGCGTGCGGGAGCCCCACGCACAAGGAGTGCGCCCCGTAAGGAGAGCCGCCCAGTGTGAGGGAAGGTACAGCCTGCCCAGGGATGGCACCGCACACACGGAGAGCTGACACAGCAAGATGATGCAACAAAAAGAAGCACAGATTCCCGGTGCCACTGATAAGGATAAAAGCAGTCAGAGAAGAACACACAGCGAATGGACACAGAGAGCAGGCAACTGGGGGAGCAGGGGGGGAAGGGAAGGGGAGAGAAATAAATAAAAATAATAACAATAATAATAATAATTACTGAGCACCTTGGTAAGGTGTTGTTATGCAGGACCCATGATCTCACACATGCTCTGTACCCTCAGGTAGCCTCTGCTCTAGCCAGGTGATGTACCTCTCAGTGCAGTGACTCAAGAAGGGCATATGTGAGACTGTGTGGCCAACATGGCTTGTCAATGACATAGTGATAGCAAGGTGCTGTTTTTATGTAGTGGTCATTCCCTGACCCTAAGCAGTTCTCAAGCATCAGCCCCTCCTCCCTTCCATGGATTATCCTTGGTTTTAGTAGCAACACATACAGCCTGGCCTTCAGCACGGCTCTGAAGCAGCCCAGAAAAGTCCAATTTGCTTCAACTTCATTAATCTTGTTGCCTTTGAGAACTTTAGGCCTAGTAAACCTACTATGTATAAGAAAACATCTTGCAACCAAATTGGATAAAAAGAAAACAGTGCATCCTGTGTCAGGAGACCTTTAGGGAAAGTGTTTGTGTTTTAAAAGACAAATACATTTATAGAAAATGCCACACAACAACAGAATGCACATTCTTTTTAAGTGAACATTTACCAAGATAGACCATATTCTGGGCCATATAGCAAACTGGTTAACAAATTTAAAATAATTGAAATCATAGAAAGCATGTGACCATAAGGGAAGTAAACTAGAAGTCAGTAACAGATATCTGAAAAATTCTCAAATATTTGGAAATTAAACAACACATTTCTAAATAACCATGGGTCAAAGATAAAGTTATAAGGAAATTAGAAAATATTTTGAATTGAATGAATTTGAAAATACAGAATATCAAAACTTGAAACTAATGCAGTGCTTAAAAGGAAACTAATAGCATTTAATGCTTATATTTAAAAAGAAGAAAGGTTTGAGGGAAGTACAGATTACCAGTGGTGGGAGTGAAAAAGGCGATACCACTACAGACCTGAAAGACATTAAAAGGATAATAAAGAAATATTACAAACAGCATTATGCTCATAAATTAGATAGCTTAGATGAAAGATAAATTCCTTGAAAGACACAAACTACCAAAGCTTGCTCAAGAAGGAATGAATCAGTCCAACAGCAATTAAAGAAATTTAATTCATAGTTTAAAACCTTCCCTCAAAGAAAACGTCAGGCCCAGAGGGCTTCATTGGCAAATTCTACCAGTCATTTAAAGAAGAAATGATACTAATTCTACACAAATTCTTCCAGAAAATAAGAGACAAGGGAACACTTGCCAACTCATTTTATCATGCTAGCTAGCATTACACTGATACCAAAAAAATATTATAATAAAAGAAAACTACAGACCAATTTCCCTTGCGAACATAGAGGGACAAATGAACAAAATATTAGCAACTCAAATCCAGCAATGTATACGAAGGATAATAAGAAAAAAGTGGCATGCTGGTAAACTGGCTGTCCAGGGAAGAAATGAAACAAAAGCCCTGATTTTACTGTTCACTGATTTCCACGTGCGGAATCTGCTGTCACAAAGCTGATACCTGACAGCTTCAGCATGTCATAACCAATACATTGTTTATCCCAGGAATGTAATTCTGGTTCAACATTCAAAAGTCAATCAATATAATTGACCATAATAACAGATAAAGAAAAAGACAAAAAACTATGAACCAAAGAATATTCTTACTTCTACACCTAGTAAAAACAAATCCACTCAAACCGAGCCCTGACAGTACAGTCCACTTCAGCACCCATGGTAGTCTGCATTGCTTGTCCCGGCTTTACTTTCGTTGCTCTGATCATTGCTTTGTTCTACAACAACTAGATCACACCCTCTTCCCATGGCCACTGCTTACTCATTTGACATTTCTGAGTAAATGCTGTTCCTGGCCAGTGACTCATTGGGAGGAGAGAAAGATACCCCCTGCTTATGCAAAGAAGCATATTGAGGTATATAAAGCTCTATGACTGGCCCATAAACTTCACCTCCCCATACATACCATGACAAAGAGGTATGTTTCTCCCTTTTTATTTCCACATCATCCACTCAAGGTACTTTTTTTTAAACAGCTTTCTTGAGATATAATTCACATACCATGCAATTCACCCATTTAAAATGTATAATTCAATGGCTTTTATATATTCACAGATATGTGCAACTATCAGTACAGTTAATTTTAGAACATTTTCATTACCTCAGGAAAAAAAATCCCGTACCCTGTAGCTGTCCCCCCATTCCACTTCTCCAATCCCCCATCCTCTCCGCCAACCCTAAGCAACCACTATTCTACTTTCTGTTTCTGTAGACGTCCCTATTTTGGACTTTCATTTGAATAGAATTGTGTAATATATGAAAGCATAATGTTTTCAAAGTTCATCCAAATTGTAGTTTGTTTCGGAACTTCATTCCTTTTTTTTGGCTGAATAATATTCCACTGTGTGGACATATACATTTCGTTTGTCCATTCATCTACTGGTGGACATTGGATTGTTTCCACCTTTTGGCTATTATGAATAATGTTGCTATAATCATTTGTGCTCAAGTGTTTGTGTGGACATGTGTTCTCATTTCTCTAAGGTATATACCTAGCAGTGGGATTGTCAGGTTATGTGGTAAATCTTTAATCATTTGAGGAATAGCCAGAGTCTTTTCCAAAGTGCAGCACCATTTCACATTTCCACCAGCAGTGTATTAGAGTCCTGATTTTCTCCACAGCCTCACCAGCATTTGTTATCTAACTTTTTGTTCTAGCCTTCCTAGTGGGTAGGGTGCTCTTTTTTTGCCAAGTTTTCTCTTTTATGGTTATTCTTGAAGGGTCTTAAGATGGCGGCATGAAGACCTAAGTATTCTCTTTTGTTTGGGGAGCATCCTGGGTCGAGAGTTCTGTCCTTTTGATCTTTGTATCAACTCCTGACACACTACTTGGCATGTAGAGAGATTCAGTATATGTTTGGATGAATGAATAAGAGAGAATTCTGAGGATTTTTCATTTTCAGGAGCTAACAAGTCAAAACTTTTGTGTAAGACTCAAATATTCACCATGGAAATGACTATTCTTTGAAAAGAATGACCATCACAACTCTAGTGTAGTGATATTTAGTACCTCTCTGCTTACTACAGAGACATTAATAAGAATGTGGAAGGTGGGGAAAAATTAATTAAAATTGCCTAAACTGAAATCTGGGCCACCCATATCTTCAGAAAAAGTACTTTGGGGCAGGCAGAGTGTTAAATGATGAATGTTTATTACAACTATGAGATTAGCTTCAGCATAATTTTATGGTGTGTCAGTCTTCTCTGTATTATCTGTACACTTCAATATGTTCTTCTTAAAAATCAGTGTAGGGAAATGGATGTAGCTCAGTGGATGAGCACCTTCTTCCCATGTACAAGATCCCAGGTTCAGTCCCCTGTGCCTCCTTTAAAAAAAATTTTTTTTAATTAAAGAAAAAAAAAAAAAAACAGAAAAAGAAAAGTCAGTATACAACTACATTTTGATCAGTTATTGGGGAAGAAGACCTGGAAAATAATTGTACTCATTTAAGTTATAGCTCTTAGAATTTTGATATATTGTTGATCATATCTATGGTTTACTTAATGCCCAAATTTTGAGCATCTCCTTGGCTCTAATTTCAGTGAGGTTGTGCTGAGATAGAATTGTAGTGTTCACAGTCCTGGAATGATTAAGTAAGTTAAGATGGTCTGTGAAATGTCAAGGCAGGTTTTCAGGTGGTCTGAGAAGAGGGCATGTTTCACCAGTTAAGAAGGCCAACCTGGCTAGGGTTAGACACTCAACCCAGAGGAGACCAGCAGAGAGACTTGGTCTAGTTATGGAAACAAAACTTGTGAGTTTCCTGATTTGTTTGTCAGGTTTGAAGAAAGAAAGCAAAGAACCTTTTATTGAGAATAGTGGACATTGACATTCTACCCCAAAATCCAGATTTTGTTATCAAAAGCATATCAGGGGGAGCAGATGTAGCTCAGTGGTTGAGTGCCTGCTTCCCACGTACGAGTTGTGGGTTCAATCCCCGGTACCTCCTTAAAAAGCTAATAAATTAATTAAGTTTGTTTTAAAAAGCATATTAAATTACTCAAGCTATATACTTGTCTCATCAGTCTGTAGTCATCAGTAAACTGATACCTGCTTATAGCCAGATCTTATTTTGTTGTCCCAAACATCACAGCATTCCTCATTTTCCCAATGAATCAGATTTGCAGTTATTCTGATTTTACTAATGGAAGTTTTTCTCCATTAGGGATGGATGAATGAGATTTACAGCTATGATCCAGAAACTTACCACGCGACTCAGACACATTCGGTCTTTGTTCGACTTGAGGGTGGGACCTTAAGACTTTCAAAGCCCAATAAAAATATATCCAGGAGGGCGAGCTACAATGAAACAAAGCCAGAGGTCACCTACATCAGCCAGAAAATCTACGACCTCTCAGATAGCAAGGTGAGTTGGGTAATTTTGGAAGGAAATGCATTTGGAATTTTTGTTCCTTTAGTATATCCTCATACACATACACACTTTTTTTTTTTTAAGCTTTAGTATAAATAAATGCACTCCCAGGTGAGGCCCACACTGCCGGTTCACGGACCTCACTTGAGGAATAGGGGCACCACGTGCTTTTCTGAATGAGTTAATTTTTAATTTTTTTCAGACAAACAAAAAGCTGTGTGTGGTGGTGCTAGGGTAACAACTACAGAAAGCGCTGTAAATATGAAAATTATGAGCATGTAAAATAATTAGATTTTGATAAAAGTACTGTACACTTCTGTTTTTGTAAGAAGTGTAAATTATTTGTTATTCCACAAAGCTCTGAGCTCTCTATTCTTCTTATACCCATCTGAATGATCTTTAAGTTTCTCCCAAATGACAAAACTATTTAAAATCATTTTTGTGTAAATTTATTCTTAAACTCGAGGTTAATAAACTTGAGCTTCCTGTCTTTTTTGACACAGGGTTATTCAACTCAGCTGATATCCAAACTCAGTTGTTGATAGTCAGCTAAACAATTATTGCGCTGTTACCTGAAAATTGTAGATATTTGTAGCTCTTGCAAAATTCTTAAACATTTGCTTTCTGGAATAATTTTGAAGAATAAGAAGTTGTTTCTTTTTTTATTATTATTGTCTCTCTTTTTAAGGTACATAGATCACAAAAAATGTTACATTAAAAGATATAAGAGGTTCCCACATACCCCACATCCCACCCCATCCTCCTCCCACATCAACAACCTCTTTCATCATTGTAGCGTATTCACTGCATTTGGTAAATTCATTTTGGAGCACTGCTGCACCACATAGATTATAGTTTACATTGTATCTTACACTCTCCCCCAGTACATTCAGTGGGTTATGGCAGGATATATAATGTCCAGCATCTATTCCTGCAATATCATTTGGGACAACTCCAAGTCCCGAAAATGCCCCTACATCTCATCTCTTCTTCCCTCTCCCTGCCCTCAGCAAGTACTGTGGCCACTTTCTCCAGATCAATGCTACAGTTTATTCCATTACTAGTCACAATAGTTCTATAGTAGAATACCAGTCAGTTCACTCTAATCCATATTTTATTCCTCCATCCTGTGGACCCTGGGTTGGTGATGTCCACTCCACCTCTATATCGAGAGGGGGCTTAGATCCCACATGGTTGATGGATGTGATTCTTCTGCTTGGAGCTGTAGGCACTCTCGGTTCCCAGGTGTGGGGTTGACCATCTTCACCTCCTTGTTAGCCAACACTACACTGGTTTCTTTATAGGCATGTTATAGGCGGGTAATAATGATTATTTGACATTCATCATTTTAGTAAAAAATATAAAATTCACATGTGTGGTATGCATAATATTAATGTACAATGTAGCCAGTCCTTTATTTATTGTGTAAATCCCTTTCTCTGTAGATTTATCTTGTACCTAAAAGTTTGGCTCGAAAACGAATCTGGAATAAGAAGTATCCCATTTGTATAGAGCTTGGTCGACAAGATGATTTTATGTCTAAGACCCAGACTGATAAGGAAACTTCTGAAGAGAAACCATCAGCTGAGAGAGAGCTGGGAAGCGAGGACTCTAAGAAGCCACCCCATTCTCAAGAGGGAACAAGATCTGGCCAGAGAGACCAGATACTGTATCTCTTTGGGAGAACTGGCCGAGAAAAGGAGGAGTGGTTTAGCAGATTTATTCTGGCATCTAAACTGAAGTCAGAAATCAAGAAGCCACCTGGTGTCTCTGGAAATAAAGCAGGTATTGACATGTGTGCTAAATGCTTATGTATTTTTAGAGGGTCTGTGGAGGCAGTTGAGACAGATTCCCAGGTAGGAAGAAAGGAAGACTCTGATCTCTCAATTGATCAGAGTCTGCCACCTAAGGTGTGTTCTCATGAGTCATTTACCTTTGCTTCAACCCTCTGTACCAAATCATTTAATGATTTATGTTTGTTAATCTTTGCTAGTTCCTTAGGATTATATTTTATCTTTCTGAGAGAAGAAGCAACAGGAGAGCCGTAATTCTAAGAAGGCAGGGGAGTCAGGAAGATACTTCAGTCTGGTGCTCTTGAGCTCCTGACCCTCGACTTGTCCTCCACGCCTGAGATTGCCAGAGAAATGCAGAATCCCCTGCATCCTGGCTCACTGCCTTCAGATCGGTAACTGTGCAGCACCCACTCAGCTCTGACTGGGCAGGGGACTGTAAGAGACAGAAAAACATGGCAAAGCAGCAGCACCCCTGCCCTTCAGGTGCAGTGCTTGTTAGACAAAACTGACCCATATGAGTCAGATGTTAGACAGCAAAGTACTATGCTAAGATGAGCTTGGTGCAGCCAGTAGTTGTTGTGGGAGATCAGAGGAGGACAAGATCAATGTGGGTGTTATTAGGGAAAGCTCTGCTGGGTGGAGAGTGACTAGGATTGAGCCACTCTAGGCATATGGAGGCTTCCCCAGATCTAGAGGCCTCATGCTGATACTAGAGTTGTGTGGGTCACACAAGTCTCAAGGTGGCACCACATTGCTCTGGTTTCTTCCCTTGGAAGATATGCTCACCTGGAGACGTTTGCTGACCTACCGTGCTGTCAGGCTTCAACACTGGCTTCCATCCCCATCCCAAAGCTGAGATCTGAAAAGTCCTTTGGAAATGCCTAAAACGATGAATAGGGAGATTCCTGGATAAAAGAAAATTCAAGTAGTTGAGAACTCCAGCCTTTACTTAACTCCTAGGTCTAAACCTGCACTGTCCAAGGGAGTGGATATAGCTCAGTGGTTGAGCACCTGCTTTGCATGTACAAGGGCCCAGGTTCAATCTCCAGTACTTCCTAAAAAAAAAAACTAAACCTGCACTGTCCAATGTGGTACCCACTAAATACCTGGGGCTGTTGAGCATTGGAAATGTGACCAGTGCATATCTGAGTATAAAATGTATACCATATTTCAAAGTCTTAGTAACAATAAAAGAACATAAAATATCTCTTTTTTTATACTGGTTGCATGTTGAAATAATATTTTGGGTATATTGGACTAAATAAAATATATTCAAATTAATTTCATCTTGAGGGTTTTTGGTTTTTTGGTTTTATTTTTACTTTTGCAATGTGGTGACCAGAAAATTAAAATTGCATATGTGACTCTATATTTCTACTGGACTGTGCCAGTCTAGGCATTTGATTATTTCAGTTAGTTTGTGTTTTTGGAAATCCTGCCAAAAGTTCCCAGACTTTTACCCACTGCCCAGCAAACCTGATGGTAAGAGTCAGAGATGTGAGGAAACCTTCAGTGTACTTACTTGAACTAAAACCAAACTAGGCTGCTCTCTCACACTACTAATATGTAGATATCCCGGGTTGCTGTGAAAAGCTATGAATTGAGATATTAGTGGTGAGTTTAAGCCAACAAAAGTGTGTTCACACTGGTAGCAAAGAGAATTTGGTGAGGGCTGTGTTTGTCATTCTTCAGAACCATCTCTGAGCCAGTGATGAGCGTAGGGGGCTTATCGCCAGCCTTGAAGGTGTGACAGCTACTGGTTCTCCCAAGTCCACGTACCTTCTGTTGGTACCAAAAAGGTAGAAGTCCTCCTGCTTGACATCCTGGCCCCATCCTCTCCCTCAGGGGTGCTACCACTGAATAGTAGATTTTAGCGCTTCTCAAAAATGACTTTTTAAAGGGCTCTTATTAAAATGAAGGTTCTGATTAAGAAGGTCTGGGCTGGACTAAGGGTCTGCATCTTTACCAGGTGATGCCCATGCTGCAGATTGGGGAACAGTTCTGCAAAGAGCAGGGGCCTGGTGGGCGTGGGGAAGCTGTGTGGTCACTTAGCAGAATTCTCGGGTGATCTCTGCACAGGAACGTTCTCCACATGATCAAGGGCATCATCCATGAGATCCACAGAGCAGTGGTGACCCCTGTGCTTCCTTCCCTGCAAGGGAGACCTGACAGCAGCGTGACGAGGCTGTTCTGTGGGCAGTGAGCACCAGCCAAGCCGCATATTGTAGCAAAGTGGTTTCTTTTCTTCCCGTCTCTGTATTGGCTCAAGTGTGAACAGATAACCTTGATTTGAAGTATTGGTGTTATGCTTCCCTGTTTATCTATTTAAAAAAAGCAACTTGTCACTAAACTCTATACTTTATTTGCTTTTCCACTAATGTCCTTTTTCTATTCCAGAATCCAATCCATGATATACTTGGCATTTAGTTGTCATCTGTTTTTAAATGTTTTGATATAGCTTCTATACCAACATTTTTAAAAAATGCTAAATATATTAAAATGATAAGAGGGTAATAAAGGATAATAAAATTTATTTCTATAGTTACACATTTTGAAATCTGAACTACTTAAATGCTGGAAATGTATCTATCTAAAATTTAAATTAAGAAATGTTTTGCACAGTCCTTTGTTAGGCTCTAGGAATTTGTAGACTGTTTGGCTGGAGTCTCTCAAAATTAAATGATTTGATTTGACTTTTAACCATTCTGTCTTTCACTTTGCACTACCCATACTTAAAACCCCTCTTTTTCTACAGGGTAAAATATCAATTCCAGTATTTGTTTTTGAGGTGCTTTGCATTCTGCTCACAGCCAGTTTCTCCTCCTCATTTCCTGAACCTCTGCCTCCAGTACTTTGCTTGGAACTTCCCTGAATTGCTCACTGTTCTCAAAGCATTCTGTGTTCTGTCATTACTTTTTACATATGCTGTTCCCTCTATCTGGAATGCTTTTTCTCTACCTGGGCAGAAAAATGCCAGCTCTTCCTTTACAGTACAGCCCAGATGTCAGTGCCTGTGAAAGTCTACCTCTAAACTCTCTGGGGCAGAGTTAGTTGCCTTATTTCTTCCCTGAAGTCCTTTAAATGTCTTCAGTTACAGTACTTATTATACTTATTATACTTATAGTGATTTATGTGCCAAGGTGTCTGAGTTCAAGGGCAGAGAGTGTGTCTTCTTCTTCTTTTTAGCATGGAATTGGCCCAGAGAAAGGGTTTGATAAATAATTTGCTGAATGAAAGATGGAGTGTTTGGAATTGCCATGAGCTATGGACCAACAATTTTAAACTTTCTCCCCACTTGCCATTTGCCCCTGAAAGCATTCACAGATCTGCCAACTACTTGGGATCTGTCAGTCCTATATTTAACCCTAAAAGTTCACCAGAAAAAGGTCCCTACCAAATGTATTTCCTTGTTCCCATTACTCTGAATTGTTTTGGAGATAAATAAAACACTATTCCAAAAAAATTATCTATCATTAGAACAGAGGGTGTTTTAGAGAGTGGGAAAATAGCCGTATAAAGGTCTCTAAAACAGTCATTTGATAGTATTTTAGCTGCTTTTTAGCTTACCCCAGTGCAGTGTGTTCTCCTGAGTTCTGTTTACGTGGCAGTCATTTTCTTCATTTGTATTAATAGCCCTCATCTCATGTCTTTGTCTCAGGGGTTTTGCCCCCACACAGCAGACACAGCAGCCCCTCTGGACACCTGACCCACAGCCGTAGCAGCAGCAAAGGCAGTATGGAGGAGGTTATGTCCCAGCCGAAGCAGAAGGAGTTGGCAGGCAGTGTGCGGCAGAAGATGCTTCTGGACTACAGCGTGTACATGGCCAGGTGTGTCCCCCAAGAAACCCGAAGTCCCCAGAAAAGCCCAGTGCAGAGCGCAGAGAGCAGCCCCACGACTGGGAAAAAGGTAAAGCTAGCTGCCTGTGTCGCAGCTTTTCTGCTTTTCTACTCTAATTCATTTTTCTGTACGTGTGCTCTTTGAGTGCCTGTTCTGTGCCAGACCCTTTCTAGGCACTGGAAACACAGCAATAAGACAGTCAAGGGCTCTGCCCTTAGGGAGCTTGTACTCTGGTCAGGGAGCCAGCAAGAAGCAGACTTTTTCATGGTAAGGATTAAAATTAAGCTGAATAAGGGAGGATGGAAAGTGACTCGACAGCTGTTTTAGATGGGTGGTCAGCAAGGGCCTCTTTGGGGCGGAAGCATGACTGAAGTGAGGAAGGAGCCATGGTGGTATGGGTGGGGACCAGCAAGTGCAGAGACCCTGTGGCAGGAATGTGGCCGAGTGTTCAAAGGACAGCAGTGAGGCAGTGTGGCCAGACAGCATGAGCAAGGGAGAGGGGAGGTAGGGCTGGCAGGGTCTTGTCTAGTCAGGTTCCAAGGGTGATGGGAAACCTGGGAGGGTTTTGAGCAGGGAGTGGCATTGATCTAAGTTTTAACAGATAAGTGATTCATTGACAGTAGGAGGACAGTGTTGGTGGGAGGTGATCATTGCAGTTGAGGATGGGGCTGAGATTAAAGCGTAGCAGCAGTGGGGAGCAGTGACTGGGTTTGGGGTATGTGCTGAAGGTGGAGCTGGCAGCATTTGCTGATGGATGAGAGGTGGGTTGTGGTTGATGAGAGGAGTTAAAGATGACTCCTAGAGTTTTGACCTGAACAACTGGGTGATGAGTAGGGAAGTTTCACAAAATCCTTAGTAATGCAAGTCTGATTCCTCAATAACCATTGTATTCCCAAGTTCTCAGACTTCTCATCTGTATCCAGTGCTTTTGAAGACATATCATGAGCATCATTAAGCTGGATATTAACTCAATATCAAATATGATAAGATAAATAATACAAGTTATCGTATGCCAAACTCTGTTAGGCCCTTTAATATATTTACTCCAGACTTTTTAGCAGTCGTGGGAACTAGATGGTATCCTTTCCATTTTGTTAATAGAGAAACTGAGACTCAGAGAAGTGCAATAACTTAATAACATAGCTGCTAAGTGATGGAGTGTGCAAGACCCCCGAGACCCTGGTCTTGCCGTGACTGCCATTCCTCCACTGTGCACTTACATGCTGAGACCCAGCTTGTGGGACATGAAGCTGGTTTTTCATGTTCAAGTGCTAACAAAAGAGTTTGACCTTTTATCATGTCAGTATTTCTGTTCTTAATGGGAGGCATCTGATTCCTTTCTTCTTTGTGCCTTTAGCTGGTCATTGGTCTTTATTCATTCCACTGATCCTCTTCAGTGTGGAAGAGGCCTGAATCACTCAGCCAACCTACTCTAACTCACCAGAGCTGGAAAAGACCACATGCCTTTGCTGGCCTCTGGCCCCTGCCTCCACTAAGTTACCAGCTAGCATGGGAAGTAGAACTCCCTGTAGGCTGGGGTGGGATGATAGAAAACCATCCCAGAAATGTTCTGTTTATCACTCATGAAGCCTCTCCTCTCTCCCGTACCCTGCAAATTCCCTTTCTCCCGGGGCTCTCAGTGGTCTGGACTCTCATTAGATTCAGGAAAACCAGGAGGGGAACTGAACACTGACATAAGAAGATAATCTATTAGGATATTTGCTTTTTAAAAGAAATTAAAAACAAAACACTTTTTTAGAACATTAAGTGTCCTCAGTATGTGTTACATGTGTTGCTTGTAGTATGTGACTGCAGTGTAATTGGTGGAGGGTTGGGAGCGCTATACCCCAGCCCAGCATTGCTGCCAGCGAGGGCTGTTCTCTAAGGCAAACCACCCTTCCAAAGGCTTTGCTCTTACCCTCTAAGCACCAGAACATTCTCTTTTCTAAGTCCATTGAAAATCTTTTAAAACCACATGACACTTCTGCCCCCCTTGGGCAGAGTAGACATGGATGATTTAATCTTTTCTTGATAATGTACTTGGTAGAATACATGGGATTCAGGCCTGTGCCAGGGCTGCGAGGTGGCTGGAAGGTCTTTCAGGTGCCCTAGCCTGCCACACAGCCTTTCGCCTTGCTTGTCAGCTAGCTGCTACCAGTGGGTGTCCTAGTTAGCTTTTCCTTGAGCACTTCTTCCCACTCTCACCCTTTTTAATTTAATGATTCTAATATGCCATGGGCTAGGAAACCAGAAAGCCTGAATCATGTGTAAATGGAAGTGACTGTCTTTGAAATAGGCCTTTGAAGAAAGTGCATGAGCTTTAGTGCTGGGCTCTTGCATCCACTTGGCCTCCCTGAAGCATGTCTGGACTGTGTCCTGGCTCTCAGGGGTGGTGTAGTGGTGGAGACAGTCTTGAGTAAGGTAGGTGTTCATTCCAGTTATCTAAAGCTGTGTAACATGAGTAAGGTAGGTGTTCATTCCGTTATCTAAAGCTGTGTAACAACCTCAAAAGTAGAGAGGTTGGGGAAATGGATGTGGCTCAAGCAATTGAGCCCCCACCTACCACACGGGAGGTCCCAGGTTCAGTTCCCGCTGCCTCCTAAAGAAGATGAGCAAGGCAGCAATGTGATAGGATGGCACAGCTAGCTGACACAACAAGAGACACAACAAAGCAGGGAGCGGGGGTGGCTCAAACAATTAGGTGCTTCCCTCCTTTGTAGGAGGTTCCAAGTTTGGTTTCCAGTGCCTTCTAAAAAAGGAAGACTAACACTCAGCAAACAGTGAGCCCGAACGATGAGGGGATGGGGAGAAATCAATAAATAAATCTTAAAAATAAAAAGTAGAGAGGCTGGACCGGGAGCTGGAGGATCTGCTTCCAAGAGGGCTTATTCACATGCCTGACGGTAGATGCTGACTGATGGCTGGGAGCAAGATTGGGCCTGAGGACTGGGGGCCTCAGTTCCTCTCCATGTGGCCTGGATTTCCTTCATCATGGTAACTGGGTTCCAAGGCAAGCACTAATGGACAAAAAGCCAGGCAGACACTGTATTGCCTTTTTTTTTTTTCTTTTTAAGATTTATTTATTTCTCTCCCCTCCCCCGCCATTGTCTGCACTCTCTGTCCATTTGCTGTGTGTTCTTCTGCATCTGCTTGTATTATCTGGTGGCACTGGGAAACCGCATCTCTTTTTTCTTGTGTCATCTTGCTGCATCAGTTCTCCATGTGTGCGATGCCACTCCTGGGCAGGCTATGCTTTTTTCACATAGGGTGGCTCTCCTTGCAAGGGTGCTCTCCTTGCATGTGGGGCACCCCTAGTGGGGGCGCCCCTGCATAGCACAGCACTCTTTGCACACAGCAGCACTGCGTGTGGGCCAGCTTACCACACAGGTTAGGAGGTTAGGAGGGATCAAACTCTGGACCTGCCATTTGGTAGACGGACGCTCTGTCAGTTGAGCCACGTCCACTTCCCTGTACTGCCTTTTATCATAGTGTCACTTCCACCACACTCTCTTAGTAAAAACAGTCACAAAAACCTGCCCAGATTCAAGGAGAGGGGCATAGATTCCACCTCTTGCCGAGATCTTAATTTCTAAAAGCAAGAAAATAAAATCTGCTACAATGTTCTTGTATTACGTTATTACTTTTCATGCTTTCTTTTACAAGTCAGTAGAGATAATGCTTTACAAGTTTTTCTTAACAATCTTAAGATTTGAGTAAAAGAAGACCTTTTCCCCATCCTTGTTGATCTTCTTTTCTTTTTTGAGCATGTGAAACATTATCACCACTCCAAAGGTCAGAACTGTACAGAGAGGTACACTCAGAAAAGTGTCATCTTCCTGCCCTGTCCCTGGATCCCTCCATCCCATTTCCGCCCCCCCCCCCTCCCCCCGCCACCCCCACCACACCGAGGGAACCAGTCTATTTAGTTTCTGGTTTGGCCTTTTTGTATTTCTTCTTTCCCATTCTGTCTTACTAAAAAGGTAGCACATTATGGATTCCAAATTGCTTTTTTCGCTTACCTATATATTCTGGAAATAACTCCACATTAGCTTATAGAGATCCTTTTTTTCCCCAAACACCCGCCAAGTACTCTGTTGTTTGGACACTCTGTAGTTTATTCCGCCTCTCTCCTATATGGGCTTATAAATTAACTTCCAGTATTTTGTAATTATAAACAGTGCTACAACAAATAATTTTGTACTTTGTATTTTTTCTGTTTCAGGGAGTGCATCTTAGGGTGAAATCTTAAAAGTGGGGTTGCTGGGTCAGAAGGGTGTATGTAGTTTTGTTAATATATTGCCAAATTCTCCTCCATAGGGCTCGCACCAGTGTACATTCCCACATAGGAGGGTGCCTGCTCTTGTTTCCCCACAGCCTAGCCAAATGTGGACATTTTTGTTGTGCTCATTAGCACCCCTCTGTCTTGCCAGAGACTGAGCCAGGTTGTTTCTTAGGATCCACATTTCCTTGGGTGTCATGAGTCCAAGAGGGACTCAGAGGGTCAGAGACACAGGGAACCTTTGACCTGTCTTCAGGGTCAGCCAGGGTGGCAGTCTCCCTCCTTCATAGAGGGAGTGTGGGTCATAGCTCCAGTTTTTGCCCTAACCTCTCCCTGCCCCCACTCCAACCCACTGCTGCCTCTTATAGACCATGGTCACATCATCTCTCCCTGAGGCCTCTAGGGCCTATTGGCAACTTCTACCTACCTGACCTCCTTTGTCTCATGTTGTCCAATGCTTCACTAACTAGAACACTTTCAGTAGGTAAACAGGCCACTGTGGGGTAAGTGGTGCTCAGGAGCCAACCAGTGTTTATAAGCTAGTAAATATAGTCTAGATTTATATCAAACTATGCTAAAACATTTTTGACAATTATTCTTATCCATAATGATTAATAATATTTTCAGGGGATTCTGCATATAGAAATCACTTTGGAGTTATTAGGTGCAAAATTCAAATGATAAAATATCTGTATTTTGGGAGGAAGGGCCTGGTTTTCCAGATGGTGGCCAGCTGTTGAACCCTGACTTGCCCTCATGATTCTGTGCTGTCCTATGAACACAGGCCATGCTAGCCCCTGCAGTCTCCACATCCTTTGAGAGTGGGACTCAAAGGCCTTGCTTTACCAAGTCATGCTCCTGTGACCCCAGGGTGCCTTTTTTTCCTCTTCTCAGGCAGCTTGACCTCTCGAATAGTAAGAGACCGTGAGCCTGGCTGAGGTACCCTGGAGCTTCATCATCTTATCAGGATGGTCTGCTTGGCTTGGGGAGGGGATTCAAATGGTAATTCAGAAAGAAAAAAAAAACTTTTTAGCAATGTCTGAAAGGTGGGACAGTATTCCCCCTAGTGTGGGTACCACAGAAAGGAAGACCCCGCAGGCTGGCTGTGGGTTTGTTCAGCCAGGGAGGCTACTCATTCTGTGTGCCCAGAGGAAGGACCACCAGCCAGTCCATGGTGTGCCCGTCCTCCAGGACGAGGCTCCCATGCTCAGATCAGGTAAGGAGCTTCCACTGACCGTCTCAGTGAAAGGTTTAAAGACATGCTCAGAAATAATATAGGCTGCCTCAGGTGTGGGGATTCCTGGCCTCGTTATTGCTAGAGGCACTGATTATCTGGATATTGTGAACTGGATCACAAGCTGTTTGTACCTGTTTGGTATTACAGATGAGAGCCCATTCATGATTATGAATGTTTTCTACACTGAATATGTATTGTGTTTCTAATCAGGAAAAACAAACATACATGGCGGAAGGCTCTTCCTTTTGCCTTCTCCTGGGCCAAGCAGCCCTTTGTGAAACTCTTGTGGCACAGGCCTATACATGGCCATATTTTATGAGCAGAGGCACTGAGCTCTGTATAACAAACAAACAAAAAAATGAGGCTGATCAACAAGAAATGACATACCACAAAAATGAAGTAAATCTGTTCTACTTTATTTTGTAGGTTAGTTTTTAATAAGCATATCCCAGGACTCATGCATTTATGATGACCTTCTATCAGCTTTAGACCACTGAATTCCACACACTTCTTTTTGGATGCAGTCGATAGAAAATAACCGTTTCTAAATGTGTATATATATATAGCTGAAATGGTGAAATGAATATTCTCCTTACATTTCTTCCTGCAGCCAAACAGCAATATTAGGAAATGTATGCACAGTTTTTCTCTAAGCACTTATATTTTTATGTCATTCATCAGAAAGGAGTTCTTCCTGCAGCCTATTGAATCCAGATCTTGTTCATAAAGATTCTTTGATGTATTATCAGTGTTCAGCTGCTCTTGGATTTTTCTTTGTTCCCAGTGAGAGTCTGGGAGAAGCGTGCGTTAGAAAAAGGAACTGTTGAAAATTTTAAAAACAACCTGCTTGTCAGTTATTTCAAAAATCTGTTTACCCCATCATATGCCATTGGCTTGGACATAAATTGTGAAATAGCGTTTGTTTCTTGCTATATTGTGCTAAGCCTCTTTCTTCCTTTGAATAACTAGTGATTGTAAAGAAAGGTTAATAAAGGGTAGACTCTCCTGCTTGAGAAGAGAAAGAGAAACTCATTCTCTCTTCTGCAGCCTACAAATCTAAAGACAAGCAGTGCCCTGGGTGGACAGTAGCTTGGCACTGCCTGGATAGCCACAAGGGCATTGTCCTTGGGTAAGGGTCTCTCATAGGACCTGGCATGTGGTCTGTGGACAACTACCATCACTGCCTTACTGGACGCTGTGGTCCAAGCCTGTTCTCTGCACTCACCACTTAAACCTCACAGCACTCCTGCAGATGTTAGTGCTGCTTCCCTCTTCCATTTCTCCCAGCCCTGACCCTTTCCAGGCAAGAGTCCAGAATCTAATAATTAGACTTGGAAATTGGAGACTAACCCGAGTTTGCTGTAGTCCCACCTCACACATTGGCCCCAAGAGATGTTTCAGATGAATGGAATCAAATGGCAGTGAGGCTGAGGGTATGTCACTGAGCTGAGATGGGTGAAAACCGTAGGAGGTTCACAGAAGGCCTGAGAGCAGCTCTCTAATCCAGGGCTGTGGTTCTCAACCTCGCCTGCTCATTACTTCATCAAGGGAGCTCCTAAAAGTCTTTTACCTTAGTAGTTCTGGGATCAGTATTGTTTAAACCCTCTCCCAACACCAAGAGAGTCTTGACCTCATAAGGATCAGGCTGAATGTAAACTTCCCAGCCATTGGGAACCTGGGTTCTGCCAGCTTGACAGTTACATGTCCAAGGGTAGACTGGCATTTGCTCAAAATGTTATGAAGTAGATTGGCTGGGGGCAATTTGGGAACATTGGAATTGTCCTGCATGACATTGCAATGATGGATACAGGCCGTTATACATTTTGCCAAAACCTATAAAATTGTGCAGGGCAAAGGTATTCCTTGGTTAGTACAGTGCTTCAATATGTATTCATCACTTTTAACAAATGCACCACACAAACGTACCACACTAATGAAAGATATTGTTAATGTGGCAAAGTGTGTGTGTGGGGGTGAGGTATATGGGAATCCCCTATATTTTTTATGTAACATTTACGTAATCTAAAGCTTCTTTTAAGAAAAAAAATTTTTTTTTATTAAAAATGAAAAGGGCTGGCATTTGCTCAGAATGTTGATACTAAGCTAATTTTTGGTCCAGGGCAATTTAGCTGGGCTATTTGTGTGCAATATTTAGCTGGTTCACAGGAAGACTGGTAAAAAGACAAAATAGACAGAGGTTTTAGCCAAGATTGTTTCCTCCCTCTCTCTATCTACCAACATAACTTAGGACTTGCAGTTTAGATGGAAAAAGAATGACTCACGTGGTCTCCTTATCTCTGTAGGGAGGGACTGTTAGTGACTTTATAAAAATAAGCACCAATCTTTGTCTCCAGTTGCCTTCTAACTAATTTTGGTCCCTTTTCTTTTTCAGTTGCCAGAGGCTCCACCGTCTGAGGAGGGAGAGCAGGAAGCCTGGGTGAATGCCTTGCTTGGAAGAGTATTTTGGGACTTCTTGGGAGAGAAATACTGGTCTGATCTGGTGTCTAAGAAAATCCAAATGAAACTCAGCAAAATAAAGGTATTGTTTTCCATAGAGAGGCTTCTAACTTTTCACATTTCTTAATTTCTAGAAGTTTTGTACCCTTGTATTTTAAGTGAAAAAATAACTTGGTTTAAAGCCTAGAACACATGAGGTAATGAATTTTTCTCAAAAAAATATTTCTGGTCTGTGACCTTGATCATATGGCTAACTGCATCTAGGACTTAGTGAACATTTCTGTTTCTTTTTCTGTGTGCTGCCCTAACTGTTATCCACTCTAGGTGATAATCCAGAATTTGGTTTAGTAAAATGTGAATTTGCATAGCTGGTTCATCTTGTATAAATTTTGTTATCTTTAAGCAAAGAACTAAAATTCTATGTCCAGAGCCCAGCCAACCCCACCATGGTCTGCCCACTGTACAATCTGAGGAAAATACCAAGCAACTTACACTTCCTTCCCTACCTTTTCTACTCTCTCAAAGCTGGGAAGGTTAGCATTAAGTTCTAACTGCGGTCATTCCTGACTTACTTTTTGGCCAGATGGAAATTTATCGTGGGCTCTATGCTGAAGAAATGGTCCTGGTGCTTATCCAGGCCCACTTGGAAGTGAGTTTAAATTGCCAGGTATCCTCGCAGTTGTCATTAAATGACTCCTTTGGTACCATCTTTGCTAACCAGGACACCTCAGGTTATTTAGAAGTACATTTTGGCCTGATGAAGACCCACTCAAGGAATAGTAACTTTGGTCCCCCCGTCTTCACTGGGGGCTCACACAGGCAGCATCTCAAGCCCGTGGTTCCAAATCTCAAAGGTCACAGTAGATTTGAGAAGCAGAAACCTGTGGATCATTTCCCTAGAGAAATGCACATAGACACAAAATTTTGCGTACAATTTCAGAGATTTCAAGGACTCCAGATTATGGAACTGTGAGCTAAGGTAAAATTATATTAGAAGGAAAATGTGGGCATGGAGGAGCTTTGCTTTGATTCCTGTCATTCATTTGAGTAAGGAGCAGAGCTTTTTCTGGTTTAGTCTTGCTCTTGCAAGCTCTTTCTGCCAGCTGCTGGCCACTGTTGTCCCTCTGTAGCCCCTCATGAAGAGGAGGTACTTCCTTTTGAGCTGGATGAGCTGGTTTTGAGTCAGAATACAGGGCAGAGACTTGGGAGGACCCTGTTGACAAAGGTTGGCTTGTTTGTATTCTTACAGTGGGTTGAGCCCGCTTCTGCCAGCCAGTTTGTAGAAGCCAAGCAGTGAGTAGGAGTGGCGCTTCTTTCTTGGGAGATGACAGTTCAGCATCCAACCTTGGAAAATGAAGGGAACATTGAGTTTCCAGGTCGAGGCAGATGGAGCTTGTGCTGCTCTTTTCCCAGGTACTGTCCTGGACCATTCCTTGAATGGAAGGGCTACAGTTCCCAGCAGTGTGGGACAGAAACAGGGCATGCTGGAACTCCAGACAGGATGCCACTTTCCCTTTTGTACACATTCCTAAATGACCTTGGAGAGAACAGCCCCCCACTCTTCTCCCTGGAGCTGGAAGTCTGTGGAGTCTCTGTCCCCCTGATGGAGAGTGGTAGACTTCGCACTCCAGAGGAAGTTGAGGGGAAGTCTTTTACTTTCCTTTTCTTGACTGTTGGTATGGATTTGTGCAGTTCAGAAGCTTAAACTCTTTTGTTTTTTGAGGTCAGAAGTACTAAAAGGTTAACATGGGGAAATGTGGCCTAGATCCAGCAGTGTCAGCAATTCAGAGGCAGGGATGGCGGGGGGCTGCATTCCCTACATTGCCAGCCTCAGCACCTCCCCCCATAACCTCCATCCCTGACCTGAGCTGCTGCTCTACAAAGTGGCCTGCAGATCAGAGAGGACCTTGGGCAATCAAATAAACAGGAAGGCAATAGGATATTACCCAAATTCTGAGCCTGCTACCTTCAAATACCTAAGTATCCTTGGGAAGAGCTATGCCTTAAACTACTAGTGTGTGGGTATTGGTTAGTAGCCAGCCAGTACCAGAATGGGGGCAGAAGTGGTACCTAGAGGAGACTGAGCCATCTCCCATGATTCAGCTCTCCCCTGTCTCCTGATCTCCCCTGAAGGCCCAACCAGTGGAGAAATCTTTGCTGGCCTTGCCCTGTAGTCCCAGATGGTCACTTTCACACGTGATAAAGACTCATGTCTGAAGAGTAGCTTGTGTGTGTATCTGGTGCACAATGATGAGTTTAAAACAAGCTGAGTTTCTGCCCTCAAAACAGGTGTATTCTTGGCTTCGGCCACTACTGCTGCCTTGGGACCCTAGTGGTTATGGACCTCTTATGCCCTTGTCAGCAGACGCTGCTGTGTTTGCATGTGGCATCTAGCATATCACTCCCCAACCTGAGAATGGCCCAGACACCCGAGTGTCTAGTCCCCAGCTGGGTTTTCCCCCCTAGATTCCTGTCTCCCGGTGGTGCCCTTTGGGTGGGAAGAAAAGAATTTCTGGTTGAAAAAAACAGGAGGAGTGATCTTTCTGTGCCTTCCCCTATGGGGTAGGTGGGAGGCTGCTCTAGGGCCCAGACATGTTTTGTCTCAGGTCAGAGATCTGAACAAGAAGGGGTGTGGTGGAGGAGGGTTTAGAGATGGTGCAGATCTTGGGGCTTGGCAGACAGGTTAATAAGTAGGAAACAGGCCCTGCTGAGCTCCCCTTCCCATTTGCTTACAGTAATTTGAGCCCACCCCCACTCCTGCCAAGTCTTTCTCAGTCCTTCAGCTCCTCGTTTGTCTTAGGTCTTATCCCAGGCCCTTCCTTTGCCCTTGTGGAGACTGCAGGGTACAGGACTGGGGGGAGAGGGAGAATGAAGAGGAGGGACAGTTATGTTCCAGCTGTTTCTATACCTGCTTCCTGTGGCTCAGTGTCAGGCTCATGTTCCCATAGAAACACCATCAGAAGTAGAGTCATTCCCTGGCCAGGCCCCAGAAGTCTCTCTGACTGCATGCTCCAAAAACATTGGGTTTTAGAATGACAGTAGTAGAGGGGAAGGTCTGTGGCAAGTATGCATAATTTTGGTTACACTTCTGGCCAAGTAGCATTTTGTAGGCTGATTGGGGGGCCAACCACCAATTCAAAAATATACGTTTGAACACTCTCTGTTCACATATTGTCCATCACAGGCTTCATAACCTCTTTAAAATAATCCCTCCATCCCACTCCTACCCCCTAAAATGTCAAAAGATTGGTGTATCCTAACAGTTTATAAATTTCTCTGCAGAGAGATCACTGAAATGGCCTAGCCAGCTGAAGTGGTAAATGCATGCCCAGCTATATGCTACCTCACTTTATGAGAAATATCTAAAAAAGTCTCAGTTGTCAGTTTGGCAAAATTATAATGTTCACCTGGAAAAATACTTGTGAGAATAAGAAAATTCTGGGGGAAGAAAAGAGAAGGACTTGCCAAATTTCAAAATATATTCTAAAGCTACAGTAAAGTGGTAGAAAAGAGTGCTCAATACAGGCTCCAGTGTAGTCGAGCTCTAGTATCTAAAAGTAACATTACATATGAGTTGGGAAAGGATTGGTTGCTCAATAAATAGGTTGGGGCAACTGACTCACCATTTGGGGGAAGAAAATAAAGTTGGATCTCTGTTTTACATGTTACACTAAAATTCTGAATGGACTAAAGATTTACAAAAAACAAAAACAGAAAAATGCAAATCCAGTAGGCCGACATACAGGGAATTAATTCTATAATCTTGAGGTATAGTAGGAATTTCTAAACATGATCCCAATACTCTTACGTTATTTCCTTAGAGTAAATTCCCACTCATAGATTCAGGAGTCTGTATTGATCTGGGTCCTAGCAGAAAATAAATGGTTCATGCAAATGCAGTAACCTGAGGGGAGAGATTTATAAAGCTGTGAGCAGGTGTAGAGAGACAAAAGGAATAGTGCAGTGCCCCAAAGCCAGCTGGAGGGGGAGCTTTCACCCCTACCGGAACTCAGGGTAGCTATGTGGAGAGGGTTTCCTACCTGACAGGAGAGTGGCATTACTAGAGGGATTAAGAGTGGGGACACCCCAACAGCACTCTTCTCCACACACATACCCCATTCCCTGCCCAGGAGTGCATCCCAATGGCTAAACCCAGCCAGGAGCCATAGGGCAAAAGAGCCCATCAGTGGGGTTTGCATAGGCCAGCTGCCAGGTAGACGGTGGAATGTGGATCCCTCGGGGCTAAAGGAAGATGTCCAGCATGGGGATGTACTCAAAGGGATGTGCCTTTTCAAGGATTTTAATACATTTTGTGATTTTGCCTATCCAGATATTTTAGCAATTTTGCATTCCACCCTTACAATCTAAGAGAGATCCATTTTCCCATACTTTGGCCAACCCTGGTATTATTACTCAAACAAGCATGGCCGGCTCCTTCTCTACAGTCAAGTCCCTGGTCAAGTCCTGCTCCCCTCTGAGAAGCCTTCCTAGACCTTCTTAGCCAAAATAGCCGCCCCCATCCATGCCTCAGGCCCCCTCTGTGCCATTACTCACTTATATTCACTGTAGCACTAGTCATGCTCTGAAACGGTATTTATTTTTCTGCTCACCTCTTTCTGCCTTTCCTGGATAAACCCCATGAGAGCAAGGAACTTGCCTGACTTGTTCACCGCTCTAACTGCATTACGATGCCTAGTACGTGGTATGCACTCAATACGTTTTGGTTAAATGAATGACATGCCCCCAAAACCTTGACTATCATTCCCTCCAAGAGAATATTGAATCCTAACTTACCTTACATTTTTACAAGGTTACTAATATGTCTCATTCATTGTTTACTTCTTTTCTCCAGCTCCCCTACTTTATGAATGAGCTAACTCTGACGGAACTTGACATGGGGGTGGCTGTGCCAAAAATCCTTCAGGCCTTCAAGCCTTATGTTGATCATCAAGGTAACTCTTAATTGGCTATAGAGAGGAACTGACAGTGTATGTGAGTGTTCAGATGTTTGTATTGCTGCAGCTTCGGTAACAAGGCTTTGTGTTTGGAGTGGGTTGGAGACTTTTTTTAACCATCCTATTTCATGTTGAGTTTCTTAAAATGATGGGAAATAGAGTAGGGCTCCCCATACTAATCCTTCTGGTCTCTTAGATCCTTATAGGGCCTCTTCCAGCCCAAAGGTGCCCACATGCCAATTAATGGGGCCTGAGCTTGCCAAGGTCCAAGGCAGTGGACTGGATTTTCAGCCCGACTCACCCCCACGGGCCTCACATGTGCATTTGCCCTGGATCCTTCCCAAGAGCTCCTCGTAGTCACATTTTTACTATGATCCCACTTCTGGGTTGCAGATTCTTTGATATTCATGTTTTACATCTTTATGCCCTTTGCCACACCCTAGTAGATGCGCAATAACTGTTTGAAAAATGAAGACCTATTCTAAAGCAGTGTTTTGAGAATAAGACAGCTGCTGAAGGGAAGTTCTCAGATTTGATTTTTAGTGCTACTGACATTATATTTACGCCTACTCTTGTGGGTGTAGGAAAAGTTGATTAGAATGTAGAGAGAGTTAAATGAAATTATGATGTAAGGATTTTTGTGTGTTATGTGACACGTAATTTTAAAAGGAGCTCAACAGGCATTTAACCAATCTGTGTATCTTTCTGAGCACTGGAGAAACAACTGAGTTTGTTTTTAGGATTAGATGAGAAAAAAGTGCCTGGACAGAGCTTTTTTTGGAGTAATGCTTCCATAACTCGTTGAGCTGCCTTTTGTCTCTTATTTTACTTTTTGAATTTGAAATTAATTTTGGAGGAAAAAAGGGAGGGGTGGTTTGACAGAGAAAATGTGTGCACAGTAAGCCCCTGGGAAAAGGAAAAAGGCTCCGCACCAGGGAAGCATTGACTGCCTTACGGTGGCGTCCCTTTCCAAGGGAGCCTCTTTTCACTTACGCAATATTTATATTTTTCCTAAAAAGACTTGTGAAACAAGGTAGCAGAGAGAATAATTACAATTTTCCAAGAGAGAGATTTGTTTTGAAATAAATGTTTTGTAAAATTGCAGGCTACAGATGCTGGTTTGTCTCTTTATGACTTTATCTGATACTCTTGGATCATATTTAGTGAAAGCATTTTCTGTTGCTTTATACATTTGATGTAAATACAAAGAGATTTTTCATCCCTATCATCAGCAGTTCTACCAATATTCTCTAGCCGTTGCTTTCAGCTGACTGCGAGCCCACCTTTCTGTGTTTTTAGCATCACATTGATTTCAGAGAAAGACAGACCAGAGCATATTTGTAAATCCAGGAGTCTACCTAGTACCTGCATGTTGGGCTCACCTGCCACCTCTTCATTATGTCTACGTCGTGATAATCGGAGTGCTGCAGGGTTCGATTAATTTCTGGTTGAGAGTAAAACTAAAAAAATTTAGATAATTTGCAAATGGTTTGGCTAGAATTCTTTTATTACTATTTTTATTGTGGTAACACATATATATAACACAAAATCTGCCATTTTGACCACTTTCATGTGTAGCTAGAATTCTTTTAACCTATGCAGACATTTAAAAAGCTCTGTTACCTGTGTGTGATCTGCAGAATCAGTGACTCTCGGCTCCTATCAGTGTTGAAGGCTGCCTGCCTTCCTCTCGTTCAAGCACCCTCTCCATTGCCCGTTTTGCTCTTTGCCTCTTCAGGAATCAACCTGTAACAAGCTGGTAAATGATAAGCTAACATATAACTCTTGCAAGTTGGGCTTCAAGAAAGTACATAATATGTAACTGTCCTATTTTCTAATATGCTAGCTGTCTTTTACCGCAGGCCTGTCCTCTATTGAATTAGTAGGCATTTCCTACAAGAGGGGAACCAGACCACAGCTGGACTTAGCAGCATCAAAGAAGCATCCCTTGGGCTTTTTTTTTTTTTTTTAAGATTTATTTATTTTTATTTCTCTCCTCGTCCCCCCCGCCCCAGTTTTCTGCCGTCTGTGTCCATTCACTGTGTGTTCTTCTGTGACCGCTTCTATCCTTATCAGCGGCACCAGAAATCTGTGTTTCTTTTTGTTGCATCATCTTGTTGTGTCAGCTCTCCGTGTGTGCAGCGCCATTCTTGGGCAGGCTGAACTTTCTTTCGCGCTGGGTGGCTCTCCTTACGGGGCACACTCCTTGCATGTGCGGCTCCCCTACATGGGGGACACCCCTGCGTGGCACGGCACTCCTTGCACGCATCAGCACTGCACATGGACCAGCTCCACACGGGTCAAGAAGGCCCTGGGTTTGAACCGCAGACCTCCCATGTGGTAGGCAGATGCCCTATCCATTGGGCCAAGTCCACTTTCTCCCATGGGCTTTGAGCTCTACAGCCTTATGGGTCAGCTTTGGTCAGGCTTTGAGTAACCTTCACCAACCCTCTAAGTTTCAAGTTTCTTTCCTGCTCCATCAGAACAGGTGCTATGGTGAGACACATCACTATAGAGACGAAAAGCTGTGCCCATTTTTAATCCAGCTGAGGCTTATTTAACTCCTTTCTAGGCAGTTTTAGAGATCTGCCTGCTTATGTAACAAGGGAGAAAGTGTTACTAAAGAAAGGAAAGATAGGGTTTTTTAAAGTTAGATCATATTCGTCTTTTTTTCAAGTCTACAGAGGATGCATGTGATGGTAAAACAGAAACAAACATGACAGAAATGTGTGTTTTGGATTCCACTGCTGTCAGAGCAGTGCCTCCCCGTGTATTGGCAGGGTCAGAAGGAACCAAGGAAATGGGCTGCCCCTCTGGTTTAGATTAATTCATTTAGTCCTCGGGATGTTTGCTGCACACGTTGAAATCTGCAATAGTCCCCACATGCCCATCATGGACAGGGCTCCATGCTGATTTTGCCTTGTTTTGATATACCAATTAGCAACCCGCATTTCAACCAAAGGTCCCAAATTCTGTGGGGAAATTTCCATGTCCCACAGGATTACAGCTTTGTCTGTTTTCAGAGGTGCCCTTAGATGTGACTGTTCTTGTGGTTGGGGCCTTAACCCCAGTGCTGGGGTAGAAGTTACTGTACCAACTGAGTATTGCAGGGAACTGGAACCAGGGTCAATCTTTGGCCTCCCTGTACCTCTCGCTGTGCCCTCTTCATGAGCAGGCATTAGGAGAGCAGCTGCGGTGGCCATGGACCACCCAGGCCTGGGAGCTGAAGCAGTGCCAGGCTGAAGAGCTCCATGCTGACGGGAGTGGCGCACTCACATGCCAACCAGATGGTAATGGAGAAGGAAAAGAGATGTTTTGTGGGAGTGGGTGGGGTGGGGGAAAGGGGACTTTGATTTGTGACAGTCCCCTCCTCAAGCTGGAGCTCTATTTCAGAGAACAGTTACAAGCAGACAAAGCTAAAAATGGCACCTGTCCTAAAAGACACATCCTAACACAAGGAGTTGTTAATTTTCTGTGATATCTGAATGAGCAATGTGGCACCTGTCTGTCCATACCAGTGTAATCACTGGTATGTTTTCTTCCTAAGAGCCAAGTAACACAAACACCTGTTCTTGGCACTACATATCAGATGTCCCATCTTAAGTAGGTTTGTTCTTTAGATGCCAAGTGTTGATTTTCAGAGTGAAATCAGCCATTAATAATCACAGGCAGAGGAAAATGGAGGCACAGAGACCATGAGAACTGAGCTCAGGTGAGCAAGCCTTTAGGTTCTCTTCACTCTCGAGCAGCAGGTGCGCTGTTAAGCCTTTTGCAATGAGAATTCCAATAGCCTTTTAACTATTTTAATAGTAACAAACCCACGAACTGCTAATGAAATTTTTAGATTTATATGGCTACAGTAGCACCGTTACTGAGGCCTAGTAGAACAGCAGGCAGAAGGCTGAAGAATGTCTGTTCTGGTTGCAGCTCCTCCCTGTCTGTTCTTTATCTCTCATGGCCTTGGCTGCATTTATTCTTCACGCATGAACTTCTGAGGGCAGGGACTCACCATTCAGTGGCTTTATCCCTGCTGTCTTGCATTAACAACTCAACATTTTTGGGTGGAATGAGAGGCAACCTTTGCCTAGCACTTTGCGTAGTGGTGGTGGCTACTGATACTTCCCTCAGGAAGCAGAAGAGTAGAAAAACAGCTGTCCAGCTCCACACAGGTGCCACCCTCCACCAGCGGATGTCCTCTCAACATGGGAACACCTTTTGTAGAGGAGAGCCTTTGTGTTCATACCCCCATCCCCTTTCTGGAGACCCTATCAACACTGACAACCTTACTTCTCCTATTTAAAGGCATCAAAATTTGTCCTGCTCCCAGACTTCTAGTTTTTGTCTTTAAGTGCTGCCAAGAAGAAATGGTTACAGAAAGCAGGATGTTAAATGAAGTGACTCACAATAAAGTCTTAACATTTGTCAAGAGCACAAAAGAAGAACTCTAACTATGTTCATCTAGATTAGTAACATTCACCTCAGAGTTAAGATGCCGCTTATAGAACAGTCTTTGCCCCCATCTTCACATTGTTGCTACATGTATCCCCAGTGGGAAGGCAGCCTTTCTAGTAACTGTTTGTTTCATCTTTCAGTCACGCAAGGTAGTAGGGGTCTCCTGAGTCACCCGATGCATAACCAATTGGTCTCAGCTCTGAGTTGCACATGCTCCAGGTTTTCAGGACGTTTTTTTGCCTGCTGAAGCATTGTCACAGAAGCAAGTTTTTCTTTACACCTAATGCTAAAATAGTTTCCTTGCCTTCATCTGGGTGTAAGAATGTCATATTAGAGTAATTTGTGGGAGTATTTATTTGCTGTTGATAACTGTTTTTACATGTTCTCAAACCATCCTTGACTCCTTCATATTTTCACTGAGTGCCAGGACTAAGCAAGCTCTGCTGGTGGACCTTTTGGGACACAAGCAATGGTATAAAAACAGACCTCCTCCCCCAGGTGGAGGCTCAGGTGGAGGCTCAGCCAGATGTCCAGACCTGCTCTGCTCCCAGGCCCAGGCGGGGCCTTCTGGCAGCCCCATCCCTCTTGGACTCATGGCCTCCTCTGGACTGGCCCCCATCTGCCATGGCAGCAGCAGGAGGCGAGAGCAAGAGCAGGAACAAGAAGTCCTGAAAGTGTGGAAGTGGAGCCGGTGACAACAGAGAAAGGAAGGAGGCCAGGGCCAGGCGCGGCGCGGGTCATACACAGCAGTCCCGGGAAGAGGCAGTGTTGTCACCACTGTGCTAATGAGGTGGAAGCACAGAGGGCAAGTAATTTCCAGTGAAACACAAGAGGAGTCCGTTGGACTCGGCAGCACACTCTTCAGGGTCTCAGCTCCTGGACCACACGTAGCTGGGTACGAGGTCCGCTTGGCTGGGGTGTGAGTCCGCAGTTTACTGAGCCTATAACCATACCCACCCCCGCCCATTTTAAAAAGACAAACCCCCCAGAAACCTTCCATTTTATAATTATGGTAACTTTATTTATTATGCCAGTGTTCAAAGGGCAATACATACTATTTCTTGAAAACCGGACCAGGATTTTCAGAAGACATAATTACCTCTGAATATACATACATCACCCAGGTAGTTTTGAATCTTCTGATTCTCAAATAAGGCTAGAAATATTATACAGTAATAAATAACTTCTATATTAATGTTTTTTTTTGTTTTGTTTTTTAAAGATTTATTTTTTTATTTATTTAATTCCCCTCCCCTCCCCCGGTTGTCTGTTTTCTGTGTCTTTTTGCTGCGTCTTGTTTCTTTGTCCGCTTCTGTTGTCGTCAGCAGCACGGGAAGTGTGGGCGGCGCCATTCCTGGGCAGGCTGCTCCCTCCTTCGCGCTGGGCGGCTCTCCTTGTGGGTGCACTCCTTGCGCGTGGGGCTCCCCTACGTGGGGGACACCCCTGTGTAGCACGGCACTCCTTGCGCGCATCAGCACTGCGCTTGGGCCAGCTCCACACGGGTCAAGGAGGCCCGGGGCTTGAACCGCGGACCTCCCATGTGGTAGACGGACGCCCTAACCACTGGGCCAAGTCCGTTTCCCTATATTAATGTTTTTTATGTTGAGTTTAAAATCTGCATTAAACTACTTTTTTGCCCTACTCTTCTTTCTACTAAGAGTGATTAATGACTAAATGTATGTATTAAAGAAGATACACCCTTTCTTTCCAGTAACAGTACCTTTGAAGAAGAGCAAACTAATGATTTTTTTAACTGTTTAATGTTAATCAAGAAAACAATTCTGTGAGTGTTGCTGCAAAAGAGACAATCACAGTTGGTCTGCATATCATTTAATTAAAGCAGGTCGTTTGTGAAAAATAATTACCTTCAATTATGATAAGAAGAATTTGTTGAAAACAAATGGAAATTTTTCTGGCTTTAATGAGGGATTATACCATGAGTGCTTCTTGAGGTTAAGCAAAGCTTTTATCTGAGGTGGTGGCCAAATAGGGGGTGAGTTATTTACTGTAATTGCTTGAAAATGCAGTTGTGCATGAACATTGGTTTCAGATTAATTTCCTGCTTCCTTTTAGATGTTGTCATTTGTCTTATGAGGATCTATAAAAGTTTTTTAACATTTAAACAGCCACTGAAGGATCACGTTTAGATTGAAAGTCTAGGAGGTATTAACTCTGAGAACAAAAAATCACAGCAGTCTGCCTTACTTGCTGAATCATAGAATCTTCTAGTAGAAGAGGCTGGTAATCTAACACCTGCTGGCATTTTAGACTACTGGCCAGTGACTCCTTCTGACAGCAGGCCATCCCAGTGAAATGTCATAAAGCCAAAATCCTGTCAAGTGTGATCTCATTGGCATTGGTATCTTTCTGGGGAATAAGTTTTTAAACTAAGGTACAGTGGGGTTACCCAACTTAATCTGGGTAATCGCAGGACTCGAAAGTTAATTCTTTTGGTTCTCTCACTAGACCATTCCCAGGAAGAAGGGATTTCTAAAGGTTTTTGTCACTGTCCCTGTCATACCATACCAAGCTAAATCTTGAACCATTTTCAATGCCCCCTCCCCACGAGATAACTTTCAGAACAACAGAGGTTCTCATGCGTGTCTTAAAAAATGACCCAGCCTGCAGTGAAGCTCTGCTTCCTTTCTGCCTCGTAACTAGCTGGGAATCAGCAGACCTCGTCCTGACTTTGCCCTGGGTCAAGCCATCTCTTCCTGCTAGCAGTATGTTTTCTTACCTGAATGTGAGGAGAAGAAACCAGAAGACGGAAGCCCTCCAGTGCTAACATGTTGCACATTCAATGTGACCATTTTGATGGAGACTTGAATGCCAGCATCTCTTGAACCCATTTCTAGAAGCTTTCACAGGCTCTTCCATCATCCTCTTCTTACATGTATGGAGAACACAAATGATATATAGACTTTCAATGTGATGCCTAATTAGATATTTTTAATGTAAGTTTTTATACTGTCATTTATAATCATGTTTTGAGGGGAAAATATAACAACTTCTGTTTTTTCACTGTTTTTCCAGGACTCTGGATCGATTTGGAAATGTCCTACAATGGGTCTTTTCTGATGACTCTTGAGACCAAAATGAATTTGACCAAACTAGGTAAAGAGCCTCTCGTTGAAGCCCTGAAGGTTGGAGAAATTGGCAAAGAAGGGTAAGGAGCTATATGAACTTATTAAACAAAATCTGACCCTGGGGAACCAACCCCTCCCTCCAACCTTAGAGAAGCAGGTTTGATGTATTGCAGCAGCCCTAGGATATTAAGTGAGCATCTGTTTTAATGCTTCTGGACCATAGGCTGTGTCAGGTAATGTTTTCCTGGTTTCATCCCCAGTGAACAGCCAGTACCCCTCCCAGAGCAGTATCAGGTAGGCAGAGAGTGCTCACTTCTGCTTAGCTGCCACAGCACCTTCTCATCTCAGTGCTGGCAGTGGTACCCACAGTATCCCTTACCCAGAAAGCATCACCAACGCAGACAAGCAGGGCAGACTCCTCTGAGCAATAAAATGCTCTGTGAATAGAATCACCACTAAGAAAGCTGCTTCTTCCACTTGCAGCTGCAGACAGCAATCTGATCCATTGTATGGACCAGGCTGAGGTTCCTAGGGGATCTGTCTGCTTTAATCACAAAGCAGAATTATTTCTAATTAGATCATCAGTTTTGTAGCCAAATGGGTGTTCCTAAAGTATTTCAATTTCCCTAAATAATTTAATATTAATTTACTTAGTAAATTCCTCTATTTGTGCATGTCACATCTTTGGCCCCTTTGCATGAAATTAACACAATGACAAGAAAACACCACAAGGAGCCACCTTCTCAGGGTCTAAATATAAGACAGACTCTTAGATTTTTGTCAAGTTATAATATTGACCTAATGCTTTTATTAATTTATCTAGTAATAGCAGATTGGGGGAGTTGGGTCATATATTTGAGAATGTTCTTTAACTAGATTATTCTCATGAATCTAGGTAACTTAATGAAATGTTCCTATTAATAATTGGACAGTTTTGCCTGCTTTATGCAATCTAACCCATATCTGCTATTTTCCTTTCATTTTTCTGCTCTTTGTTAAAATGTGTTTGGATTCGGCATTCTGTGGATTTGTATTTTCTGGTGAGTGGTACTTGTGAACGCTCCATATAGCATTTCATGCCCGATAAATGGTGAGTCTTGTTGATCCCATGTGAAGCTGTCAAGAAGCTCGTCCTTTTCATCATTTTCCTAGACCCAAAGGCACAGTCTGTGGGCTGAGAGGACTGAGATCTGGGAGTATTTAAGAGGCTTTTCTGGCAGGAAAGTCTTAACAAACTTCCTGATTTGAATTGTCTGGGCCTGATCTAGTTCTCTAGTCAGACTCGACCTCTTGTCCCTGGATGCCCCACCCCACCCGTGACTGAGCATCATCCATCCAGCCACAGGTCGACAGAGCTTCAGAGCCAGATTCCTAGAAAATGAAACCCCTTAGGCAGAAGCAGCCATGAACCTCTCTGGAAAATGAAGGCTAACTAAACGGGAACATGACAGAATAAACTTTAGTCAGACGCATTTATGAACTGGGACTCCATTGGAAAGTGCGTGTGTGTGGAGGGGGGTGGGACTTGGGCATCAGGTGGAGTCCCAGCCCAGGGCAGATCCCCAAGATCCCCAAGAGCCTTGCCACTTAGGCGTTCTGTGTTCACTGTGACTTGTGCCTCTCTCTTGGCACAATTTCAAGTTCATAAAATCTGGCTGATCAGAGGATGGGCCTATTTCTGAGCAAGTAGTGCTTCTTTAGACTGCGTGTGAAAGGAAAGGTTTCTTGCCTTACCATTTTATTTTATGAGACCAGAGATAATGCCTGTCTAAAACCTCTGCTTTAGGAAGATGATGGTATTATATCTTATTTTTATTATATTCCTGAAGTACCTTTCGTTTTTTTCTAGAAGAGTCTGATATATAAAATGTTTTCCTTCTTCCTGTGAGGGTAATAAATTAGATGTTGATGTGTGTAATTGGCTATCATTTAACTTTAAAAGCAAGGAAGACTACAACCCAAAAGCACTTCAGTCAGGAGAAAAAGGCCAGGTAAAATAGACCCTTTTCCCTTTTTTCAGCAGAGCCCATTGGGAATTTGAAAGGTCTGGATCCTCCTCCCCCAAAATGCCTCCTCCTGCCCCATTTGGCCCACAGTGTCTGGGATCATCAAGAGCCCAGCCATGGCGAAGAACCTAACCCTAGAGGTGATTTCTCTTCCTCAGTGTTGAGCACGTGGAATCACCCTGAGGCCGAAACCCAAGTCAGTATACATAAGAGCTGTGATTTAGCACGGGCCATTTCCCTTAATAAGACATTTCCAAAGAGCACACTGTCTGGAGTTGACCAGCAGCAGCCCTTTCCCTCCAGACACTCCTTTTGGCCCTTGCAGCTGCCTGTCTGAGGCCTCAATTCAGAGCAAGGGTTTGCTCCTCCCAGCCCCCTGCAGGGCAGGGCCTCTGCTTAGTCTCATTGCCCTTGGCTGTCGCCCTTCAAGTGTGAAAATGGTTGTGCTCTTGGGGAGTCTCTGAGGAGATGCTGCCCAACTTGCAAGATGTCCTACTCACTGGAAGAAAGTTTTATTCACCAGTTCAATATTGAGAAATTTCAAGCTTTGTTGCAGTGAAGTCCTTTCCCTTTGAAATGTGTTTATACTTCATGTTTGTGGGCATTTATTCTTTTAGTCCTTTTATTTCTCAATGATTTTATACTGTAGTTAGTGTAACCCTTGGGCAATAAGGTACTCAAAATGGAATTCAGGAGAGTACATTGAGCATACCTTCAGGAATTGACATGGAAAGGAACATAATGAGTCAGTCAGAAGGGAAATATTCTGTGTTGGTGGTCTTTAAATGAATAGTGGACTTGGAGTGGAGCATTTCCTATGAGGCACTTGACCTTTTTGTGTTCCACCACTGCAGTTTGGGCCCAGCATGCAGGTCCCCATAGGGCAGCTCCCCCTGATGTCCATATTGGGTCAGTAGTCCACAGCATTCCCCAAACTAGCCCTCATCCCCAACCCCTGATGTTTTGGGAGCCAAGGGTTTATAGGTTACACTAGACTCAGTCTGGTTCTGAGGTGCATACACTTATATAGACATGTGAAGCCAAGGTATGGAGCTGGTTTTTCTTAAATAAAAGAAAATGAATAGGGAAGCAGATTTGGCCCAATAGATAGGGCATCCGCCTGCCACATGTGAGGTCCAAGGTTCAAACCCAGGGCCTCCTGACCCGTGTGGAGCTGGCCCACATGCAGTGCTGATGCGCGCAAGAAGTGCCCTGCCACGCAGGGGAGCCCCACGCACAAGGAGTGTGCCCCATAAGGAGAGCTGCCCAGCGCAAAAAAAGTGCAGCCTGCCCAGGAATGGCACCGCACACACGGAGAGCTGGCGCAGCAAGATGATGCAACAAAACAAGACACAGATTCCGGGTGCCACTGACAAGAATACAAGCAGACATAGAGAATGGAAACAGAGAGCAGAAAACTGGTGCAGCAGGGGGTGGGGGGGCAGGCAGGAAGGGGAGAGAAATAAATAAGAAATAAATCTTTAAAAAAAAAAGAAAATTAGTAGATTAACATGACCATCGCCCCCCACAAAGCAACCATCTCACAGGCTTTTTAATTATGCATCATTTACTTAAAGCATTTTGGGGCGGCGGACTTGGCCCAGTGGTTAGGGTGTCCATCTACTACATGGGAGGTCCGCAGTTCAGACCCCGGGCCTCCTTGACATGTGTGGAGCTAGCCCACGGGCAGTGCTGATGCGTGCAAGGAGTGCCGTGCCACACAGGGGTGTCCCCACGCGCAGGGAGTGCGCCCCGTAAGGAGAGCCGCCCAGCAGGAAAGAAAATGCAGCCTGCCCAGGAATGGTGCCACACACATGGAGAGCTGATGCAGCAAGATGACACAACAAAAAGAAACACAGATTCCTGTGCCGCTGACAACAACAGAAGCGGACAAAGAAGAAGACACAGCAAATAGACACACAGAACAGACAACCGGGGTGTGGGGGGAAGGGGAGAGAAATAAATCTTTAAAAAATAATAAAGCATTTTGGAGCTGCTTTTTAGGATTGCCTCTGGAGTCTGTGACCATCTTTTTACTACCCTGACTAGCATCAAATCATCCTGCTTTGTAGACGGATTGGATCTTTGAGAAATTGCTAGAAGTCATTCAGAGATGATGGTGATTATGAGATTCCAAGCATTTACAAAAAGGTTTTTAGCAGAGGCAGCACAACTGAAATAAGCCTTCTAAGGAGGCTCTGTGAAAGTATATCACACTCAGAATTCTGAGGTGTGTTTTAAAAAATTAGGCCCATTATTTTAAAATTTTAGCACAACTTACATAAGGAAGTGCAGTGTGTCTGTCTCTGTTTATGCTGGTATCATAAAATTGAAGTCATAAAATGTGTCCTTATTTATAAAACTGAGTATCAGCCAAACATTTAGCAATTCATTTAATTAATTAGTATTGGGTACCACCTAACACAAAGATCCTTTTGTAGAGTGTGAAAGCACCATTTGGTCAAAATCAGAGTTCACAATATCTGATCTGCATTAACTGGTATGGCTTTACCTAAATCATTAACTTCAAGCCACAAAAGTTGTCCTGGTCTCTGTCCTGTGAAAGATTAATTTGGGAACCTGAGAGCTCACCACAGTGCTCAGCCTTTGGCATTTCTGCTCAGGGCCTTGAGGCTGCCAGGTGACAAATATCAGTGGGGACACAAGGACTAGAGGCTCAGCTGATTTCACTGTGGTCCCAGATCTTCTGAGCAGCCTTTTGTGCTTTGTGGGTCAGGAGTGAGCCACCTGCCTGTGACATAAAGGACCCATATTCCCTAGCTGGCCCTCCAGGTCTGAGAGCCAGAGAACACAGTCATTTTGCTGATGGAGAAGAAAAGAGATGTTTCTGAAGTGGTTGTTTAATCTTTGGGGATTTAAGTCCCTGGCTTTCCTGATCGCTAAGATCCAGTTTGTGCTTTTTGCTGTGTACATTTCAAATAAAAAAAGCTCTCTTTGTGAGGGCTGTCTCGCCAAAGAAAGCTCTGAAATGGAATACATGGAAGCAGTTCCTGGACTAGCCTGGTCTCTGATGTTGAAGGAGAAAGAAGAAACTGTTTGGTACCAGCCCTATGGAAAGGGACAAGAGGCTTTTATTTCTGCTGAGGGAGTTTCCCTTTAGATGTTAAACCCAAGCCGGTTGGCTGAAGCAACTGCTCTAATGTTTCAGAGTCAGGTTTGAGGAGGCTCCACATGTCCTGCTGCAGAGGACACTTGCGAGGTCCTTTTTCAGCCAGGCTCCTGTCTCCTGTTTCAGGGACAGAGGTTTTGGTCCCGTCCTCCCAGCATACCATGCTGGAGCCTTCGCCAGGCCTGAAAACCTGCTCTGGTGTGTGTGCCCTGCCCCTGGGTTCCTTCAGCTCCATTGCCAGGAGACTGTCCAAGTGGGCTTCTGGCTGCCCAGGGACACCAAAGGGAAACCAGAGGGTTAGGGCTGCAGGGATAGGACCTGAGCTCCACAGCCTTGACCTCTCTGGGTCAAACTCCAAGGCCCAGCCTCTGTTCAGTGACCATTTGGTTCCTTACTGTATTCTATAACTTTGACTATTCTGTCCCTTGTTCATTTCATCCCAGTTCAGCCTCTAGGCCTCAGAGATGCTGCTCTGATATGAATCCATAGACCAGGGAGGACGCTGCCTTTTGTAAGGCCAGTACCCAGCCAGGAAGTTTCCAGTGCCCCTCAGAGGGGCCCCTAAGCCCTAACCTCTGCTCTTGGTCCAGCAACCCCCATGTCTCTGGAGATTGATTATCCAACCTGGAAAGATTCATAAAGGACGTTTCTCTCTGATGAGTAAAATTTCTTTTATAGTAAAAGCATGGTCTTTAAATTTGTTCATGTCTAGGAAAGGTCCTGGGTGCCTATGTCATTTGCTTTCTAAAGTTTCTTGAGAATCCTGCCTTGTGGTTGTTGGCTTTTTCTGTGACCCTTAGGAGATGAGGCAGTTGTGGAGTAAGATATGTATTTTTGTTAGGAAGGAGTCTTGAGTCAAAACTGGTTTGGGGATCACTAAGCCAGGAAACCATCCTAGTTGTTGAATTCAGCCAATGAAGGGACTTGCCTGAAAATCTCTGTCATCTGCTGAGAGGTGGTGTTATCTCAACATAAACCATCCTCTCACCCTTGCAACCATCCGTCTTTCCATTGACCCCCAACCACCACCACCCCCCCAGCTACTCCTGCATTGTTGATGAAATCACTGCATCTTGTGTGGACTGCATCACGCCCCCACCACCTTCCTCTGACGCATGCTAAAAGTGAACTCCCCTGGGTCCAAGTCCTCTGCAGTCATGTCAGGGGCCTGGGCCCTGAAGAAGCCCCCGAATATCTATGCCGGTCCAAGGACTCTTGGATTGGGCCCCTTCTTTTGGGGAAGGTTGGAAAAAATGATAAAATGTGTAGCAGCGGTTCCATCTGGACCCTGGTGGGGTGGGGGCAGCGTGTGTTCTTTCCTGAGTGGAGCTGGGCCTGCTCGGTGGTGACTGTCCCCTGTTCAGTTGCAGACCCAGGGCCTACTGCCTGGCTGACAGCGATGAGGAGTCCTCCAGTGCCGGCTCCTCCGACGAAGATGATGCACCTGAGCCCAGTGGGGGAGAAAAGCAGCTCCTCCCAGGGGCGGAAGGGTGAGTGGATCATAACTTCTTGGGTCTTGGGCTGGGGGGGTGGGGTGGGCAGCAGTGAAGGAGTGAGCCCTGTATCTCCTGCACATTTTTTGCATTAATAAATATCCAGTGTCTATGGCTTGTTTAAGCTTCAGTTCCAGAGCGCAAAGACTAGAATAACTCTTCATACTTAAGAGGGTCCCAAATTAAAATGGCTTTATTATGCAATTTGAGTAAATAGTGAGAAGACAAAGGGCACAGCTCTGCTCTTCACAGAGCTCAGACTGCACAACACCTCCCCCTAGTGCCCGAAGGGCAGCATTGCTCTCCTGCACTTGGTTCCCTTTGCTGTTGGGGAGCTGCTAGTTCCTACAAGGCCAAAACCTTCAGGTGATTTCCTTGGTGAACTGTGAAAGTGTGAATGATTTAGCTGGTCTTTTGCATCATGAACTTCATTTTGGGGACTTCCTTTGCCTGTTACATATATCGTGGAATGATCAAAAAGTGAGTTGAAGAAACCAAGATTATAAAGAAGCCAGAGGATTTGGAAGCTTTTAAAAAATATCAACCTATTTATTCACTTCTGAAATCCTACAGAAGTTGAAAAGAGAATCCAGACATTTGTTGGTGCTGAAGTGTGCATTATTTAAAATCTACTTGCTTGACTTTCCTAATGATGATTTTTCCCTACACACATACCATTCCTGACACTCTGAAATTGGGAAGGATTTTAAAAAGCAAATATTCTCTCTTCCTCAGAGAGCTTTATGGTAGATATGACCTGTTACAGAATTTTATTTGATCTGTTAGCACGTCAGCTTGATGTAGCATTTTTCTTTAGAAGTTCCTAAGCCCTTTGAAAAGTAGTTTCCACTCAAACTTGGTGTGGTATCATCAGTTAATTACTGTTTTGTGTACCTGTTGATGCAGCATGATTTCTCATTGGCTGTATAGAGGTGGAGAGATTTCTCCAATAGCACACTCAATTTGTGTTCAATATTTGAGGGATATAAAGGAGGATAGGTGAGATACCCTCTGTTTGCAATATGAGGACTCTGTCTAAAGCCCCATTGTCAAGACTTGGGCTCTCTGATGTTTATATCTTCTGTAAAGCAGAGGTTCTCAACTGGGGTGATTTTACCCCCAGGGGACTTTTGCAATGTCTAGAGATATTTTTTATTGTGCTACTGACATCCATTACTAGAGGCTGGGGATGCTGCTAGACATCCTAAAATGCACAGCATAGCTCCCCACAGTGTAGACTCACCCAGTCCAAACAACGAAGTTTATACTAATGCTCCTTTGTGTTCCTCATTTGAAGGTACGTTGGAGGTCATCGAACAAGTAAGATTATGAGGTTTGTAGACAAAATCACCAAGTCAAAATATTTCCAAAAAGCAACGGAGACAGAGTTCATTAAAAAGAAGATTGAAGAAGTTTCCAATACACCCCTGCTGCTAACTGTCGAAGTACAAGAATGTAGAGGAACCTTGGCGGTCAACATTCCACCACCCCCGACTGACCGAATATGGTGCGTAGAGAAGCCCTTGGGGACAGCAAGTGATTCCCCTTGTTGGGTGACATAAAAATCCCAGCCTAACTTGGCTGTAATACTGTGGAAATACCTTCTCCTGGGCAGAAGCGCTTGCAGGTGTTTTTCATGGAACCTTAATTTCAGTTATAAATCTGATTCACCTCTCTTCTGTGAGTGGTTAATTCACATTGAAAGATTCATCTTCATATGTTAAGGAAAGGTACAGTCAGTACATAAAGTTTGCGAGATGAGCTATTTCTATTCTTTTTCCTCCTCTCTAAAGCCAACTCTTCCACCAGTAATAACATCTGCCATTTATTAGGGCCTTTATTCTCTGCCTGGCCTGAGTTATAACTGCATCACCTGGTCAGTCCTCACAGCATCCTTTTGGGTATCATTGTTATTCCACTTTTCAGAGGTGGATCATGCATCCCTCAGATGGTTAAGGAAGACTTCCCTGAGAAAGACATAGATGTAGAGAAGGCAGGAGCATGTATACTTGATGACTGTGGTAGGAAGTCTGGCCAAGGAATCTGATGAACCAGTGGTTCTCAACCCCACTGCACATCACAGTCACCTGGGAGGTCTTTAAAAATACATATATGACCAGCCCACCCCTTGGGATTTAGGGGTAAGGGGTCTAAGCCGGGATAGAGAACTGAAAAAATTATTCCTGGGTCCAACAGAAGAAAATCACTAACTGTAAATCTCAATTTAAAATTCATATTCCAAGTTCTTTAAAATGGACATAAGTATATATAGTGATTACATAAGAGAACTTATTGTGCCATAAACTACACTCATATGAAAAATACAGCCCTGTGCAATTGTAAAGTAAAGCCAACATGCTAGCACACTTCCTTGGTATTCAGAAGGGTTTGTGGGAATGATCAGAAAAGGAGTGAGGGAGCAAATGTACCTCAAGTGGTTGAGCACCTGATTCCCACATACAAAGTCCTGGGTTCAATCCCTGATACCTCCTAAAAAACATAGATAGATATAGATATGTGTGTTTATTTATATAGAGAGGTAGCCGATGTGGCTCAAGCAGTTGAGCACCTGCCTCCCACGTGGGGCGTCCTGGGTTTGGTTCCTGGTGCCTCCTAAAAAAAAAAACACACAAACAAATGAAAAAACTAACTAAAGGGAGCCCAGTGTGGCTCAGTGGTTGAGTGCCAGCCTCCCACATATGAGGTCCTGGGTTCAATCTCCAGGCCTGGTACCTAAAAAAAAAAAAGAAGAATGTGGAATTAACTAGCCACACAGTGATGGTGCTGGTGATTCCTAGTAAAAACTTCAAAATAAAGCCCCTGATCCTACCATTCAGAAGTAACCACTGTGAATACCTTAACATACAGTCTTCCAAACCTAAAAGATCAAATAAATTTAAAAATTAAAATTGGTTTTTGAGATGGTATCATTTCAAAAATGGTTGAACCAGCATTTCTTCCCTTCCAAGTTTTTGGACTTACCAGTTACAAATGCCACTGCTCAGTAGGAGATAAAATTAAAGGCCTCTAGAATAGTGCTACCCAGTGTGTGGGCAAATGCTGAACTATTCATTATTAATCCAGAAAGAGGTGAGTATAGTTATTGAACATTTAGAAACTTTTACTGCAATTTAACATTTTTCTTGTACTTTACAAAAACATTGGACTGACAGATTGAAGTTTTCAGATCATTTGATAGCACCCAGTCTCCTGTCTAGACTTTACTAACAGTTCTGAGTGCCATCCTGCTCCACTGGGAAACCACATAAAGCATGGCTGACCAGCAGTACAGCATGGAGTGAAAAAGCTGGCTACAGAACATTATCTCTTTATATTATCTCTCATCATTCCTGTCTGGGGGTGAGATTCTGAGAGAGGCAGTGTCTTTCACTTTTTGCTTTATATACTTTTCCCCCATTGTTATAACTTCTTTAAAGCCAAAAACTTAAGCACAAATCAGAATTAAGACAAATTTCAGAACGCTCATTTTGCATGCCTTTTTGGCTGACCTTTCAAAGATTCCACATACAACAAAACCCAACTTTGAATCAAAATGAATATTAAAAATATTTAAGCCTTGTGAGAAACTTACTCTACAGAAGCAAGGAAAACAGAGTGAATAGTAACAGCACTATATTTCTAGGAGAGAAAGCAATCACTTATTTCCTTTATCATAAAACAAAAGTCAGTGAGTCAACATTTTAGTAACACTGACCAAGTTATTTACTATTCAAGAATTTGCTTTTCAAGTTGTCTTTAAAATGTAAAATCCATATATTTGGATTAAATTAAATGTATCCATCAGAAACATTTTGCTGAGAATTCTAAAGTATAAACCATAACTTATCAAAGCACAGTCCAAACATTATACAATAATGCTACCATTTAGATTTATATGCTTCATCTGAAAAACTTACAAACAGGAGTTTTGCCCTGAAAACAGATTCAAATAATTAACGCTATGTATTTTCCTTCATTGTGCTTTGGCATTATACACTTTTATGTTTCAGTTTTGGTAACATACACATACTACTACTCTAAAAGTGGCAAGCAAAAAAGACATTACCATTTTAGGTAAAACAAAACCCAAAATGACCAGGTGATGGGACTTTTCTAGTGACTTTTCTGGATTTCCCAGTTTACCTGAAGTACTCCAATCCATCACAGCTCTAAACTCATTCAGGGCACAGAGGGAATTCACAATTCATATGTGCTGTGTTGAAAATTTTTAGAGGGGATTTTCAGAATAAAAGTACATTTTAAATAATGGTCAAGCCCTGTGTAAATGAGGAATGTTTGTTATTAGCGCCTATCTACTAAATTTCTTTGCTCCTAAAAGTTGTGTTTCTTGTTTTTTTCAAAAAGGTATGGTTTCCGAAAACCACCATATGTGGAGCTGAAAGCTCGGCCAAAACTTGGAGAAAGAGAAGTGACTTTAGTTCATGTGACAGACTGGATAGAGAAGAAACTGGAGCAAGAGTTTCAGGTAAACCATAGTGCTATCTAGTGTTTCGCACTGAGTAAAAAGCTTTTGAGTAAAATAGGGGTTCTGAACTTCATTTGAGTCACCATTCTCTTTTTGAAAATCTGATGAAAACTATGGATCCTCCTCCCAGTAAAGTGCACATATGATCAAATGTACACATAAAAATTTAGTTGCATTTTCAGAAACCCTGAAACTCATCCCCAGAACTCTTAAGTCTTCAGAGGAAAACCAAAAAATGTTAGTCAAAGAACAAAATGATGAATATCTCAAACCAGTTCCTCAGAAGACTTTTTGTAGTAAAGTAAGCCCTCTGCCTTCTGTGGCTCTCCATGGATTTTGTTTTTCCCAAAATAAGCTCTGGAATTGGCCAGCCAGTAGTGCTCAGCCTCTGGTCAGGGACCTTACTCTCTGCCCTTGTGTTCTAGCCACCTTCCTAATAGGTTCAGCTCAACCAACGCTCATGTACCCCTTCCATGTGTCAGGTGCAGCCCTCGGAGTCCAGAGGGGAGTCAAACCTGCTCCCTCCCCCGCATAGCTTCTAGGGTAGTCTTAGAATTTACTAAGCCAGAGAGCTCGTTCTCCAAGCCTATTTTACTGTTTTGTTTTGTTTTCATTCTGCCACCAAAGAGAATAGCAATGTAGCTGAGACCTGGGATGAGCTGTTCCATCAAATCTTTATCAAATATTTTTGGTACAGTCATCTTTTCAAGATTTTATGAATTAGCAACTATTTACTTTGTAATGAATTTCACCTTTTGAAGAAGACCCACATGACTTGCACTGGGAGATTTTGAGAAATTTCCCTTTTAAAAAGTCATTTTCTTGTTATTTAAAAGCTGGTGATGAAATAGCTGATAACCAATTCCTGAAAAGGTAATAACCACCAAATGGAAAAGTACTCTGAATTTAGTTAGGGGAACAACAACCCCATGCCTTCATTTACTTCCTTTCAAAGAGAAGACGGAACAGAGATTGGCATCTGGTATTTTTGAGGCAAGTTGGGAAGTTGAAGGGTAACTCCTGCATCCCTTCCCATATCCACCTGCTTTTGTTTTGTTTTTGTTTTGTTTTGGCGGTACCAGGGGCTGGGGATTGAAACCAGGACCTCATGTGTGAAGCTGGTGCTCAACCACTGAGCCACATTGGCTTTCCTAAGTTGGTTTTTTTGTTCGTTTTGCTTGTTGTTCTTTTTTTTATTGTTTTTTCAGGAGGCACCAGGAATTAAACCTGGGGCCTCTTTGGAAGGCAGGAGCTCAACTGCTTGAGCCACATCCTCTACCTTGCTTTTGTTTTAGGTTATGTTTTTGTAAGAGAACATTACTGAAGATTGAGTGCATTGCTAGAATTCGCTTATATAAAATAAGTTTATAAACAGGCAGAACACTATTATTATAAATCACTGATTGTCCCTTGAGTATTGGTCTAGTTTGGAAAAAAAAAAATTAGTGTCTTTTGTTGTTAGGATTTAAAAGGATAAATTCACTTGTAATATGTTCTGGACATAGAAATTTGAAGATACTGTGAGCAGCTTAAGTCAATTGACTTAAATTAATGTTGAATATTTATCAATTCGTATAATTTTATTATACATATATGACATCAAAGGCTGCTTCTGTGTCAGCCTATTTATTGGTTCTGGTGTTCATTGACATGGCAAATTCTCTTTTTTCAAGTATGCTAGGGAAATTATTGAATGTATAGACAAAATTGTTTCATACATTTTTAAAAACTCATCTAAAGCCTAAAGTTAGTATCAGGACAGAGTAGGGTGACAGCCCAAGAACACAAAGCATTCTAACCCACATGGCTGTTCTTTAATTCTTTCTACAGAAAGTTTTTGTCATGCCAAACATGGATGATGTTTATATCCCTATAATGCACTCAGCCATGGACCCACGCTCCACTTCCTGCCTCCTCAAAGACCCACCTGTGGAGGCTGCTGAGCAGCTGTGATGGTAAAGATGTGACGTTCCCAGTATTAGGAGACCTGGCCTCCAGGTGTGGGGCTCTTGGCTGCCATGCTGTAGCACTGGCCTTCACTTGTGCCACAGCTGTTTTGTTAAGGATTGACTGCTTCTGCTGTCTGCCTGCTGGTGCCCATTCCACTGTGAGGTGTCATTCCACACATGCAGTGACAGGTGTCTGGATTGCCTGCTGCAAAGCTTTTTCTCTAGTCAAAGGAAACTGTGAATCATTACAGTGGATCCAGAAGTTACAGGTGATGCACACTGTGGCTTTTTGAAGTCCACCAGTTTTTGTGACCGCAAAAGAGCACATGAAGAGTAAAGATGTACAACTGGAAAGTTTCCCCTTGCCTCAACTCCTCCAAAGCTTTTCCTCAGGCAGCCAGTGCACAATTTTTTCACTTCTAGTTTATATGCGCAATTGCAGCTCTTCACACTCCCAGACACTGTCAGTGTATGTGTGGAGGGTGTGAACAGAATGTTGTGAGCCATTTCATTGGTGGTAAAAGATATAACAACTTTTTTCATATTCAATTGTGCATTTTGGAAGCAAGTAGCCATAGAACATACATACACACTAACACATCAGTTGGGGTGGAAACAGGGAATTTATGTGAACATTAGGCAAAGCCATGAGAACAAACCATCTCAAGCCTTTTACCAGTGAGGTACAATCACTTGGTTTGCAACTAATACTGAATGTTTTCCTGAGACATTAGCGTACATGAAAATGTCAAACACTGCGCAGACTGGATTGTTCCTGTAATAGAGATGGAGTGAGGACGGAAAGCCAGAGGTGCAGTCTTTCCACCTGGCATTTCCTGTCTGCTCACGGAAGTTTTACAAGTCTAAATGCTTTAATAGAATTGGTTTGGGATAATCCTGTGGGCAGTTTCCTTTTCTGATAAGCCAAAATGGAGAACCGCTCTCTCATCCTGACTCAAGACCAAACGTTTGCGAAACATCAGACACTACACATCTCAAAGTTAATGTGACTTTTTCTTAATGTTGCCAAGTTTATTTTGTGCATTTGTGTCAGAATGTTTAGTTTACGAGTTTGGGGCCTTCCTCTAATTGTATAATTTGCTCGAAGTAAACAAATTTTTATTGTTCAATACTGCATTCGACATCAAAATTACCCTGAGTAACTTTTGATAACTTCTGTGGACAAAACTAATGGTGGTTTTTTAAGGAGCACCTTGCCAGAACTTTGGAGAAATTAATATATTGAGGAAAATATATTTGAACCCTTATTGGGCTATTTCAATTGTACCATTAAAACATTTGAGTTAAATTATTTGGCCATTCCAGTCGTGTACTGTTCTCATTTGTGTAGGCTGATTTGCCTGTCAAGAGTCTACGTCTTGTTCACTGGTCTTTTAATTTTTGTGCAATAACTAAAGGCAAAGCACTAGACGCACTACTGTGTAGAGATTACACATGACTGTACTCTGTTGCACTTAAATAGTATGGGGAATTTACAATCGCTTGCATTGTTTCACAAAATAAATATCTCATGTCAAATACTAGGTAAGCATCTAATTTATTTCTACTCAATCTGCTTAGAGGGGCCCTCGCCCAACAGCTTTCACTGACTGGGCTCTGGACCAGTAAATTGTTCAGAGGGGCTATTTAGGTACTCCTCATCCCAGCACCTCTATGAAGTAGGTGCTATGATCCTCAGTCCAAATGTAAAGAACCGAGTCTAGTTGTTAAATGCCTCACCCATTCATCCTTGTCTTTCCAGTTTTGTACTTGATGCACTTTTCCCTTGAGCCTAGCTGTAGAATGTTAACTATTAAGTGATTTTGTGATTATTTACGTGCGTAGTTTGGTGCTCAGCCACATATGAAATGTACTTCACAACCACCTTGTTACCGTGAGCCTATTAGACTCAAAGCTTTGGCCACACATGCCTGACAAGACTGTATCCAAATAAGCAGCGGCCCGATGGAAGTTTTCCTAAGTAAGTCGGAGCAGCACCTTTGCCAGATGAGTTAAGCACATCACACAGCTCACGACCAAAGCCACTTTACCAAATAGACCACGGCCTTTACACTTGGGCTCAAGGCCTAAGCCCGAGTTTCTTCACCCTCCCTGCAGGCATCCCAAGCCATCTGAAAAACTCCTGGGAGGGATGACAGCCCGGGACTCGCAGTGACGGCACAGCAGCATGCCCTCATATAAGACAGAAGAGGACAGAGGCCTAAGGGCCACCCCTACATGAGCCCCGTCATCTCCCCAGGCATTCCAGCCCTGAGCGGCTGGGGGGGGGGGGGGCGGGTTGGCGGTTAAGGGCTGAGGCCTAAATCGTTGCACACCCTCTGCGCAGCCCAGGCTGGCTTGTCGCTCGCGGTTAAAGGCGCCGCCCGTACGGTCGGGCGGCCCCAGTTATGCGCAAGCACGTGCTCTGGCGCTGCAGCTTAACCCCCGGCGCCACGCGCAGGCGCGACGGGGGCTCAAAGGCAGCGCGTCGCGGACAGAAGACACGACACCAACGTTAGTGCCAAGCCATTTTATTGCGGGACTTCTAGGGGGTGGAGGAAGGGGTGGGGACGAGGTCCGATGTCGGCAAACCGGCGGGACCTGCAAGAAGAGCGGACGTGAGCGGACGTGCACCCGCCGGCCCGTTCCCGTCCCGCCGCCCCGGCCGCCCGGCTCAGACTCCAGTTCGCATCACCAGCGTCAGCAGTCTAACACGTGCTTTAATTGGAATGTCATCACCGCGGGCCGCCCGCCTCCCACACTGGAACCGCGACCCGAGACCCACTGGACCTGCACCTCACCTCCCAGCCTCGCAGCTGCGGAAAGACCAGAGCGCCCCTACAGCGCCTATTTAGTGAAGGGGTGGGCGGCGGTTGGGCGGGCTTTAATGTTATTAACCAATAGCAACCCAGACGTCGGACCACATGTGAGCAACGTGGCCTAGTGATTGGCCGTGTTCGCTTAGTCCTCCAGGGTATAGAGTGGTCTCGTCAACCATAGAGTTAGGAGTTACGGAAAGACATAGGAAAGGTTTGAGACTCATACAGCTTCCGAAGTTCGTATACCCACCTGGATAGTCGGCTCTAAGTTGTACATCTCTCTACGGTACACAAAAGAAAACTGCAACAAGGACAGTTAGTGCCTGACTTGCTTGAAATAGTGTGTGCCAGGGGCAAGGCTAGTTGCTGAGGATGTAAAGGTAAACAAAACTGCGTGCCTCTGAGTTCAAAGTAACCTGATGTGATAGAAAGAGCTTGTGCTTTAAAAGATCGTTTGCGCCCACATCCTGCCCTCGTGATGCATTGTTCTTTTCTGAGCCTCAATTTCTAAAAATGGAAATAATATCCAATAAAGTTGTAAGGATTAAATGAATTGCTATATCGATTGCTTGGCACAGTCTCAGTGATAAATGTATGTTTGTTTAATTGTGGTAATACGTATATAAAAAAACGGGCCCTTTTAACCCTTTTTAAATCTGCAATTCGGTGGCATTAGTTTTATTTACAATATTGTGCAGCCGTTATCACTATCCATTACCAAAACTTTTTGACCCAAAGTAGAAACTGCTGATTAAGCACCCCCCCATTGCCCGTCCCTGCGAACCCCTGGTAACTTCTACTCTTTCTATCTATAAATTTGCTTATTCTAGAGATTTCACAGAAGTGGAATCATACAATATTTGTCCTTTTTTGTCTGGCTTTTTTTACTTAGCAAAATGTTTTCAAGGTTCATCTCTTTTGTAGCATGTATCAGAACTTCTTTTATGACTGAATAATCCATTGTATGTATATACCATAATTTGTTCATTCGTTCTTCTGTTCATGAATATTTGAGTTATTTCCACCTATTGGCTATTGTGGACATTGCTGCTATGAACATACCATGTGTACAAGAAACTGTTTGAGTCCCTGCTTTCATTTCTTTTACATTTATATTTAGAAGTAGGATTGCTGGGTCAAATGGTAATTCTATTCTTAACTTTTTGAGAAACCACCAAATTGTTTTCCACAGCGGCTGCACCATTTTACATTCCCACCAACAATGCACCAGGGTTCCTATTTCTCTACATTCTTCCCAGCACTTGTTATTTTCTGTGTTTTTTTATAACTGCCATTCTGGTGAGTGTGAAATGGTATCTCATTAGGGTTTGAATTTGCATTTCATTATTGGCTATGATGTTGAGCATCTTTTCATTTGCTTATTGGCCATTTGTATACCTTCTTTAGAGGAATGTCTATTCAAGACCTTTGCCCATTTTAAAAAATTGCATTGTCTTTTTGTTGAGTTATAGTAGTAGTGTTTTTTTTAAAGATTTATTGTTTCAAATTTATTTATCCCTTCCGCCCTCATTGTATGCACTTGCTCTCTGCGTCTGCTCTTCTTCTCTTTAGGAGACACCAAAAGCAGAACCTGGGACCTCTCATATGGGAGAGAGGCAGTCAGTCAATTGAGCCAGTTCAGCTTCCTGCTTTGTTCTGTTTCTCTTTGTCTTTCCTCTTTCTGCCTCCTTGTTGCATCAACCCACCACGCCTATCCCATCATGGCAGTTCACTCTCTTGCTCGCCTTCTCCAGGATGCATTGGGAACTGAACCCGGGAACTCCCTTGTAGTAGGCAGGAGTTGAATCACTTGAGCCACAGTCGCTTCCCTATATTAGTTCTTTATATATTCTGGTTATTAAACCCCTATCAGGGAAGCAGATGTGGCTCAAGTGATAGGGCTTCCGCCTACCGTATGGGAGGACCTGGGTTTGATCCCTGGGGCCTCCTGGTGAAAAAGAAGAGAAAGTGTGCCTGCGCGGCAAGCCAGTGCCCACACAAGTGCCCACATAGTAAGCTAGTGCCCGCATGAGTGCCCATGTGAGTACCTGCATGGTGAGCCAGTGCCCCACTCAGGTGAGTCACATAGCAAGATGATGACATATCAAAAGAGAGACAAGGGGAGAGTGAAGGTGAAGCACAGCAAAGACCAGGAACTGAGGTGGTGCAATTGACAGGGAATCTCACTCCCGATCAGAGGTCTCCAGGATCAAAACCTGGTGAATCCTAGAAGAGAAAAAATGAGAAGACAGCAAAAATAGCAGGGCAGGAGGAATAAATAAATAAGTCTTTTTTAAAAACCCTATCAGATATATGATTTCCAGATATTTTCTCCCATTCTGTAGGCTGACTTTCCACTTTCTTGATAATGTCTTTTGATGCACAAAAGTTTTTAATTTTGATGAAGTCCAGTTTATCTATTTTTTCTTTCATTGCTTATTACCTTTGTTTTCTTTTGTACTGTTAAAACCTGTTGCTTGTACTTTTGGTTACCTAAGGGCCCATTGCCTAATACAGGGTCCTGAAGATTTCCCTGTATGTTTTGTTTTAAGAGTTTTATGCTTTTAGCTCTTATATTTAGGTGACTGATTCAGTTTGAGTTAATTTTTGTATGTGGTGAGGGTTAGGGGTTGAATTTCATTCTTTTGCATGTGGCTATCCAGTTTTCCCCGTACCATATGTTGAAACAACTACTCTTTCCCCACTGAGTGAACTTACAGCCCTGTCAAGAATCAATTGGCCAGGTGGCGGACTTGGCCCAGTGGTTAGGGTGTCCGTCTACCACATGGGAGGTCCGCAGTTCAAACCCCGGGCCTCCTTGACCCGTGTGGAGCTGGCCCATGCTTAGTGCTGATGTGCGCAAGGAGTGCCCTGCCACGCAGGGGTGTCCCCCGCATAGGGGTGTCCCCCACGTAAGGGAGCCCCACGCGCAAGGAGTGCGCCCCGTAAGGAGAGCCGCCCAGCGCAAAAGAAAGTGCAGCCTGCCCAGGAATGGTGCCACCACACATGAGAACTGACAAACAAGATGGCGCAACAAAAAGAAACACAGATTCTTGTGCCGCTGACAACAACAGAAGCAGACAAAGAAGATGCAGTGAATAGAGACAGAGAACAGACAACCAGGGTGGGGGAGGGAAGGGGAGAGAAATAAATAAATAAATCTTTAAAAAAATAATAAAAAAGAATCAATTGGCCATAGATGTTATGGTTTATCTCTGAATCCTCAATTCTACTCCATTGGTCTATATGTCTGTCCTTATACCATTATCACACCTTTTTTTGATTATAGCTTTGTAATAAGTTTCGATTGGGATATGTGAGTCCTCCAACTTTGTTCTTCCTTTTCAAGATTGTTTTGACTATTAGGGATCTCTTGCATTTCCATTTAAATTTGAGGATTGGCTTTCCATTTGTGAAAAAAGGTGCTGGAATTTTGATCAGGACTGTTTGGTTTTAAAGAACTGGGGTGATTTGGACACTTACATGATTGCAACTTATGTGATACTTTAATAAGTGGTAAAATAGAGCTATGAACAGCCTTCTGTGAAGGTATAAAGTAGAGAAGGCCCAACTTTGGGAAAGAAAAATGTTTCCCAGAGTTTACTGAGCCTCTACAGTGAGCCAGACACTGTCCTATTCACTGTACTGTTCACTGGAGACACAGGTGGATGAATACAAGTATGACCCTGCCCTCTAAGAGCTTGCTTTATACTTGGGAGAGGGAGCAGTAAACAGACATTCACAATCTCTAGTGTCCTAACACAGAGACAGGCATTGTGTCATTGTGGATGTTTTGGGTAAGATAGAAAAAGTATAAAGAATAAGGCCTACATCTCCTACCACCCAGATAAAAATGCTGTAAACATTTTGGTATTTTTCTCCCAGTGCTTTCTCTATTCATTTTTTTTTTTTTTTTTGACATCTTAATATATGCAATATTGTATCCTTCACCTTTAACTTACCATCATTTTGTGACATTTTACTTGTCACTAAAAAGTCTTTGTAAGCATCATTTAATAACTGCATGCTATTCCATTCTATGGATTTCCTAATACAGTTAACTAGTATCCTATTATAGGACATAAGGATTGTTACTAGTTTTTAGCTATAACTCCGTGATAAATATACTGTATATAAATCTTTGTTTATACCTCTGGTTATCACTAGAGAATGTATTCCCTTTAGTGAAATTAGTGAATCAAAACGAATAAACAATTTTAAGGCCTTGATGCAGATTGTCAAATTACTTTCCAGAAAAGCCATAATACTTCACAGTCCTATCAGCAGCATGTGGGGACTCCTGTTTTTCATATCCTCAGCATCACTGATGTGATCATTTCTTAACATTATTACTAATTGAAAGGGCATACAATTACATCTGGCTTTTGTTTGCATTTCTTGAAATTTTTCATGTTTTTTGTATTTTCTCATCTATGACCTCTTCCTGCACTTTTCTCATTCCTCTACTATAGTCTTTTTTTTTAAAGATTTATTTATTTATTTATTTATTTATTTCTCCCCCCCCCACCCACCCCAGTTGTCTGTTCTCTGTGTCTATTTGCTGCGTGTTCTCCTTTGTCCGCTTCTGTTGTTGTCAGCGGCATGGGAATCTATGTCTGTTTTTGTTGCATCATCTTGTTGTGTCAGCTCTCCGTGTGTGTGGCGCCATTCCTGGGCAGGCTGCACTTTCTTTCGCGCTGGGCGGCTCTCCTTACGGGGAGCACTCCTTGCACGTGGTGCTCCCCTACGTGGGGGACACCCCTGCGTGGCACGGCACTACTTGCACGCATCAGCACTGCGCATGGCCAGCTCCACACGGGTCAAGGAGGCCCGGGGTTTGAACCGCGGACCTCCCATGTGGTAGATGGACGCCCTAACCACTGGGCCAAGTCTGCTTCCCTATAGTCTTATTTTAGTGTTTTTCTTATTGATTTATATGAATTTCTTATATAATTAAACATATTAACTCTATGTGTGCCATATTTGTGGCAAATATCATTTCCTGGTTTGGGGTTTATCCTTTAATTTTGTTTATTTTTATTTACAGAAGTTCTTTTCCCTGTAGTCAAACTGCATTGATCTTTTCTTTTGGGATCTATTCCATTGCTTTTTTTTTTAAGATTTATTTTATTTATTTATTTCTCCCCTTCCCCTTGTTGTTTGCACTTGCTGTGTGCCGTGTCTTTAGGAGGCACCGGGAACTGAATCTGGGACCTCCTGTGTGGGAGAAAGGCACCTAATCACTTGAGTTACCTCCATTCCCTGCTTTTTTGTGTCTCTAATTATGTTTTTTCTTCTTGTCTCTTGTTATGTCATCTTGTTGCATCAGCTTGCCATGCCTGTCTGTCAAGCCAGTTCACTTTCTTCTTTAGGGGCACCAGGAACTGAACCCTGGACCTCCCATGTGGTAGGCAGGAGCTCAGTTGCTGGAGCCACATCCGCTTCCCAACATTTAATTCTTTAATTATATCTTGAATTTATTTTTGGTGTATGGTGCAAAATATCAAAATTACAAATACATATATTTTTTCATTCAATAATTTCATTTCCAGGAATTTATCCTACGGAATACTCCTTGTAGTATTCTTTGTAATAGGCAAAGGTTGAAAACAACCTAGATACCCATCAATAGTTCTATTAAATTTGATACATGTATACAATAGAATAAAAAGAATGAAGAAACTTTCTAAATGTTGATATGGAAAGATCTTCAAGTAGAACACACACACATGCATGTGCATACATGCACACATATACATACATACATACACACACATATATATACTTGTACATCTATAGCCGTATCTATAGACAGGCAGATGGATATAGATAGATCTTTGAATTGACCTCTGTGTGCACACATAACCATATTCCTGGAAGAATAATCAAAAAACTAACAAGAGTTACCTCTTTGGGGTGAGGTGGAAACTGTGTAAATGCAGGATGGTGAGGAAAACTTTTCACTGTATTACTTGGTGTGCCTTTTGTCATTGGAACTATTTAACATTTTAAAATATTGCCTCCTCCAACAATAAATCAATGTCTCTTAAATTTTTGTGTTTTTTTTTATTCAGGATTGCATTATGCCTATAAATTATAATTTGGGACTAACCACCGTATAATAATCATTCTCCCCACTTAGAGTTATACAGTATGCACTCAACACATTCCTTCTGTTCACAAATTTCTTCTTAAGATTATTCCTCATTTTCTATTTTCTGACATTGTGAATTGGATTTTTTTCTCTAGTTATATTTTCTAATTAATATAATGGCATAAAGGAAAGCTATTAATTTGGGCTACTAAGTACTCCTATTTGTTAGAATTTTTTTTTTTTAACAGTGATAAAATATACTTTTATTTACTTTGTTGAGACAGAAGGCGTAAAAAAAAATTATTGCTAAAGTAGATATCAGGCAAACAGAAAGGTGCTTTAGAAGTCCAGTTACCTTGGAGTTTATTCAAACTAAGAGAAAAGGTTCATAATGTTTTCATGCAATACATAAATGGTTCTTTAAATAACTAGTGTGACAAATAGAAAGAATTAAGGAATGCTGCACTTGTGATCCATACAAAACATTAACATTTTTGGTTGTACATAATTAAAGAAATGTCTCAAACACTTTTTAAAATACTGTAGGAGCCAATACACAGAGGCATGCCTTAGGTGGCCATAGGAATGCAATTTAGAAAAGAAGAAAAAAAATCATACTGGAACTACTTAATTTCTTTAAAATCACTGAGCAAGAAAAACAACATTGAATTTCACATACTGATTTTACACAACTTCTATACAGTACCTTGACTTTAATCCAAGAGCAAAAGTTAAAGACTCTCCTCCTTTATTTTTGGTAAACAACTGCATGGTAAACTTAGATGACTTTTTCCCCTGGATTTTACCTGGGAATAGCCTTTTTAATGTTATTTAAAAGAGGGCAGGTTTGGCACTTTTATACTGATGTCGCCAATGTTAATATTTCTTGGGATCTCAGGAAGATTCATATTCTTTACAGCAGATACAGCACGGGCTGGAGCTCCTGCTAAGCCAGCCTCAGATTTCTCCAGTTTATTTTGTGCATCAATTTGTGTAACAATCTCATTCATATTGGTCTCCAATACCATTCCCCCCATCACCATTTCTGCAAGAATATTGTGAACCTTGTCTACATGGAAAATTAAATCCAGCTCACAGACATTCTCAAAACACTTGTCCAATGTTTCCACAAATACTTGAATTAGATCTAAAATGCCAAGTTCACTTTCTGAAGAATCCACACAGAAGACAAAGTACAATGTGGCGTAATGTCTATAAATCAGTTTGTTGTCAGATCCTCCTATTAACAATCCTCCTTCTAGGAAATTACAAACATTTTCATCTCTTTTAGATACCAAATGGAAAGTCTCCCTGATGATTTGTTGTTGTGTATCTTCACTGTAGGGCTGGTAGAACTTGGAGAGCCGCGGCTTCCCGTGGTTGTTGAAGATGAGGATGGCCTTGATCATGGCTGGGCCGGGCCGACTGGGTGGGCGCTGGGGGCCAGGGCGGGGGCGGGCGCGAGTCTCGCCTCTGAATCTCACCGGCGAGCCTTCCCCACCCGCCCTCCGTTAGAATTTTCAATGCATTCTTAGGCAGGTATTTTGGGGGATTATTTATTTATAACTCTTATTTCTGATCATGTCCACATAGAATAGACTGTTCTGGAATGACATGGACATTCCTGTGTTGCTTGTAATTTCAATACTGATGGCACCAAAGCGGTCATCATGTTTTTTAATGAAGTACCAGGGATTGAACCCAGGACCTTGCACATGGGACATGGGATGTAGGTATTCAAATCACTGAGCTGCACCCGCTCCTCCCCACTCCTCATCAAAGATTTGTTTTGTCTTTTTTTTTTTTAGGTCGCACTGGGCTTGAACCACTGATCTGTAAAAGCAACTCCCAGGTATGGTGCTTGGCAAAGATGCTCTGGCAGATTGCTAAACACCTCCCTAGGATCATTCTCCCCTTTTCTTACAGAACCCCAGTTTTATTGAGGGTGGCAATGTGTCTGGCTAAAAAATATTTCCTGGTCTCCCTTGTAGGGAGCAAGGACCTTTTATCCTTCCTTCTTTCTGCTTGGAACACAGATGTGTTGACTGGAACTGCAATGCCCATAATATGACTGGGAGGTGGGCTTGAAAATAGAAGTATAGATGGCAAAAAACGAAACAGAAACTCCTGGAACATTGATGTAATGAAACCACTGTATCAGTCTTAGATTCCATCTTGTTTAAGCCACTGTTTTCCAGATCTGTTAGTTGCAGCCAATGTTATTCTTAATGAAGACAAATATATTACTGTTAATTTATATAATGACCCTGAAAAAAAAGTATTGGTCTCATTTTTACAAATAAGGAAATCGAGGCTCAGAGAGGTTATAACTTTCCCAAGGTCACAGGGCAAGTAAGTGGTAGATCTAAACCTTTAGCTCTCACACTGCTCTTTGCAATATTGGTTATGCTACTATCACAGCCACTCATATGCATTCCTTGCATTGAAATTCCAAAGAAAACCACAACCAGAATACTCACTTTCCTAATGCTGTGTACTTCATATCTAAATGGGGCTGCTTGCCATGGGTGATGAAGACCTGGGATCCATTCGTGTCTGGGCTATTATTAGCCATGGATACAACACCTCTAACATTGTGATTTATATTAAGCAATTGTGTGCTGGCATGAAACAATCAAGTAGACACGAAATCAAAATCCCCATGATCTCTTCACACATACCCTGGGCTCTCATGAGTTTCAATATGTTAGAGGTTTGCAATAATTAACAAGCTGTAGCTCAATTTCCCCTCATATGCATTGGGGAAAGGCTAACCCCATCCCCCATAAGCCTACATGCCCAAGGGCACGGCACTTCCCCACAGGTTACATAAAGAAACCACAGAGAGATGGGAGTAAAGGGAAATGGAAACCATCCCTACCTACATATCAGAGGGAGATAAAATCCCTATAGAACAAAGAAACGTCTGCTCCTGCAGCATTCCAAGAAACCGTTTCTAACTCCCTAACCCACTATCTTCTAGTCACTATCAGGAAAAGTTCCACCTCTAAGGGCTTCCCACTGGTTCCTGCCCTTCACTTGGACCCTCAACCCCCTCCCACCAACTATCATTTCCCCACCTAGGAAAGTTCTGCATAAATCCAAATCCCCCCTTCCAGGGGCAGGCTGAAGTCTCTCTTAAGACCCCCCCATGGTGGTGGGGGGCTGAAGTCTGCTCAGACCCCCTCCATTGAGAGAGCTTCTCAATAAATCTTTCTTTGTCTGTAGTCATTTCAGTCTCCGTGTCCCAGTAAGCGTCGTATTTTCTCCAACACAATATCTTAAGATATTCAGTGTATTCATCCTCAAACTTCTTGCCCCAGTTACTGTTACCTCCTTTTCCAGTGCCAGTTGGATCTCCTGTTCAAACCATGAAGCCCTTGACATTTCTATGAAATATACAGCCTTTGTAGTAACTACTGGCACAAAGGGCCAAGAAATTATCCCATGCTTTAGGTGTCATCTCACAGAAAACTTCTATCTTAATATCACCCAGTGTTACAGACATTCTTTTTCTTGATTGTTTCAGGAAGCACTGTTAATTTCTCACAGTCCTCCCGAGAAAAGCTTGAAAACAAGTCTCTCAGCCCATTCCTACAAAGCCCCAAGAGCTCACACCTGGCCAGAAGTAAAGGCTGATACGACATCTGATGTTGGTTTATTGTCAGTGCTCTTAGTCGTCGTGGTAGACAGAATTCTGAAACATCCCGCCAAGCTTCCTGGCCCTTAGTGGACAGGCATTCTCCTGTTCCTTCAAACACTAATCTGGGTACTGCTGTGAAGGAATTTTGCTGATGTAATTAGGATATGGAGAAGAATGGCAAAAGGCCTTGAAAACCAGAGAATTTTCTCAGGCTGATTGTCAAAGAGGAAATCAGAGATTGACAGCATGAGAAAGATGAGATGTGCTGTTCTTAGCTTGAAGGTGGAGGGACCATGGGGCAAAGAACGCAAGCAGCCTCTAGGAGCTGGGAGTGGTCTCCCGCTGACCATTAGCAAGGAAACTGAAGCCTCAGTCTTGCAATCCACAAGAACTGACTTCTGCCCATAGCTTGGACAGGGATTCTTCCCCCGCCCTCCAGACTCCTCACAGATCCCAAGCAGAGAATCCAGCTTCTTCGTGCCTGGACTTCTGACTTACAAGAACTGAGGTAATAAATTTGTGTTGTTTTAAGCCACTAAATTTGTGGTAAACCAGCAAAGAAAAATGATTAAAGCCATGTAAGGACTCACCCTTCTAGTCCCTGGTTTACTAATTAATATAATTTTAAAATCAGGAATGGGTATTGAATGATCATGAACGCCTTCTTGGCATCCGGTGAAATAAGAATTTTTCTGATTTCTCGTTTAAAATCTTTGGATTCTAGGAATTTTTCTATGTGATCATGGTAGATCTTTTTTTTTTTTTTGGTGTGAAGTACAGGTATCTTTTTAATTCATTTTTTCATGAACATTTTCCAAAAAACTGTTTATTGAATAATTCACCCTTTCTTAACTGATTTTAATTAACACCATTTTGGAAATCTAAACTATAAGACATAGATGCAGGGCCAATAGAGAACTGATGTCCACAATGCCCTGCATGTCATGGAAATGCCACAGTTTCAATAGGTGACCCTCTGGAATGGCCCTCAGAGGCCCCATGGAGCTTGTGGATCCCAGTGGCCCTAAGCCCGGCTTGAGATCCCCCTTCTCTGTCTCTCTATACCACTGGCATGGCAGTGTGTGTATGATCAAGGAGCTTTTGTTTTTATTTATTTTTTTAATGGCCTTATTTATTTTTATTTTTTATTTTTTTGTCTTTATTTTTTTAATGTTACATTTAAAAAAATGAGGTCCCCATATACTCCCTACCCCCCTCACCCCCCTCACCCCACTCCTTCCCCAATAACAACAACCACCTCCATCATCATGAGACGTTATTTCACTTGGTGAATACATCTCAGAGCACCGCTGCACCTCATGGTCAATGGTCCACATCATAGCACACACTCTCCCACATTCTATGCAGTGGGCCATGGGAGGACATACAATGTCCAGTAACTGTCCCTGCAGCACCACCCAGGACAACTCCAACCCCCGAAAATGCCCCCACATCACATCTCTTCCTCCCACTCCCTACCCCCAGCAGCCACCATGGCCACTTTCTCCACATCAATGCCACATTTTCTTTGATTACTAATCACAATAGTTCATGAATAGAATATCAGTAAGTCCACTCTAATCCATACTCTGTTCCTCCATCCTGTGGACCTTAGAATGGTTGTGTCCACTCCACATCTATATCAAGAGGAGGCTTAGATTCCACATGGATGCTGGATGCAATTCTCCTGCTTTCAGTTGTAGGCACTCTTGGCTCCGTGGTGTGGTGGTTGACCTTCTTCACCTCCACGTTAGCTGAGTGGGGTAAGTCCAATAAACCAGAGTGTAGGAGTTCCAAGTCTGTTGAGGCTCAGGGCCTGGCTATCACATGGTCAGTCCAGAGATTCAGGTCCCGTGGGTATACACGAAACCCCAGCACCAACTACAGATCCGTTAAAAGTAACAGGAGAGGCTTGTGGACAAAGATCACATCTGAGTCCAGCTCCATCACACAGAAACACAAACTCCGAAGTAGGGTCAACTGACATGGCACTGAACTCCATCTACAATGACCATAGAAACTGTGGGTCTCTGTAACCCTCAGAAGAACCAATACCTGGAGTTGTATCTACTTTATCTGTCTCTGGGACTCTGCTCAGGTGTGCGTAAGGGCAACCCCTCTGATAACCTCCTGGCTCTTTTTAGAGACTCATAGCCATATAAACTCATTTGTCCTTTCCATTACCCCCTTTTATTCAGGTCAAAAAGCATTTTTAATTCCTGGTATTATATGTAGACTGAGATATTTTGCTGGTCCGAGTTGACCCTTTTATTCAAGGTCATTTTCTAGTTACATCATCAGCTGGTACTTGGTAGTAATCCCTTGGTGCCAGGGAGGCTCATCCCCAGGAGTCATGTCCCACGCTGGGGGGAAGGCAACACATTTACATGCTGAGTTTGGCTTCAAGACTGGCCATATTTGAGCAACACAGAGGCTCTCAGGAGGTAACTCTTAGGCACCTTGCAGCTCTAGGCCTTGTTCTTATTTCAGGTGCACAGGCTTACAAGCGTAGTCATTAGTATCAAGGGCTCATTGTTGGACCTTCCTTCTTTTTTGGTCTTTGCCATTGCACTTGGGAGATTGTTGCTGTTCCTTTAGGGACTGTGATAGAGCTCCCCTGGCTAGGAACTCAGCACTCACTCCCTCAGTTGTTGTTTTTAATTGTAACCACTATGAAAATATCCGAACATTTTTATATACCCTGGATATATGCCCTGGGGAACTCCCTGCCAACCATGTGTCCCCTGTCAAAACATCCCACACCAGTATTCCTCCCCTGCCATTTTTGAACCTCTCTGTGATCCAAAACTTCTTCAAAAATGAAGCCCAATATATTGCCAGGTTCCATTAATAGTAAAATGGAATATAGTGATGAGTTTAAAGGTTAGATATAGAATACATATTAATTTAGAAAAATTAAGGTAAAAATAAATTGGGATATCAAAAAATTTAAAAATGCAAAAGCTTTGTTTTTGATATTTTCCTTTCCATCACTGCAATAAGTGTTGCCCTGTATGCAAATTGGCAAGGCAACTTCTTCCGTCTTTTCCTCAGTGTCTACATCCTTTCTTTTTCTTTTTTTTCTTAATTATTAAGCTTATCTTCACAAAAGTTTTAGATCACAGTAATTCATATATTCAATATACAGTACTCCCACATATCCAACATAAAACCCTTTTCCCTTCCACAGCAATAATCTTTTTACATGTCCATACTATATTTACTAAAACTGATGTACAGATATTGAGACAATAGCTTTCAAACAAGGTAACATTTGGGTTTACATTGTGGTTTATATTTTAGACTATACAATTTTCTAAATTTTTAGTTATCTTATGTTTTACATTATGATTTACATTTTAGCCTATCAGCCCCTATACATTTTTGGTGTAATTTAACATGTCTTATATCCATCCTTGCGTAATCTTGTGGAACACTTCTCTTGCCCACACAGTTACATTGATTCCATTTATTCAATACCTCTTTCCCCCTCCCCTCAGGGCCCACAGTGACAGTCAATCTTCATTGCTTGTAGGGCCATGTTCAGAGATACTTACAACAGTGTTGAGGGCTTGACATGCTCAACTGCCCTAATGCATTGGGAGCCACCATTTCTCTATTTATTTTTTAAATGTTACATTCAAAAAATATGAGGTCCCCATATACCCCTACCCCCCTCCCCCACTCCTCCCACATCAACAACCTCTTCCATCATCGTGGCACATTCACTGTATTTGGTGAATACATTTTGGAGCACTGCTGCACCACATGGATAATGTTTTACATTGTAGTTTACACTCTCTCCCAGTCCACCCAATGGGCCATGGCAGGACATACAATGTCCAGCATCTGTCCCTGCAGTACCACCCAGGACAACTCTAAGTCCTGAAAATGCCCCCACATCATATCTCTTCTTCCCTCTCCCTACCCCCAGCAGCTACCGTGGCCACTTTCTCCACATCAGTGCTACAATTTCTGCCATTACTAATCACAATAGTTCCATAGCAGAATATCAGTAAGCCCACTCTAATCCATACTTGATTCCTCCATCCTGTGGACCCTGGGATGGTTCTGTCCACTCCACCTCTATATTGAGAGGGGGCTTAGACTCCACATGGATGATGGATGCAATTCTCCTGCTTGCAATTGTAGGCACCCTTGGCTCCCTGGTGTGGTGATTGACCTTCTTCACCATCCTGTTAGTTGGCTGGGGTATATTCTAATTCAATTTGCTATTATTTTATGTAAGATTTTCTGGTCTGCATTTTCTACTGTGTGTTTTATCAAGTTTTAGTATCAGACTTATGCTAATTTCATAAAATGAACCAGGTAGCTTTTCATCATTTTCTGTGCTTTGGAATGTTATTTATATGGGGTTTTCTCTTCCGTAAGAGTTTAGGGGCCAACATGGAGTCGAAGAAAGTCATCCACCACACCACGGAGCCAAGAGTGGCTACAATGGAAAGCAGGAGGATTGCATCCAGCATCCAGGTGGAATCTAAGCCTCCTCTTGATATAGATGTGGAGTGGACACAACCAATCCAAGGTCCACAGGATGGAAGAATAGAATATGGATTAGAGTGGACTTAATGATATTCTGCTCATGAACTATTGTGATTAGTAATCAAAGAAAATGTGGCATTGGTGTGGAGAAAGTGGCCATGGTGGCTGCTGGGTGTGGGGAATGGGAGGAAGAGATGAGATGTAGGGGCATTTTCGGGGGTTGGAGTTGTCCTGGGTGGTGCTGCAGGGACAATTGCCAGACATTGTATGTCCTCCTATGGCCCACTCGATGGAACGTGGGAGAGTGTGGGCTATGATGTGGACCACTGACCATGAGGTGCAGCAGTGCTCAGAGATGTATTCACGAAATGCAATGAATGTCTCATGATGATGGAGGAGATTGTTGCTGTGGAGGGAGGGGTGGGAGGAGGTGGGTATATGGGGACCTCATATTTTCTCAATGTAATAAAAAAATAAATTTTTAAAATTATAAAAAAAATAAAAATTAAAAAAAAAGAGTTTGGGGGAAAATCTCATCACAGATCCATATTTAGCAATAATTCTTTAATGACTTTTCCAGTTCCTTCCACTGCTATTTTCCAATTCAGAGTTTCTAGTTTTTCAGTCAAATTTGTTATCCATAGTAATGCTCAGAATTCTTAAATTCTTCTACATAATAATTACAACTGTTTTCTCTAATTTTGAATATTTTCTTTGCATCTTCTAAAATTCTGATTTTGTGTATTTTCAGTTCTCTCTTGTTTATCAGATTAGATTTGCCACTGTTTCAAAGCACCATTTCTGAGATCTATCAGCTCTACCACTTTTATGGGGTTTTTAAATTTTATTATATTTGGATTTTATCTTCTATTTCCTTGGGAATTTTATTTCTTTCCCCCTCCTAACTTAGTAAGGAAGACTTATTGTTTTTTTTGTAATAAATATAGCATTTCAGCCTATAAATTCCTCATTGAATAGGGCTCCCACTTTTATCATTTAAAAATAGTCTCTAACTAAATTTTTAAAAATTTTTTATTCTTTATTTTTTTCTTTAATTAAAATTTAAAATTCCTCTTTGAGCCAAAACAATAATTACTTGGGCAAGTGTTTTGTAACCCCTAGATGATTATTTGTTTGTATTGTTTTTAAACTTTTACTTCCATTGTCTGTATTTATTACATTATGTTTGAGTTTCCATCATTGGGAAATGTATTCAAGTTTTCTTTGTGGCTGGGAATATGATAAATTTTTATACATGTTCCACAGATTCTTGAAATGAAGATATTTTCACGATCATTTATAAGTCTTGATATTGAATATTCATTAATTTAACCTTAATTGGATTATAACTGTATTGTTCAAATCTCTAGTCTGTGTATTATGTATTTGTTTGGAAGCGTGCGTGCCATCATTGATTGATACTGATGTTAAAATTTTGTTTCAATGGGAAACGGACTTTGGCCCAGTGGTTAGGGCGTCCGTCTACCACATGGGAGGCCTGCGGTTCGGCCCCGGGCCTCCTTGACCCGTGTGGAGCTGGCCATGCGCAGTGCTGATGCGCGCAAGGAGTGCCGCGCCACACAGGGGTGTCCCCCGCGTAGGGGAGCCCCACGCGCAAGGAGTGCACCCATAAGGAGAGCCGCCCAGCGCGAAGGAGGGAGCAGCCTGCCGAGGAATGGCGCCGCCCACACTTCCCGTGCCTCTGACGACAACAGAAGCGGAAAAAGAAACAAGACGCAGCAAAAAGACACAGAAAACAGACAACCGGGGGAGGGGAGGGGAATTAAATAAATAAAAATAAATCTTTAAAAAAAAAAAAAATTTTGTTTCAGTAATTTTCCTTTATTATTTCTAATAAAATTTCTTTTGAGGTTGTACTATTCAGCTTCCAAGGTGTGTGGTTGATAAATTTTCATTGTGGAATGTGTGTGTGTGTGTGTGTGTGTGTGTGTGTTAGTTGGCCAAAGGGCTGCTGATGCAAATCCCCAGAAATAGGTTGGCTTTTATAAAAGGGATTTATCTTGAGTAAAAGCTTATAGTTCTAAGGTCATGAAAAGTTCAAACTGAGGCACCATAAGAGGTGCTTTCTCACCAAAGTCACTACTGTTGATTCTATTGTCCAGACAGGTGGCAAAGCAAGATGGCTGCCACGGCTTTCACCTGTGGGCTCAACATCTCCTCTTGAGCTGCTCTGCGGGCCCAGCCTCTTGGGGACTTGGTGCTTACACGATCCTCTAGTCATCTCACACATGGCAAGATCAAATATGGTGGCTTCCTTTTCCTGTCTGACATAGTCCAATCAAAAGCCCTAAATCAATCTTTTCAAGTAACCTAATCAAAGGAACCTCAACCAAATTTAATGCAATAAAGGGTATCACACCCAACATAATCTTTCTCTTTTGGAGATTCATAAAATAATTTCAAACTGCCACAATATCCAATACAAAATGACTTTCTAATTTATTTATGTTTTTGTGTTGAGTTCTACTTTATCTCTCATAAGTATTGGGACTCATGTCTTTATATTTGCCTAATATAACTTTGTCTATCCCTTTATTTTTAACCTTTCTACTAGAGTTCTTTTTTTTTTTTAGCATGTCCTTTGTATGTAGCATATGGCTGGATTATAGTTTTTCACCCAATGTCAAAATTTTTGCTTTTTAATAATCCAATTAAAATTTTTATTACAAAATACCACATGTATACAAAAGAGTACATTTAAAGTATATTTATAGTTTAGAGGTTATTAATCAATTGAACTCATGTACCCCCCACCTAGTTCAAGAAAAATGGCATTGAAGCTCTCTTTCTGTCCCTTCTGATTCCATGTCCTTCTCTCACTCTCAGAGAAAACCACTGTCCTGAGTTTGTGCTTGTCATGTTCTTGCTTTTCTATATAGTTTTGTTTCATATATTTATTCATTATTTAATTTTGCTTGCTTTTGAGCTTTATAGCAATAGAATATACTGTTATTATTCTTCACTGACTTCTTTTACTCTTTTTATTGCTTTATATTGTTGGTGATATTCACTCGTGTTGTATGTAGCAATAATACAGTTTCACTGCTGTATAGCATCCCAGTGTAAACAATTATACCATGGTTTTCATATCTTTTCTCTTTATATTATGTTCTTGTAGCTTCCAACGTTTACTATTACAAACAGAGCTTCTCCAAATATTCTTGTGTATATGCAAGAGACCCTTTATGGTATGTATATATATATATACATACGCAATGGCTGGACGCAGAGTAGGCACATTTTCACTTTCTAGGTAATACAAGTTATTTTCCAAAGTGTATGCTTTAATTTGCACTCCCATATTGGCTTAAACCCTCACCAATTCTTGGTATTGTCAGACTTTTTAAAGTATTTCTCAAAATGGTGAGTATAAAATGGTATCTCGGGAAGCAGCTGTGGCTCAAGCACTTGAGCTCCCATTTACCATATGGAGAATCCAGGTTAGATCCCCAGGGCCTCCTGGTTAAAAAAAAAAGAAAAAGGGCATCCCAGACCTGCACAGAGAGGCACAGGCCCCCATACGGTGAAGCGATGCATCAAAAAAGACAATGATGCAACCAGATAGAAAAAAATTGGTATCCCATGTTTAAATTTTAAAAGGTCCAAATATTTAATATGATTAGTGATCAATCAGTAGGCCATAATGCTTTCTCTTCTTTCTTTTTTTAAATATTTTTTTAATTTATTTTTAAAAGATACATAGATCAGGGAAGTGGATGTGGCACGAGCAATTGAGCTCCCTTCTACCATATAGGAGGTCCAGGGTTCGATACTCAGGGCCTCCTGCTGAAGGCAAGCTGGTCCATGTGGCGAGCTGGCCTATGTGGAGTGCCAGCCCATGTGGGGTGCTGCCCCACACAGGAGTTCCGCCCCAGACAGGATGCTGCCCTATGCAGGACTGCCGCCCTGCGGAGGACTGCCGGCCAACACGGAGAGCTGACACAGCAAGACGATGCAACAAAAAGAAACACAGGGAAGCAGATTTGGCTCAACAGATAGAGCATCCACCTACCACATGGGAGGCCCAAGATTCAAACCCAGGTCCTCCTGACTTGTGTGATGAGCTGGCCCACACACAGAGCTGATGTGCTCAAGGAGTGCTGTGCCACACAGGGGTGTTCCCCACGTAGGGGAGCCCACGCGCAAGGAGTGTACCCCATAAGGAGAGCCACCCAGCGCAAAAAAAGTGCAGACTGCCCAGGGTGGCACCGCACACACAGAGAGCTAACGCAGCAAGACGATGCAACAAAAAGAGACACAGTTTGCCAGTGCCTCTGGCAAGAATATAAGCAGACACAGAAGAACACACATTGAATGGACACAGAAAGCAGACAATGGGGGGAGGGGGGAAAGGGGAGAGAAATAAATTTTTAAAATAAATCTTAAAAAAAAAAAAAAAGGAAACAGAGAGGAGAGACAATAAGAGACTTAGCAAAACCAGGGAGCTGAGGTGGCGTAAGAGAATGATCGCCTCTCTCCCACTCTGGAAGATCTCAGGATCTGGAGCTGCCTAATGAGAATACAAGCAGACACAGAAGATGCAGCAAATGGACATGGAGAGCTGACAAGGGGAGGAGGAGAAATAAATATTTTTAAAAGATGAATTAAAAAAAAAGATACATAGATCACACTAAACGTTACATCTAAAACTATAGGAGGTTTCCATATGCCCCACTCTCCACATCCCCCACTTTTCCCACATTAACAACTTTTTTCATTAGTGTGGTACATTCATTGCAATTGATGAATACATTTTGGAGCACTGCTACATAGCATGGATTATAATTTACATTGTAGTTTACACTCTAGCTTAGTCCATTCAGTGTATTATGGCAGGATATGTAATGTCCTGCATCTGTCCTTGCAATGTCATTCAAGACAATTCCAAGTCCTAAAATTGCCCCCATATCACACCTCCTTTTCCCTCTCCCTGCCTTCAGCAACTCCCTTGGCCACTTTCTCTACATCAATGATATAATTTCTTCCATTGCTAGAGTCACACACAGTAAATTCTATAGTAGAATACCAGTAAGTCAGCTCTAATTTGTATTTTATTCTTCCATCTGAGGACCCTAGGGTGGCAATGCCCACTCCACCTCTCAATTGAGAAGGGGTTTCGATCCCACATGGCTGGTGGATGGAACTCCTGTTCCCACATCTGTAGACTCTCTCAGTTTCTTGGTGTGGTGGTTGTCTGTCCTCACCTCCCTTTCAACTGACCTGGGTAAGTCAACACCGCTGAGGCTCAGAGCCCAGCTGGTACATGGAAAGCCCAGAGATTCAAGTCTCCTGGGCATACACCAACCCTAGCACCAACCACAGGTTATAAAACGGACAGAAGAGGCATTTGTAGAGAAGTCACGTCTGATTCCAACTCCATCACAATCAGGAGTACAAATTCCAAAGTAGGGCCCACTGGCAAGGCACCAAACTCCAGAGCCATCTACCATGACCATAGGACCTGGGTGTCTCCATAGCTTTCAGGAGCACCACTATCTGGGATTGCATCTATTTTGGCTGTCTCTGAGATTCTGCTGAGATGTGCATAAGCACAACCCCTCTGATGACCTCCCGACTCATTTTTAATCTCTTAGTCATATAAACTAATTTGTCTTTACCATTTCCCCCATTTATTCAAGGTCTTTTTCTAGTTGCATCACCAGTCAGTGCTCAGCAGTAATCCCTCAGCGCCAGGGAGGCTCATCTCTTGGAGTCACATGGCGAGCTGATGCAACAAGATGGTGATGCAACAAGATGACAATGCAACAAGGAAACACAGTGAGAGATGCAATGAGCAGGGAGTGGAGGTGGTTCAAGTGATTGGGTACCTCCTAAAAAATAAAAAAAAATGAAGACAGCAGACAGCAAGTACAAAACAATGGGGTGGGGGGGAGAAATAAATAGATTAAATAAATCTTAAGCATCTTCCAATTTCAGCTGTAGGCTGAAGGACTCATTTTTGGGGGGGCGGGGCTCAGCTACTCTGTTCTCTTCACAAGATCAACTGTGGATTATCAGGTTCACCTCTCTTTCTGGGGCCTCTGCCATGTCTATGGAGCTGTCTCTCTTCTTCTGTGTTCTTCTCTATGCATCTAGTTCTGTGTTCTTGATTGAGCATCTGTTTATATAGCCCACCAAGGGGCTGGGGACTCAATTCTGCACACCCTAACGTGGTCAAATCAGAGTCCTAATCTTGATTTAATGAAGTAAAAGTGAAACCTCTAAATTTAATACAATCAAAGGGGTATCAAGCCCAGAGGAACAGACCAATTTACAAACATAATATCCCTTTTTGGAATTCATTAATATTATCAAACTGCCACAACATGTTCTTTTTTTTTAAGATTTATTTTATTTATTTCTCTCCCCTTTACTCCCACTGTCTGCTCTCTGTGTCCATTCACTGTGTGTTCTTCTGTGTCTGCCTGCACTTTTATCATGCAGCACCGGGAAAACTGTGTTGCTTTTTTTGTTGTGTCATATTGTTGCATCAGCTCCCGTGTGTGCGGTGCCACTCCTGGGTGGGCTACACTTTTTTCATGTGGGGCGGCTCTCCTTGCAGGGCACACTACATGGGGGACACCCCTGAGTGGCACAGCACTCCTTGTGTGCAGCAGCACTGCATGGGGGCCAGCTCACCACACGGGTCAGGAGGCCCTGGGTACCAAACCCTAGACCTCCTATATGGTAGGCAGACACTCTATCAGTTGAGCCACAACCACTTCCCACAACATGTTGTAGATATTCTTGTAAATGGGCTCATACAGTATGTACTCTTTTGCATCTGACTTCTTTAATGCAACCTAATGTTGTGTGTGTGTGTGTGTGTGTGCGCGCGTGCGTGCATGGTACCAGGACCAGGGATTGAACCCTGGATCTCATTTGTAGCAAGCTGGCACTCAACAACTGAGCTACATTGACTCCCTTCAATCTAATGTTTTGAGATTCATAAATATTACTATCTTTATCTGTAACTCCTTTCTTTTTATTGCTGAGTAATATTTCATTGTATGGATAGGCCACAGTTTGTTTTTCCATTCATATATTCGTAGAACTTGGGTTGTTTCCAGTTCCTGACTATTATGAATAAGGCTGCTATTAACATTTGCATAGAAGTAATTTTGCAAACACTTGTTTTCATTTCTTTTAGGAGTGTAATTACTGGATAATGTGGTAAGTATACCTTTACCTCTATAAGAAATTGCCAAATTATTTTCCAAAGTGGTTGTAATGTATATGAGAGTTCCAGTTGCTACAAATCCTAGTTTAACATATTGTATTAGTCAGCCAAAGGGGTGCTGATGCAAAATACTAGAAATGTGTCTTTTATCTGTGAGTCCCCACCCACCAAGGGGTGGGGACTCAACACCCTACTGGTGTGGCTCAATCAAAGCCCTAATCATACTTTAATCATTCCCAGATACAGACCAGTTTACACACATAATCCAATATCTATTTTTGGAATTCATAACTATATTAAACTGCTACACTCCACCCTCTGAATTCCAAAAAGACATTACAATTTTTTTAAAACCTTAAATCAGTAACAACACAAGTACTAAATCACATCAAAATCAATTTAAAGAAATACAGTTTGTCTTGGGGCAAAGTCCCACCTGGATGTAGACCTCTGAAATTACAAAACAATTTATCTGCTTCCAATACACAAATTGACAAAGGATAAACATTTTCATTACAATAAGGAGAAATTGGGAGGGAAACATGAGTCACAGGTCCTCTACATTTCAGTAAACCTGCAGGACATCTTTCATTAGATGTCAAAATGTGAGAGTCATTCTTAAGATGATGGTTTCTTCTCCTTGGTGCCTTATGGGAACCCACACTTTCCACAGGCATGCCCGATGGCCATTTTCTTGGTTCCACCCTCGTCAAGCATCTGGGTGTCAACCAAGCTCCAGACCTTTCCCTCCAAGAATGTTGAGGTGATTGCCACACCTTACCCAATCTTTGGGTTAGAGACTTAACCCCCCTAGTACAATGAGGTGAAGGCAACATCCTCCCCAACCTTTGGCATATAGGCTCAACCCTCTCAGAACAATGAGTTGACCACCTGGCCTTCCCTAATCCGTGGAGGACAGGCCAACACCTCTCAGACCTGTGGGGCATCGACCTTAACCTCCCTAATATTTGTAAAATGTGCTTCACCCTCTCTGTACCCTGGGGCAGCAAAACTTTACCCTGAACATAGGGTGGGAAATCCACCCTCTTCAGCTGCTGGTGCAAACTCACCCTTTCTGTATACTGGGTGGGATTCCTCTCTTGACCCAAAGCAATGTCTTAATTTCAGATCTCAGCTTCCATGGTTTTCCTCTTAAAGCTGTTTCTCCTTCAGTCTCTCCTTTCCATGTTCTTTTAGTCCAAGCTGGCAGTGGTTTTGTTCATACAGCTCTCTCAAAAACCTTGTTGGTTTAGCATGTAAGAAGCAGGGGTCCAAGTCATCAGACAGTAAGACTTTCCACAAGTCTTTCTGAGATAACTGCATCTTTAATCCTGGTTTACAAGTGCCAAGCTTAGTTGAATCCTCCAATGGGGCACTTTCATTTGGGAGCTTGATTTCCAGAATCTTGGACTATTCAGAATCAGTTTCTATTTTCTTTGTGTCCAGCAGTTCAGTCCTCAGCCTATCGCTCTTTTCTAGCATTTTGCCGTAACCTGCAAGCAGAAGCCAAACCACATTCTCTGAGTTTACTTTGGAAAGTTCTTCAGCTAAATGCCCCAGCTCACCATTTTCAAATTCTGCCTTCCATACAACACCAGGAATTAATCTTGCTAGTTCTCTGCAACTTCAAAACACAGATCACGTTTCCTCCAGTTTCCAATAATAGTTTCACCATTTACTTCTAAGGCATCATAAAAAGTCTCTTTAGCATCCATATTGCTATCAACAGTCTCTTCAAAACAATTTAGGCCTTTTCCATCAAGCATAAATTGGGCAAGGGGTATGCCCATTTATAAAACCATTCCAGCATCTTGGTAATTGCAAAAGCACTACCCCACTCCTGTTTCTGTATTAGTCAGCCAAAGGCGTGTTGATGCAAAATACCAGAAATGTGATGGCTTTTATAAAGCATATGTATTTGGAGTAGACCCTTACAGTTACCAGGCCATAAAGCATAAGTTACTTCCCTCACCAAAGTCTATCACTATGTGTTGGAGCAAGATGGCTGCTGACATCTGCCAAAACTTCAGGCTTCTTGGGTTCCTCTCTTCCCAGGGCTCCATTTCTCTCTGGGCTCAGCTGCTGTATTTTCTCCACAAGGTCAGCTATATACTATGAGGCTTTCTAGGCTTTGCGTATCTCCACAAGGCCAGCTGTAGACTATTTGGCAGATGGCTTGTTTCTCTTCCCAGGGCCTTCTCTCTTTCTTCATGACCAAGTTCCTCTGTATGCTTACTTCCCAGGGCTCCAGCTCAAGACTCCAGCATCAAAGCTCCAACATCAAAACTCCAGCATCAAAAACCTCCAACTCTGTCCTTTGTCATGTCTTTTACCCTACTGATATGGCCCAGTCAAAGCCCTAACCATATTTAATCATTCCCAGGAACAGACCCAAACATAATCCAATATCTATTTTTGGAAGTAATAACTGTATCAAACTGCTACATATATTATCAGTCTTTAAAATTTTTTTAAAATTAGAAATGTTGGTATTAAGCTTTATTTTCTGCAAGAATTTGTTTAAGAGTGTTATATTTCATCCTTAAATGCTTAGTAGAATTCACCAGAGATATTATTTGTGCCTGAAATTTCATTTGTGGGAAGGTTTTAAGTTATAAATTCAATGTCTTTAATAGACACAGGGTTATTCATATTTTATATTTTTTCTTATGTCAATTTTAACAATTTACATTATTTAAGAAATTGGTCCATGTCATATAAGTTGTTGAATTTTTTGACAAAAATTTGTTTATAATATTCCCTTATTATTTTAATGTCTGTAGGATCTCTAATAATGGCCCATCTTTCTTTGTTCTTTCTTTTTTTTTTTAGGTGCCAGGGCCTGGAGATTAAACTCAGGACCTCATTATGTGGGAAGCCAGCACTCAATCACTGAGCCACGTTGTCTACCTGGAGTTGGAGTTTTGGTTGTTTTGCTTGTTTGTTTGTTTTGTTTTATTTATTTGTTTTTTTAGGAGGCACTGGGAACCAAACATGGGACCTCCCATGGGAAGCAGGCATTCAACGGCTTGAGCCATATTTCCTCCCCTCCTCTTTCATTTCTGATATTGGTGGTTTTGTGCTTTTTTTCCTTTGATCAGTCTAGCTAGAAATTTATCAATTTTTAATTTCATTGATATACTTTGTATTTTTAAAAATTGATTTCTACTCTTATTATTTCCTTCCTTCCACTTACTTTAATTTTAATTAGCTTTTCATCTGGTTTCTTAAAGTGGAAGCTTAGATCATTAGTTTGAGACCTTTCTTCTTTTCTAATATAAGCAATTTAAAACTATACATTTCTAGGGACTGTTTTGGATACATCCCACAGATTTTGATATGTTGTATTTTCATTTTCATTTGGTTCAAAATGTTTTCTAATTTCCCTGGTGATTTCTTCTTGTACCCAGGTTTATTTAAGTATGATGTCCTTTTGTTTTGTTTTTTTAAAGATTTATTTTTTATTTATTTCTCTCCCCTCCCACCCTCCCTCCCCTGTTGTCTGCTCTCTGTGTCCATTTGCTGTGTGTTCTTCTGTGTCTGCTCGCATTCTTGTCAGCAGCACCAGGAATCTGTGTCTCTTTTTGTTGCGTCATCTTGCTGCATCAGCTCTCCATGTGTGTGGCGCCACTCCTGGGCAGGCTGTGCTTTTTTCACGCGGGGCAGCTCTCCTTGTGGGGGTACACTCCTTGCGCATGAGGCTCCCCTACATGGGGGACACCCCTGCCTGGCATGGCACTCCTTGCTTGCATCAGCACTGCGTGTGGGCCAGCTCACCACATGGGTCAGGAGGCCCTGGGTTTGAACCCTGGACCTCCCATATGTTAGGTGGATGCTCTATCAATTGAGCTAAATCTGCTTCCCAGAAGTATGATGTTTTAATTTCTAAATAGTTAGCAATTTTCCAGATATTTTTTGTTATTGATCTCTAATTTAATTTCTTGTGATCATTCAGTCCCTTTAAATTCGTCATGTTATTTATTGTTGCATAACAAATTACCCCAAAGCCTACTGGCTTAAAACAACAAACATTCATTATTTCATTGTATCTGTGAATCGGGAATTAGAGAGTGACTTAGCTAGGAAGTTTTGGCCCACAGTCTCTCACAAGGTTGCAATCAAAATATGGGTCAGGTCTGCAGTGTCTGAAAGCTTGACTGGGGCTGGAGGATCCACTTCCCACGTCACTCAGAGGCTGCTGGCAAGAGGCCTCAGTTCCTCACTGACAATTGGCTGAGGCCTCAATTCTTCATCTGGTGGACTTCTCCTTGGCACTAACATGGTAACTGACTTTCCCCAGAGTTTGGGTTGTGGGGTTGGGAGGGCTTGAGACCATGACAGAAACTGCAATATCTTTTATTATTTCATCTTGGAAGGGGCATACCAGTGCCTCCCATTTTCTGTTGGTCTACAGACCAACCCGGTACTAATATGAAAATGTTCTCAGAAAGGAAGACATCTTGGAGGTTCCCTGCCTCATTGAGACTTATTTATTGCCCTGCATATGGCCTCTCTTAAATTTAAAAAGAACGTGTATTCTACTATGGTTGGGTATAGTGTTCTACTAGTGTCAGTAAATCAAGGTGTTTGATAATGTTATTCAGTCTCCTATAGCAATGGCTCTCAACTGGGGACAGTTTAGCTACCTAGGGAACATTTGGCAATGTCTGTAGACATTTTTGGTTGTCACAACAGTGAGGGGAACTACTTGCTTCTAATGAGTAGAGACCAGGGATAAATATCCTATGATGCACAGAACAGCCTTCACAGCAAAGAATTACCTGGCTCAAAATGTCAATAGTGCAAAGGTCGAAAAATCTTGTCATAACTTTAAGTGGTTTCTATCTGCTTGTTCTGTCAGTATATGAGAGAGACATGTGGAAATCTCCAAATATAATTGTGGGTTTGTCTTGTTCTGCTTTTGGTTTTGTCAGTTTTTTGCTTCATCTGTTTTGAAGCTCTGTTTTTACATGTTACACATTTAGAATTGTTATGTTTTCTTAATGAATGGAACTTATAATCACTATGAAGTGTCCCTTTTTAGCTCTGAAAATATTCTGTCTTAAAGTCCATTTGTCTGATATAAATATCCTTTCAAGGTTACTTATGATTCATTTTTACATAGTCTATCATATCTTTCTCCATTCTTATATCCTATCTGTATCTTTTCTTTTTTTTTTAAGGTGGTACTGGGGATTGAACCCTGGACCTCATATATGGGAAACAGGTGCTCAACCACTGAGCTACACCCATCCCCGGTCTGTGTCTATATTTGAAATGTAATGCTTGTAGACAGCATATAATTGAGTCTTGCTTTTGTGTTTTTTTAATTTGTTTTTTTAAATTTTTTATTGAAGTATATCATTCATACATGAACGTGCATAAATAATAAGTGTATAGTAAATATTGTGAACTTACAAAATAAACATACATAACATCACACAGGGGTCTCATACATCACCCCTCCACCAATAATTTGCATTGTTGTGAAACATTTGTTACAAACTACGCAAGAGCATTGTCAAAATATTACTACCAACTACAGTCCTTATCTTACATTTGGTGTACTTTTCCCCCAACCCACACTATTTTTTAAAAATACATTTTTGTTACAGATGTTGTGAACTTGCAAAACAGTCATACAGATGTGTAGATTTCCCTATAATACCACATCATGGTGGAACACTTTTACAGATTATGATATAGTGTCATCAGACATTATCACAATAATGGTCCATAGCATACATTTGGCATACTTTTTCCTTACACCTCCATTATCAACACAGTACTGCTTTGGCATTGATGCAAGAATATTATAGTATTGCTGATAACCACAGTCTATAGGTCACACCATTTGTAGTTTTCCCATGTTTCTCCATATTCCCATCACCCTGTAATAGTGATGTACATCTGCTCTAGCTCACAGAAGGACTCTCTTTTTTACCCTTACCCACTATCCTCATCCACCTCTGGGTTCACTGTGTTATTCAGTCCCTAGATTATTTTCAGCTTTCTTTCTATTGACATTTACTACCCAGACTACTGTTTTCAGCCACAATCCCATTTATAAACCAGTTGCAACTCACTGTAATGTGTTGCCATCAACTCTATCCATTTCCGTACTTTTACAGTCAAGTCAATTAAAACTTTTACATACATTAAGCCTCAGTAGTTCTTCTCAACCCTCCTCTTACCTCCTAATAACCTATACTGTAGGTTTTAATTCCATGTGTTTATATTCATATTTAGTTCATATTAATGAGACCATGGAATATTTGTCCTTTTGTGTCTGGCTTACTTCACTTAGTATAATGTCTTCAAGACTCATCCATGTTATCACATGTGTCCCAATTTCATTTCTTCTTACTGAAGCATAGTATTCCATCGTATGTATATACCACATTTTGTTTTTCCATTCATTGATGGATGGACACTTGGGTTGTTTCCATCTTTTGGCAATTGTGAATAATACTGCTATGAACATTGGTGTGCATACCTCTGTTCATGTCATAGTTTTTAGTTCTTCTGGATATATTCCAGGTAGAGGAATTGCTGGATCATATGGCAGTTCTATATTTAGTTTCCTGAGGAACCACCAAAATGTCTTCCACAGAGGCTGCAATATTTTACACTCCCACCAACACTGAAGGAGTGTTCCTATTTCTCCACATCCTCTCCAGCACTTATTGTTGTCTGTTTTTTTAATAATGGCCATTCTATGTGGTGTTAGATGATATCCCATTGTTGTTTTAATTTACATTTCCCTAATAGTTAGTGATACGGAATATTTTTTCATGTGCTTTTCTGGCCATTTGTATTTCCTCTTTGGAGAAATGTCTATTTAAATCTTTTACCCATTTTTCAATTGGACTGCTTGCTCTTTTTTTTTTTTTCCTCTCCTCTTCCTCCCAACCCATTTGTCTTTCACCATTGAGTACAATGTTAGCTGTGGGTTTTTCTTATATGACCTTTATCATGTTGAGAAAATTTCCTTCAATTCCTATTTTTTATAGTATTTTTCCCAAGAAAGGATGCTGTATTTTGTCAAATGCCCTTTCTTTAATAAGATCATGTAATTTTTCTTTGATTTATTAATGTGGTGTATTATGCTGATTGATTTTCTTGTGTTGAACCAGCTTTGCATGCCTGGTATATGACTCACTTGATCATGACGGATAATTCTTTTAATGTGTCCTTGGAGTCGATTAGCAAGTATTTTATTGAGGATTTTTGCATCTGTATTCATGAGAGAAATGGGTCTGTAATTTTCTTTTTTTGTAATACCTTTATCTGGTGTTGGTATTAGGGTGATATTGGCTTCATAGAATGAGTTTAATAGCATTCCTTCTTGTTCAAATTTTTGGAAGAGCTTGAATAAGATTGGTATTAAATCTTTGAATGCTTGGTAGAACTCACCTGTGAAACCATTTGGTCCTGGGCTTTTCGTTTTGGGGAGCTGTTTGATGACTGTTTCAATCTCTTTACTTGTGATTGGTTTGTTAAGGTCTTCTATTTCTTCTAGAATCAGTGTAGGTTATTTGTACCTTCCTAGGAATTTTTCCATTTCATCTACATTGTCTAGTTTCTTAGCATAAAGTTGTTAATAGTAGCCTCTTATGATTTTTCTTATTTCTATAGGTCAGTAGTAAGGTTCCCCTTTTCCTTTTTTATTTCATTTATTTGTATCTTCTCTCTTTTTTTCTTAGTCTAGCTAAGGGTTTGTTGATTTTGTTAATCTTCTTGAAGAACCAACTTTTGATTTTGTTAATTCTCTCTATTGTTTTTTTGTTCTCAATTTAATTTATTTCTGCTCTGATCTTTGTTATTTCATTCCTTCTACTTGCTTTAGGATTAGTTTACTCTTCTTTCTCTAGTTCCTCTAGCTGTGTAGTTAGGTCATTGATTTTAGCTCTTTCTTCTTTTTTTTTTTTAAGATTTATTTACTTATTTATTTCTCGCCCCTTCACCCCCCCCCTCCCAGTTGTCTGCTCTCTGTGTTCATTCGCTGTGTGTTCTTCTGTGACCGCTTCTATCCTTATCAGTGGCACCGGGAATCTGTGTTTCTTTTTGTTGCATCATCTTGCTGTGTCAGCTCTCCATGTGTGCGGCACCATTCCTGGGCAGGCTGCACTTTCTTTTGCAATGGGCAGCTGTCCTTATGGGGCACACTCCTTGTACGTGGGGCTCCCCTACGTGGGGGACACCCCTGCATGGCAGGGCACTCCTTGCGTCCATCAGCACTGCACATAGGCCAGCTCCACACAGGTCAAGGAGTCCTGGGGTTTGAACTGCGGACCTCCCATGTGGTAGGCAGATGCCCTATCCATTGGACCAAGTCCACTTCCCTCTTTCTTCTTTTTTAATGTAAGCATTGAAGGTTATAAATTTTCCTCCCAGCACTGCCTTCGTAGCATCCCATAGGTTCTAATATGTTGTATTCTCATTGTCATTCGTCTCAAGATATTTATTGATTTCTCTTGAAATTTCTTCTTTGACCCACTGATTATTTAAGAGTATGTTGTTTAATCTCCATATATACATGAATTTTCCGTGTTGTTTTTTTTTTTGCCACTTGTTGACTTCCAACTTTATTCCATTATAATCAGAGAAAGTGCTTGTATAATTTCAATTTTGTTGAATTTATTGAGACCTGCTTTGTGACCCAACCTATGGTCTATCCTGGAGAAAGATCCATGAACACTTGAAAAGAATGTATATCCTGCTGTTTTGGGGTGCAATGTTCTGTATATGTCTATTAGGTTTAGTCCATTTATCATATTATTCAAGCTCTCTGTTTCTTTATTGATCTTCTGCCAATCGGTTCTGTCCAAGGTTGAGAGTGGTGTATTGAAGTCTCCAACTATTATTGTAGAGATGTCCATTTCTCCCTTCAGTTTTGTCAGTGTTTGCCTCATGTATCCTTGGGACATCCTGGTTAGGTGCATATATATTTATGATTGTTATTTCTTCCTGATGTTATTTGATGTTATTTCTTTCTTTGGCACTGGGTGGCTCTCCTTACGGGGTGGACTCCTTCCGCGTGGGGCTCCCCTACACAGGGACACCCATGCATGGCACGGCACTCCTTGCATGCATCAGCACTGCACATGGGCAAGCTCCACATGGGTCAAGGAGGCCCGGGGTTTGAACCATGGACCTCCCATGTGGTAGACGGATGCCCTAACCACTGGGCCAAGTCCGCTTCCCTAAGGTGAGTCTTTTGCAGACAACATATAGATGGCTTATATTTTCTTATCCATTCTACCAGTCTTTGTCTTTTGATTGGGGTGTTTAATCCATTAACATTCAATGTTATTACTGTAAAAGCAGTTCTTATTTTATCCATTTTGATTTTTGTGTTTTATCTGTCATTTTATTTATTTTTTCTTTTTTTAAAGATTTTATTTCCCCCCCTCCTCCTGTTCCCCTATTCGCCCTGTTGTCACTATTCGCTCTGTGTCCATTCACTGTGTGTTCTTCTGGGTCTGCTTGTATTCTCATTAGGTGACTCTGGGAACTGATCCTGAGATCTTCCAGAGTGGGAGAGAGGCAATTACTCTCTTGCACCAACTCAACTCCTTATTTGGCTATGTCTTCTTATTTTCACTCCTCTGTGTGTCTTCTTGTGTCATCTTGCTGCAACAGCTCTCCGCGTTGGCTGGCACTCCTGCATGGGGCAGTATTCCCGCATGGGCTGGTACTCTGCATGGGCCAGCTTGTCTTCACCAGGAGCCCTGGGTATCAAACCCTGGACCTATATGGTAGACAGGAGCCCAATTGGTTGAGCCAGTTCTGTTTCCCTGTCATTTCATTTTTGACACTTTTAGTTACTGTTACTGATACAGTTGTCATTTTTAGACTCTCTTCCAGGTCTCTCTCTTCTGTCTTTTCTTTTCAGGCTGTAACACTCCCTTTAGTATTTCCTGCAAAGCTGGTCGTTTTGTTATAAACTCTCTCAGTTTCTGTTTATCTGTGAGTATTCTAATCTCACCCTCATTTAAAAAAAATAATCTTGCTGGGTATAAAATTCTTGGCTGGCAGTTTTTCTCTGCATTCTTGCCTCCATGGTTTCTGATGAGAAATTGGCACTTAATCTTATTGGGTATCCCTTATATGTTAGGCACTGCTTTTATCTTCTGCTTTCAGAATTCTCTCTTTGTCTCTGGCATTTGACATTCTGATTAGTATGTGTCTTGGAGTTGATCTATTTGGATTTATTCAAATGGGAGTACATTGTGCTTTGACATGTCCTTCAATAAGGTTGGGAAATTTTCCACCATTATTTCTTCAAATATTCCTTCTGCCCCTTTTCCCTTCTCTTCTCCTTCTGGGACACCCATGACATGCATGGCTCTTGCTGTCATTTAGTTCTCTGAGACCTTGTTCAATTTTTCCATTCTTTTCTTCATCTTCATCTGTTTCTTTAACTGTTCTTTTGTATGTTCACTTTTTGAGGCCTTGTCTTCAAGCTTGTCAATCCTTTCTTCTGCTTCCTCAAATCTGCTGTTATATGCCTCCAGTGTATTTTTAATTTCATTTATTGCACCTTTCATTCCCATAAGATCTGTTATTTTTCTATGTATGCTTTCAATTCTTCTTTGTATTCATCCAGTGCCATCTTCTTTTTTTTTAAAGATTTATTTATTTACTTATTTCTCTCCCCTCCCCCCCCACCCCACCCCAGTTGTCTGTTCTCTGTGTCTATTTGCTATTTTTTGTCCACTTCTGTTGTTGTCAGCGACACGGGAATCTGTGTTTCTTTTTGTTGCATCATCTTGTTGTGTAAGTTCTCCATGTGTGCAGCACCATTCCTGGGCAGGCTACACTTTTCTTTCACGCTAGGCAGCTCTCTTTACAGGGCGCACTCTTTGTGCGTAGGGCTCCCCTACGCAGGGGACACCCCTGTGTGGCACAGCACTCCTTGCGTGCATCAGCGCTGTGCATGGGCCAGCTCCACATGGGTCAAGGAGGCCCGGGGTTTGAACTGCGGACCTCCCATGTGGTAGATGGACACCCTAACCACTGGGCCAAGCCCACCACCTCCAGTGTCTTTTTAATATCCTTTATCCTTTTAGTTATCATTGAATTTATTAAGGAGATTTGTTTGAACATCTAAGATTAGTTGTCTCAACTCCTTTATGTCATCTGCAGACTTATTGTTCCTTTAACTGGGCCATCTCTTCCTGTTACTTGGTATGGATTGTAATTTTTTTGTTGGTGTTTCCACATCTGGCTTGCTAGATGTATTTATTCTGGGTTCAGTTTCTCCCTTTAGTTTAGGGATTTCTTGTCATTTCTCCCTTGCTGGTTGTGTAGTAGGAGCCAAGGATATAGTTGGTGCCATAAACTGTGGAAGCTGAAGCTGCCCTTGTTACCCCAGGAAGTGATGAAGCTTATCCCACCTTTCTCCTCTGTCAGGAGTAGGGACAGAGATGCAGCCATTTATAATAATCCAAGTTTGGCACAACAAGACTGTCTGTAGTCGCCCAGAAACACTGATGAAGCTTCACACCCTTCCTCCCCTACCTTAGACAGGGATGGAGCTATAGTTGTGATCAGCAATCTATGCTGTGTGTGTGTCCAAAATGGTCACAGTTGCTCAGGTAAACTGATGTATCACCAGATCCTCTCCCCGCTGGGGGTGGAAATGGACCCTCTGGAGTGCCCAACAATCTAATCTGTGTGGGCTAAATATGCCTGCAGTTGCCCTGAGAGGCTGAGGGAGTACTGTCCCTTATGCCCTTTAGCAGGTGGGAATGAAACCACCAATGCTCAACAGTTTACTCTTGTAGGCTGAAAGTACCTTCTGTTGCCCAGAGAGGCTGAGAAAGCACCAGGCACCTCCTATCCTATTGGGTGGTGGGGATGATTCTATGGGTGCTCAACAGTTCAGTCCCTTTAGGCCAAGAATACCTGCCATTACCTGGAGAGGCTGAGGAAACACCAGCCCACTTCTATCCTCTCAAGACATAGGGTTGGATCCACAGGCACCCAATAGTTCAGTCCCTATTGGCTGAAAGTACCCACCGTTGTCCAGAGAAGCTGTGGAGACACCAAAACCCTCATATCCTACTGGGGGTGGGGGTGGATTCATAGGCATCCAATAGTCCAGTCCATGCAGGCTGAAGGTCTGCTGTTGCCCAAAAAGGCTGTGGAAACACCAGTCCCCTTCTTTCCTATTGGAGGGTGAGGGTGGGTCCATAAGTACCCACCAGTCCAGGGTGTTTGGGCAAAAAGCACCTGAAGTTACCCAGAGAGGCTGGGCAAACATAGCCCATTTCTTGCCCTATTGGAGATGGACGTAGAGCCACAGGTGCCCAATGGTCAGGCTTGTGCAGCCCAAAACTGCCTGAAGTTGCCCTGAGAGGTTGAGGGAACACCAGCCCCCTCCTATCCTGTGGGGGGGCAGAGGTGGAGATGGGCTCAAAGGCACTCAACAAACTTGTTTGTGTGGGCTTAAAACTCCTGCCATTGCCCATAGAGGCCAAGGATACCCACCTCCCCTCCTGTTCTCTTGGGGTGTGGGGGTGCAGCCCCAGGTGTCTGACTATTCAGCCTGTGCCAGCAGAGAGCACTTGCAGTTGCCTGGAGAACCTGGTGCAGGTCCTGCCAGCTACCTCTCTGCTGGAGGTGGGGCTGGAGCCTAGGCTAGGGCTGCAATCAGATCTTGGTGGAAAGAAGTCAATGCCTAACCTCACTGGATTTCAGTCAGCCAGGTTTCCCCTCATGCCAGCGGCTACTGGACTCTTCTGCTTGGAAAGGCTCAGACCCTAGCTGTCTCTAGGATTATACTGTACCCAGCCAAGTCCACTAATCAGTAGCTGAGGTCAGTGGACAACTGTCCATTTCCCACTGTTTATGGGAAATGGAGCTTCCAACTCCAGCCACAGAATAGCTCCTTAGGCAGCTTGCACCCTAGAGTAGGATGGGCACCAGCCTCTGTGGTGTGGCTTGCAGCTTCCCAGAGAGGTGGTGCAGTTCCCCCCAGCTTCCTCCCTGCTAGAGGTGGGACTGGGTTTTAGTCTAGACCTGCAATCCAACCTGAGTGGAAAGAAGCCAGTTCTTACAAGCACTGTGATTTTCAGTCAGTGCCACTTCCCCTAGTGCCTGAGGCGGAGTCAAAATGGTGGCCACCGACTTCCCTCTCATCTGGACAGGCTCAAAGTTTACTTGTTCCTTGGATTTTACTTCAGCCCACCAAATCTACTAATCAGTAGCTGAAGTGGGTGCCACACCATGTCTTCCTCCTCTGTTTTTCTGAGGGGAATGGAGCTTCCAACTCCAGCCATGGAATAGCTCCCGAGGCAGCTTGTGCACCACAGGCACCGACCTCCATGGTGTGAAGGGCTCTACTCATGAATCCTTTGTGCAGAGGAACTGTCTCCTCCTTCCACACTCTCAAGGATGTTGCAGGATACTCTGCTCTCCTGGGTCCTCCAAAGTGGTGCCTTAGGTAGCTCTGGGTGACCACCAACTGCCTTGTATCACGAGCTCACTCCTAGAGCTCCTTACTCTGCCGCCATCTTGGTTCCCCCCTGCCTTGCTTTTGTTTTTTCACTTTGACAATTTCTGCCTTTTAATGAACATGTTTAGCCCACTTGAATTTTCTTGAACAGCTTTATTGAAATATAATTCACATACCATACCATTCACCCCTTTTAAAGTGGGCAACTTAATGGCTTTTAGTATAGTAACAGAACGGTGCATTCATCCCACAATAAGTTTTAGAATATTTTCATTATCCCCAAAAAACCCTACATCCCTTGACCATCATTCCCTAATATCCACCAGGCAATCACTAGTCTACTTTCCATTTTTACAGATTTGCCTATTTTATAAATATCATACAATAAGTCGTCTTTTGTGACTAGCTTCTTTCAATTAGCATGTTTTCAAGATTCACCTGTATTGTCATATATATCAGTACTTCATTCTACCTTATTGCTGAATACTATGACTATACCACATTTTATTTATCCATTCATCATTTGAAGGACATTTGAGTTGTTTCCACTTTTCAGTTATTATGAATAATACTACTCGGAACATTTGTGTATAAGTTTTTCTTGTGGATGTATATTTTCATTTCTCTGGAAGAAACATTACAGTTTTTTTTCAAATACTTTTTTAAAAAGATTTATTTATTTATTCCCCTCACCCCTGTTGTTTTACACTCACTATCTGCTTTCTGTATCCATTTGCTGTGTGTTCTTCTGTGTCTGCTTGTCTTCTCTTTAGGCAGCACCAGGAATTGATCTTGGCACTTTCTGGAGTGGGAGAGAGATGCTCAATCTCTTGTGCCACTTCAGTTCCCTGGTATGCTGCTTCTCTTATTTTCTGTCCTCTGTGTCTCTTTTTGTTGCATCATTTTGCTGTACCAGCTTTCTCCACAGACCTGCACTCCTGTGTGGGAATCGAACCCTGGATCTCCCATATGGTAGACATGAGCCCAATCACTTGAGCCACATCTTCTTCCTGGTAACTGCTTTTTTTTTTTTTTTTAAGATAATTTATTTATTTCTCTCCCCTTCCCTGCTTCCCCCACCAGTTGACTGCTCTCTGTAGTCATTCAATGTGTGTTCTTCTGTGTCCACTTGTATTCTTGTCAGCAGCACTGGAAATCCGTGTCTCTTTTCTGATTGTGTCATCTTGCTGCGTCAGCTCTCTGTGTGTGGGGCAGGCTGCACTTTTTTTGTGCTGGGTGGCTCTCCTTATGGGGCGTGCTCCTTGTGCATGGAGCTCCCCTACGTGGGGGACACCCCTGCGTGGCATGGCACTCCTTGTGCACATCAGCACTGCATGTGGGCCAGCTTATCACAGCCAAATCCACTTTCCTGGTAATTGCTTTTTAATTGGAGAATTCCCCTTGTTTTTTTAGTTTACTATACAGACTGTGTTTTGTTTTGTTTTATCTTTTGTAGAAATTTGCAATCAGCCAACCTTTTAAAATTCTTTTAAAATTTCAGAATGCCTTTTATTGTAAGTAACAGAAAACCTATCTCAAATTGGCTGAAACCATAAAAGTAAATGTATTAGCTCACATGACTTTAAAACACAGAGGAGGGAAGCGGACTTGGCCCAATGGATAGAGCATCCACCTACCACATGGGAGGTCCGCAGTTTATTTATTTATTTTTTTAAAGATTTATTTTTATTTATTTCTCTCCCCTTCCCCCCACCCCCAGTTGTCTGCTCTCTGTGCCCATTCACTGTGTGCTTTTCTGTGTCCGCTTGTATTCTTTTTTTTTTTTTTAATTTTTTTATTTTTTATTGACTTTGTAATAATATTACATTAAAAATATATATGTGAGGTCCCATTCAACCCCACCCCCCCCACCCCCCCTCTCCCCCCACCCCCAACAACACTCGTTCCCATCATCATGACACATCCATTGGATTTGGTAAGTACATCTTTGGGCACCTCTGCACCTCATAAACATTGGTTCACATCATGGCCCATACTCTCCTCTATTCCATCAAGTGGGCCCTGTGAGGATTTACAATGTCCGGTGATTACCTCTGAAGCACCATCCAGGGCAGCTCCATGTCCCGAAGACGCCTCCACCTCTCATCTCTTCCTGCCTTTCCCCATACCCTTTGTCCACTATGTCCACTTTTCCCAATCCAGTGCCACCTCTTCTATGTGGACATTGGATTGGTTGTGTCCATTGCACCTCTATGTCAAGAGGAGGCTCAGATTCCACCTGGATGCTGGATGCAATCCTCCCATTTTCAGTTGTAATCACTCTAGGCTCCATGGTGTGGTGGTTGTCCTTCTTCAACTCCATCTTAGCTGAGTGTGGTAAGTCCAATAAATCAGATTGTAGGTGCTGGAGTCTGTTGAGGCTCAGGACCTGGCTATCACATTGTCAGTCCAGAGATTCAAATCCCCTAAATATATCTTAAACCCCAACATTAACTGTACCTCCAGCACATTAGCATGAAAGTCTTATGAAGGGAGATCCCATCTGAGTCCAGATTCATCACACATAAACACCATTTCCAAAGAGGGGCCATCTGCCCTGGTAGTTAACCCCATTGGCCATGACCATAACTCCCATGGGTCTCTTTAGCCCTCAAAGGAACCAATATCTGGGGGTTGTATCTGCTTTATCTGTCTCTCTGACTCTGCTCAGTTGTGCATGAGGGCAAACCTTCTGCCAGCCTCCAGACTCTTTTTTAGAAACTCGTAGCCATATAAACTCATTTCTCCTTTCCATTTCCCCCTTACTTTAGGTCAAACAGCATTTTAAAGTCATGGTATTTTATGTAGACATGGATATTCTGCTGATCCGCATTGAACCTTCCGTATAAGGTCATTTTCCAGTTGCATCACCAGTTGGTAGTTGATAGTGGTCCCTCGTTGCCAGGGAGGCTCATCCCCGGGTGTCATGTCCCACGCTGGGGGGAAGGCATTGCATTTACATGCTGAGTTTGGCTTCGAGACTGGCCACATTTGAGTAACATGAAGGCTGACAGGAGGAAATTCCCAGGCACAAAGTTGCTCTAGGCCTTGTTCTTATTTTGGGTTTATCAGCTCACAAGCATAGTCATTAGCATCAGGGGCTCACTGTTGAACCCTCACTCCCTCCCGGTCCCCGCCACTGTACCTGGGAGACTGTCGCTGCTCCCCTAGGGACCACGACAGAGAGGTCCGCAGTTTAAACCCTGGGCCTCCTTGACCCGTGTGGAGCTGATGCAACAAGATGATGCAACAAAAAGAAACACAGATTCCCAGTGCCACTGATAAGGATAGAAGCAGTCACAGAAGAACACACAGCAAAGGGGGGGAGGGGTGGGGAAGGGGAGAGAAATAAATAAATAATAAATCTTTAAAGAAAATAAAAAAGAAATACAGATTCCTGGTGCCACTGATAAGGATAGAAGTGGTCACAGAAGAACACACAGCGAATGGACACAGAGAGCAGACAACTGGGGGGAGGGGGGTATAAATAAATAAATAAAACACAGGGGAACCGGGCTCCAGGTAAAGCTTGCCCCATCATCTTGGTCACCCTAAAGGTAGCCACAACAGCTCCTGGGGCTCCCTGCTCCCTTATATACTGTGCCTACTAAAGATTTTTTAATGTCTTGGATGTACCCCTGAACCAGTCACTATGATTTGGTTTGCTTATTCTGGTTCTTTCTGCAGTGAGGTGATGGTAACCACATACCAACAGCAAAGGTGTCCAAACGGCAATCCAGGGCTTTTGAAAAAGGGAAAAGGGGAAATGAGTGTGTGTATCCACCACATTGTTTAATTTTCAACCTATGATTTTCTAATTTTCAAAGTCATGAACAAAGCCACAATCTCTGACACCTCGGGAACGAAGTACTTAGCATGCTTTTACTTCCCTTACTTCCCCTATGCAGTTCTCCCACCCATGCACGCACATTCCCAATGAATAGTAATTTAGTAGAGTTTGAGGTTATAGGCTTAGATAATTCTTAGTTGTGGGAAACCCTGAGGTGGTGAAGAGCATGACCCCTTCTGAAAGAGAAAGAAGGTGAGGATGGCTGGAGCATGGAGAACAAGGGAGAAGTGGGGTGAGACGAACGTGGCAAGGTAGGCAGGGGCATTCAGACAGGGCATATGGTAAAGACTTTGGATTTTCTAAGAGCAAAAGAAGTCATTGACAGGTTTTAAGCAGGAACATGATGTAGTCTGATCAACCAAAAGCTCCTTGGTGTGATATTCCACAGTCCAGATTTATCTCCCCACCAAGAATAACTTGAGCTACCAGGTATGAAGGGCCTACCAGGCAAGGCACATCAGTGGTGCATGGGCTCAGGGTTTAGCAACCTTCCCTCAAGAGTGAAGTGCATATGCTTGAGGGTTGGATGAACTCAACCTTCTCAGAAAACAAAGAATAGTTTTGATTAAAAAACAAAGGGTGACCTTCAGGAAGCTACATGGCATAGTGGTCAAGAGCATAAACTCTGAAATCAAGCTGCCCTTGAGCTCAAATCCCAGCTCTGCTTGGCCATTTATTAATTGTGAAAATGTAAACAAATTACATCATCTGTCTGAGCCTCTGATTGCTGATTGCTCTGGGAATTAGAGATTTAAAAAAATAGAAATAACATTATCTATCTTTCAGGATTTAGAGCTAAAATATGTCAAGTACCTTGCCCATCTTGCCTTCTCATCCTCATCTGCCACTGATGAGTCTGCTTGGGTTTCCATGAAACCACCCAGTGCTTTCCTTTCCCCAGGCCCTTGTTCAGGTCCTCCTCTCACTCTAGAATGTTCTTCCTCCTGTCAAATCTGTCAAAAGACCCAGCCCAGACACCCCTTCTTCCATGAAGCCCTCTCTGCTCTCTCTATCCCACTTTCTTCCACCAGAATAATCTCTCTCTTAACCACCATAACTGCATTTCCCTGCATTTCCACCTTCTCACACCCTTCACAGTCTTCCTTGTACTATGGTTACTTATGTGCATGTCCTATCACCTTTACTGACCTGCAAACGCTTTGGCATTCCCTCATGGCATTAATCCTTTGTACTTAGAAGCCCTCATTGATATTTGCTGAAAGAATACATGAATGGATGGATGAACAGTTATCATCCATATGGCATCAAAGAAAGATGAGGTCATCCATAAAATGAAGCTGACTAACTTATGGATTTTCTTTGGTTTATAAAGTGGGAAAAGAGCAGGGAGGTGGGAGGAAAACTAGAAATGGTAATATCCAAGGAGGAAAAATTCAAGAAAGAATAGCTAACAGTACCTGATTTGAAAAGAGGCCCAGGAGAAATGGATCGAATGCAGAGGCCGCTGGGATTTTACATGAGGAAAAATGTTTATGAGCTGCTTGAGAAGTTTCTGGAGAGTTCTGTAATGATAAGCGAGACCCCAGGGGACTAGGAGAGAATGAACAGCAATTTCCTTTTTGGCACTGCACTGGCTCTTTTGAGAATATTAATACAGTATGAATTGGTGACACTACAGACACTTCACCATGGTGGCTTGTAGACTTGCACTAATAGGCGTGAAATAAAACAACTCAGAGTCAAGTTAACAAGTAACTACCTCGAAGGGGCAGAAAACTGGGGGGACGCTTGCCTTCTTGGCCAGCTCCAAGATGAGATGAGGAGCCTTCTCATGTTAGTTGAGGCAACACCCCTCATCACTACATATTTCTATGAGATTTGTTCATCCAGGGAAGAACCAGTCTGGACTGCTCTCTGACCACAGGTACAGGACAAATATTAGTACCCTGCCATAGTGCAATGGGCAGGGGTAGGAAGAATAACCAGCTAATGGTGGAACACTTGATAGTGTCTGGGGTTGACTAGACAAGCTGTGAAGTTAAGAGGAGAGCTGGGTTCAGATGCAGGTTCTGCCTCTTACTACCCATATTATCTACCAGACTGTTAACTTTCCTAAATTTCAGTGTCTCATTTGTAAAATTGGGCTAATAACACCTCCCCTGTAGAATTGCTGTGCAGATAACATGAGATGACCCTATAAAGCACATATTTGCACATTGCCAAAAAGTAGTGAACACCCAATGAATATCAACTGTCATAGTAAGTATCGCTTTTGCAATACATGAAAGTGTATAGAGGGTGGGATTCTGTGGTAAAGAGAAGTACTTCAGAATGAGTGTCACAATCATTTCCAATCTAGTCATCCTAGAACAGGAAGAGCCAAAGTCCTATTTACTTAAGAATCAAACCACTCACAGAGTGGCAGAGGCTTTTTTATTTCCTTAAACATTAGGACACAAAAGAGATAAAAATTTAGCTTGCTACCAGACACTCTTACTTCATGGTTTTATTTAATCCATAACTATGTCACACATGCTGTAAATTCAAATCTGTCTGGAAGAAGCAGCAACAGTAGTGAGGTTGCTAAAAAAATCTGACTTGATTTATTCTGATAAAGGCATTGTCCTTTTGCAACATTACTGAAGCTTTCGACTATGACCTCTCTTTCTGGTTTTACCAGCTTTTCCTTTCAAGTCTCCTTCTTCAAGGAGAGTATCTGGGAATTAACCTCACAATAATTTTAAAATGAAAAAATTTAAGAGTTTAAATGTCGTGATTTCGTTCACTAGAGGGCGACATTTGCTAAAATAAATAAAAGGGATGCCCGCAGGATATGAGTGAACTGAAGTCCGAGTTCTCCAAGTTGACTGCAGAAACACACAAGTTTATGGCTTCAACCCCAGATCCTGAATCGGTAGGGAGAGGGGGCACAAAAAGTTCTTGGAACTCTGTTTTTAAAAAGCTCTCCAAGTTTGGGTTTAGAGAGAAGTGAAAATAAGATTTTTTAAAACTCATTTTCTCCTGCCCACCCTGGACACATTCAGGTCCAACTGCAGCCCATGATGAATCTGATAAACATTTTTGTTGTTGTGTTTTTCCTTAACCTTGGTAGAAAAGAGGGCTTATCTTTACACTATGACAATGACCTTTGCCTTGTTTTAGTGGATATTTATTAACTGGGACTTACAGAAAGTCATTCACTGCCCATTTTCACTTCTATTACAGGGACAGATCTACTTCAAAGGCATGCTACAAAATACTTCCATTTCTGTTTGTGTTTATCAGTGATGCCAGCTTCCGCTTCATCATAAGCAAAAAGTTGTCTTCAAATAGTACCTGGCTATGGAGCAAGATCATAGGCAACGCCATTATATATAAAACCAGTACCTATCAGTCTGAGGTTGCAATAGAGTGAAGAAGTACACAACACACACAAACTGATGAAACTTAAAAATAGTTTAACTGGTGCACAAAAAATTCCAAGAACATGTAACAGATTATTAAGGCCTTATGATTTGGTCTGGCAGAGTGCAAGATAAATACACCTGGGCCAGGCTCCGTGAAACATTTTCTTTTCCTTTCCAGAATCTTTAAAACTGATTTATGAGTCAGATTGAGGTAAGCATTTCCCTTTGTGTTTCATCTGCAGCACTACCAGGGTCACAGTGACATTTTGAATGGTAAAAGGACTGCCAGAGTTCCAGCAAAGAGAATTTCTGTCCTAAATATACTATGTTTGAGAAAAAATCAAACCTGGAGAAGGGATGTGAAAGCAATTTTTTTTTCAGTCAAGCTTCTCTTTTAACTCAAGCACGTGTTCTTATAGATCCTGTTGTCAGCTTGCAAGATGGACAGGTAACAATTAAAGCCCTCCTCCCAGTTTCCTTGCTGAAGGCTCCTCCCTACACCTGGCCAAGCTGCTCAGAAGCCATGGGGCCTCTCTCACACATCTCTCTGCCTAATCCCCATCCTATCCATATGCTTTATAAACATGGAGGCAACACTTCTCAACACAGGTCTGTTGCTTTCACAGTCGCTGAGATTCTTCCCATTCTGGGGTGCTGAATTTTCCAGTGTTGGTAGGCATTAGTCCCGGGCATAGGGGATTGGGAATGGGGAACCCTGTTTAAGGGGCTTTGGTTCGTTATGGGCATTTCTGTCTGGTGTAGGTGGATCAGATCTGTCCACAATGCATGCAGATTCCATCCCTCCACCACTGCTTCTTTGCTGTTTTCTCTGATGTGGCTTGTTCCTTTCCTCCTTCCCCCTGAACATTCTGAGGCTGTCATATGAGCAAGACAGGAAAAATAAGAGAAGTTGGTATTCCCCCTTTCCTTTTTCCCTCCTATAATAATATATACAAAATACTGTTTCTTGAGCTCCAAGTCTCAAGTTCATTCTCTCTTGATACAAGCAATATGTCCTCCTTCCCGCTTCCCTCTCAGTGGAGGCCAGTGACCAAACAGCTCCAGGCTCTTTAATTCAGGTTAATACCCCACACTTCTTCCAATGAGTTGTGACACGTGTCGTCTAAGCTTTACAAGGTCACATCTACAAATGCCACATAACACACATGACACGAAGCCAAAAAGTTTTTCTCCATTGCTTATGCTTTTTGGTCGACGTTTACTCCAAAGGGAAATGATGCCTATTGGACACGATTTGAGGGGAATTCCTGGGGGCAAAGGATAGGAGGAAGAGGGGCTTGGGACTAGATGAGGCACAGCTGGAGGACTTCAGGGTTGTGAACGCAGAAACTGCTGGGCAAGGGGAAGAAGCGCCGGGTTTACAGTAGTCTCCTGCCGGCTGCTGAAATCTCGCTCCAGAGGTCGCCTCAGTAAACGTCGCCGATGATGCCAGGGTAGGCCGCGGATCGGATCTGACGCAGCCAGACCCTCGGCGGGATTAGTGGATCTGCATGGCGGTGGAAGGGCCCGCGTGGCAGGGCCGTGGGTCACCCCTAGCCACCGGATCAGCATCTCGGGTGGACCGCCCAGCGCCGAGAGGCCTCACGCCAAGGTCTGGTCCTTCTCTTTAACTGCTGAGGTCGCCGGACGCTGGCCAGCTGGAGGCCGGCCCCACCCGGCACCGCGCCGGCACTACCCAGCACCGCGCGGGCACCACCCAGGGCCCTCGCCCACCATCGCTCCGCCCTCGGCCCCGCCCAGCAGTGCCCCGGCACCGCCTATAGCCTCTCCCACCACCAGCTCCGCCCTTGGCCCCGCCCAGCACCACTCCGGCCCCGCCCATGGCCCTCTCCCACCACCAGCTCCGCCCTTGGCCCCGCCCAGCACCGCTCCAGTTCTGCCCACGGCCCTCTCCCACCACCAGCCCCGCCCTTGGCCCCGCCCAGCACCGCTCCAGTTCTGCCCATGGCCCTCTCCCACCACCAGCTCCGCCCTTGTCCCCGCCCAGCACCGCTCCGGCCCCGCCCATGGCCGGCTCCTCCATCAGCTCCGCCCCTGAACCCGCCCCTGAGCCCGCCCCGACCGGAAGAGGCGCGGGCACCCGGCTCTTATAGGGCTGGGAATGAAGGTGCTGCTGCCTCCTAGTCAGTTCTGCGTCGGCTCAAGCTCGGCCGCCGCCGCGCAGTCGTCGCGGCCCTCCCGCCCCGTCCTCCGCCTGCCCGCACCTCCCCCCGGAGCCGGCTGGCCGGGCGCGGAGCCAGGGCCGAGTCCCCGCCATGCCGGCCCGGCTGCTGTTGGCGCTGCTGCTGTCCGTGCCCGGGGTGAGTGGCCGGGGAGCGTGGGGTGGCGGACAGCTCGGGACGGGGCGGGCCGGGTCGTGGCCGGGGAAGGATTGCGCCGGTCACTGGGGCCGGAGTCTGAGCCGGGCGCGCGGCGGCGGTAGCCGAGGCCGGGGCCGTCCTCGCGGAGGCTCGGGCCGGGCGCTGGAGGCGACGCGAGGCCGGGAGCGCCTGGCCGGCCGGAGTCGCGGCCGGCATCCCCTTGGCGTCGGCCTCTCTGTCATGGGCAGCGGCTTCGGAGGACCCGTGGGTTCCGACGCAACTTTGTGGCGCCCTGGGCGACACCTTGGTGTCTCCAGAAGGCCCCGGGCCCTTGGAAGGCTGCCTCACCTGCCGGACCCTCCTTCAGGTGGGCGCCGGCCCTGCTTGGCGGTGGCCACTGAAGGACGTGAAGGGCCCTGTAACCAAGGGGGCAGGGAATGGCTTGCATTTGTAGTCCTTGTTTGAATTTTGAAAAACGCGACAACTTTAGAAATCTAATATAACAGGGAGTGGGTGAACATTTAACCCAGAGCCTTGATTCTGCTTACCTGTCCTGCAGGTTTCTTGGTATTTGGAAGCAGGAGGCTTCCTTTTATGCATCAAAACTTCCTTACGCCTTTGAAACTCTGGGTATTTGACTTGTTTTTTAAGACCACATATAGGACAGAGGTGAAGCTGCTTCAAAACTTTTAAGTGAAAGACTTCCTTCACATGAGTGCCTGTGGGATGGTCAGAAATATCTTTGCATCTTTTTCTGGTGGAGAAGAATGGAAGTGCCTAGTGTACATTTATTTAACTGTTTACAGCCCTCACTCAAGCTGTGGGTTTGGCTGAGGAGGACATTTTTGTGGGAAGACAGCTTTTTTCCTTCTGGTTGGAAGAACCTAAATTATTGAGTGCTTTTTTAAAAGCATATTGTTCCGGATGTGACCATGGCACATTTGTTCAGGTTCTGTTTAATGACCTCCACTGTGTACTCTTCAGTATGGCATGTGCCAGGTGTCCAGGTGGAGAATTGACATGTGTGTACCTGAGTGCCACAGCGTGAACTTTGGAGGTTACACATTTCAGGCAAATAGTCTGTGCTCTTGGAGTTACAAGAACTTGGAAACAGCTGAGATTATAAATAAGGTCACCTTTTTCAAATTCAGGTTTTTTAATAGTTAAATTCATACACACTTTCTTCGTGATAGAAATTGCATAAGTTAAGTATTTTTTCTATCTTTAAACAAAATGCACTTTCACAACTAGGGTCAGATTTTGAACCTGAACACTTCCCTTGGATTGGTTAACTACTGCCTGGCATCACAAATAATAATATAAACAGAATGACCAAACATGTGACACAGAAAGCGATCATTTCAAAGCTGCATATTTTTGGGCCTAGGTGTAAATAGTTTCCTTTGCCATATCGTTTCATTTGCTATTCTTTCACTGGGTTCTAGTGTTTTAGTTATTGTATAACTTAGGCTAAAGAGCCCAAAATAACAATTTAGCTTCAGTTGGGACTACAGTTTCAATTCACATGAATATTTTTAAATTGTATGTAGAAATCCAAGCTTCTCAGAGTTCTGGTAAAATATTCCAGACCCTTGTCAAAAGATTATGTTTTAATGCAACTGCTTTTAAAGTAAAAGATCAGAATTTCACATGCAGAATTACCTCCCATAGAAATCTTGACTCCCTCTGCCCACCCAAACTTAATAAGAATCTTTTTAAAAATTCTGAACAAAAGGCATTACAAAGTTTACAGCTAAACTAATAATTTCTTGCAGAAAGGACTCGCTGTAAAATCAGACAAACCTGAGTTTAACTGGTCACTTGCTAGCTGTACCCTCAGACAAAACTTATTTTATTTTTACATTTTACATTTTCTGAAATGTGAAAGGGGGGCAGCTGACAATGTGAAGACACCTTGCATATGATAGTTAATAAATGTTAATTCTCTTTTAAACACCCCTCCCCTTAAAAGTGCATTTTATTCAGTCACTTTTAAAAAATATTATATTATGCCTCTGCAAGGAATTTTTTAAAATTTATTTTATTTGTTTATTCCTCCCACCCTTTGCCACTTGTGCTTGCTGTTTGCTCTCTATGTCTGCTCACTGTGCATTCTTCTCGTGTTTGGTTGTCTTCTTTTCTTCTCTTTAGAAGGCACCAGGAACCAATCCTGGAACCTTCTACCTTGGGAGAGAGGCACTCAATTGCTTCAGCCATCTCAGCTCCCTGGCTTGTTGTGTCTCTCACTGTCTTTCCTCTGTGTCTCTTTTGTTGTGTCATCTTGTTGCATCAGCTCTCTGCATGGACCAGCTCTCCACGCCGGCCAGCTTGCCTTCACCAGGGGATCCCTGGAACAGAACCTGGGACCTCCCATATGGTAGATGGGAGCCCAATTGCTTAAGCCATATCTGCTTCCCAAGGAATATTTTTTGACAGTATTTCTTTTTGATTGAAGAAGTAACTCGTGCATTGGAGGCAAATGTGATTTTCTTTTCAGCATGTGTCTGATTGAGCCAGACCTAGACTCATTATGGGCTGATACTCTAGGCTACTCGATGCAAAATACAGTTACATCATTATTAGTAAGCACTGGAGGCTATCTTTTGTTAATCCAGAATGTGCTTATTTAGTGAGTGAGTTTTTCTTCTTCTTACTAGACCCATATCTTGTCCCTGGTGTTGGTTTGTATTACACCATCACTGTCACGTGGTCCTTGTTTTATGATGTTTAGGTGCCCCTTCTCTCAATGATAGAGATCCATAATAGGAGGAAAGATGCTTCTTTTCAGTTATAATACACAAAATTGATTTTATTGAATTAGTGTTTTGGTTTTACAAGGGAGTTAAAAAAAAAAAACCACAAGTCAGGGAGAACCAATGAGAACTGAAGACAGTGTGTACTGAAACACACTCAAAATAACATCTGAAAGATTAGCTTAGCATTTATTTTGATAGTTATCACCTGCACAAATTACCCTAATAGGCAATATCAGGGTATTTATACCAAGGCCATGAGTAGACTGTTGCATTAAGCTTTTCCTATCAGGGCAGCTGATCAAGAAATTAGAGTTTAGTTGCACACATATGGGTAACTGCTTCTCAGAGCATAAGCAAATGAGAGTCACTTTCGAGAGAGTTCAATGGTAGACCATATTCCTGAATATAAAACCTGTGAGTAAATAAAGGTTGCTTCTGTCTGGTTAGAATAGTACCAGCCCTGCGTGGACCTGAGAAATGTCATTATTTGCCTACCTCAGGTTTGGGCCCCATTTCTCTGGGTGAAGAATCGTTAGATAACCATTTCATTTTCATTCTAAACTGTTGGTTTCAGGACCTCAAGTAATCTTTAGATTCAATGTTTTGTATATTTTATAGTCACCAAATGTTTTCCCTAAATAGATATAATAGGAGAGAAAAGCCTAATATATCATTTTACTGGATTCAGTTTTTATGTTATGCACAATTAACTTGGGACCTGCAACTGAGCAATATGATTAGAATGTGATGCTGGCTCAAAAAACAAGGATAGTGAATTATAGTCCTTGAATAATAAATATGCCACCAGGATCTATTTCCCAGAAGCAGGGATGTTTTTCCCTCCATCTTTATCTTTACTTATATCCCGTGTTTGGTTTCAGACCTCTCTGCCTCAGAACAACTCATTATCAAAGATACTTAAATGAGTGCAACAGACCAGTACTTGTGGAGAAAAGTAGAACTTAAAACCATCATCATAAGGTCCTTGCTTGATTCCTCTTTTTTAATTTAAGTTACTTTCACACAGTCCTTATATCATTTCTGGTTATTTTATGATCCTTGTTCATGTACAAACACAGCAAATACAACAGTACAAATATGTTCTATATTTCTATTCAGCTTTTTTCAAAGGATGTTGCCTATAACCTGTTAGGAAAAATGTTCTGTGAACACTATTGCATTTGTCACTTTTAGTAGCACCTTCATCCTTACAGAGAGTATATGACCCTTCTTCTCCCAGCCCACAAGTCTTAAGTAATTAGGGTTGGCATCGTAGTAAATTGCCCTTTGCCTAGCCATGACCCTGCTGGGGTCATTTGGGTAGTTTCTGGTTTTTCCACTATTATGATGAAAGGCTTATGTTCTTATTCTTCAAATCTGTAGTGTGCTTGGTAGTAACTGTATGATGACATGAGAAGATTAAAAAAAAATCCTCAAAGTAATAATATACATTGTAGTAAAGTAAGAAAATATAGATAAGCCTTAAGAAAACTTTGACAGTTTTATTGAGGTATAATTCACATCCCATATAATCTACCCACCTAAAGTGCACAGTTCAGTGGTTTTTAGTATATTCACAGAGTTGTGCAACTCTCAGTTCTGGATATTTCATTTAAATGGAATCATACAATAAGCAGTTTTTTGTGACTGACTTCTTTCATTTAGCGTAATGTTTTCAAGGTTCATCCATACCGTAGCATGCCTCAGTGCTTCATTCCATTTTATTGCCAAATAATATTCCGTTGTATGGATACACGACACTTTGTCCTTAGTTAGTTAATGGACATTTGGATGTTTGCTTATTTTTTCTTCTATAAATAAATATGCTATGAACATTTGAGTACAAGTTTTTGTGTAAGGGACATATATTTTCATTTCTCTTGGGTATAGACCTAGGAGTGGAACTGCTGGGTCATATGGTAACTGTTTATCTTTGAGAACCTACCAGACTGTTTTCCCAAGCTGCTATACCATTTTACCTTCCTACCTGCAATGTTTGAGGGTTCCAATTTCTCCACATCACTGTCAACACTTATTAGGTGTTCTTTTTTATTTTTATCATGCTAGAGGGTATGAAGTGGTATCTCATTGTGGTTTTGGTTTGCAGTTCCACTGAAGGCTAATCTTTTAACATGTTGATGTATATGTGTCCAGACTTTTTTCTGTTTGTTTTTTTGTGTATGTGTGCACATATTTACATAGATAATGTTTTTCATCCCCACTCTGGAAGATATAGCTCTTTCTGTGTTAATAAATTTAATTCTGCAACATTATTCTTATCAACTGCATAGTAGTTCTTTCATTGAATGTATCATAATATGATTCAACCATTTAGATATTGAAGTTTTAAATTTTCACTATTCTAAACAATGTGGTGAACCTTCTTGTACTAAACTTTTGCATGCATCTTAACTGCTTAATTATTTTCTTGGGATAAATTCCTAGACCTGAAATTTGCTGGTTGTGTGCACTCTTTTACAGTCACCTCTCTTCCAGCCCCCAAGCTACGTTAGGAGGATGTTTTAAAAAGCACAGACCTGGAAAGTGGATGTGGCTTAGTTGATTGGGCTCCTGTCTACCATATGGAAGGTTCTGGGTTTGATTCCCTGGGCCAGCTGGTGAAGGCAAACTGGCTCACACAGCAAGCTGACTCAAGCGGCAAGTTGGCCTGTGAGGAATGCTGGCTCACGCAGCACTCTGGCCCGAGTGGATAGCTGGTACAGCAAGATGATGCAACAGAAAGAGACACAGAGGAGAAACAATAAGAGACGCAGCAGACCAGGGAGCTGAGGTGGTGCAAGAGATTGAGCACCTCTCTCCCACTCTGGAAGGTCCTAGGATCTGTTTTCAGTGCCGCCTAAGGAGAAGACAAACAGACACAGAGAAGAACACACAGCAAATGGACACAGAGAGCAGACAATGGGGTAGGGGGCAGATAAATAAATAAATCTTTAAAAAATAAAAAGCACAAAACTAACCTTAAATTGGTTTTATTATAGCCGTTTTAAAATAAGCAGTTTTCTTTTAGCAATATGGATTTTAAATCAGTTAAAAATGGGATGTTTAGATTTTGTTCTGTTTATATTTTGAAGTTGCAGATACCCTCAGCAGTCTCTTGATGACAACTTATAGACCAAAGAGCTAATGAGAAAAAATTTTATTCTGATTTGTTTAAGTAACTTGTTTACAGTGTCCTTTGGTTTGCAGTGGTTTCAGGTCAGCTTTCTAGCAGATGTGGCGCCCATGAGCACCCCAAGATACCTCGGAGTCATTCTGTAAGTTTAGTTTTAAGGGTAGCCCACCTCCCACAGCCAGGGTTCTTTCTACAGTCAGTTGTGAGGCCTTTTAAAATTTTGCCTCAAGACTGTTACTAGGGAAGTGGATTTGGCCCAACAGATAGGGCGTCTGCCTACCACATGGGAGGTCCAGGGTTCAAACCCAGGGCCTCCTGACCTGTGTGATGAGCTGGCCCAGTGCAGTGCTGATGCGTGCAAGTAGTGCCGTGCCCCACAGGGTGTCCCCCATGTAGGGGAGCCCCATGCGCAAGGATTGCACCCAGTAAGGAGAGCTGCCCAGCGTGAAAAAGTGCAGACTGCCCAGGGCGGCACAACACACATGGAGAGCTGATGCAGCAAGATGACGCAACAAAAAGAAACACAGATTCCCAGTGCCACTGACAAGAATAAAAGCAGACACAGAAGAACACACAGCAAATGGACACAGAGAACAGACAACTGTGGGGGGTGAAGAAGGGAAATAAATAAATAAATAATAAATCTTTAAAAAATATATATTGTTACTCTATCAAGAGTTGATGCATTGTTTGTCCCTTATGGAGGCTGCAGTTTTCAAAATATGTGGCTTGTCAATATAGCTATTTTACCTAGAAAGAAAGGAGTAGCACATAAAAACCTTTGGTGTTTGTTTTGCTTTGTTTTCCCCACAAATGTATCTGAGCTTATTTAGCCAATGAATGTTGTCCCTTCCAAAATAATCACCCCTACAGAGTCAATTTTCATGTCATACAAATCAGTCTTTTTTTACTTTTGCTACTTCATTTAATAATTCATTTAGCCCATTTAATAATTCAACTTTAAAACAAAAAAGAAACCCTAGAAGGCAAATATTCACTCGTAAGTTCAGTCTTTACATAACTTAAAATATTTCCCAATTCTTTCCAGTCTCTGCTTAAATATAACTCTTACATAGTTTACAGTGCCATTTTGACCAAAATTGTTATTACTCAGCTTAATTACACAATTTATTGAAGACATTTGGATTTGATTTTCAGTTGGTTTGTAAAAAACTAAATCTGTCCTCAAATTTGCACGACTCTTACCACTCATGGGATTCAAAAGTGTATCCTTTGAAGGGGATTTCCAAGAAATTCCAGAAATATTTTGAGCAATGGGAGCACAGATGAAAAAACGTGTAACCTTCCAAGGCAATTAGAATCAGAATTAATTAGACTGCTAGTTCTTGGCAGTTCTAGTCCAGTGATCAGTTTTTTTCCTCACCCTTTTGCACATAAGGAACACCAGTCACGTCTGTCAGTAATAGTGGAACACGTGAGAATCTTGGAGGATGGCGTTTGGGGCATACACCACCCCTCTCTCAGGCATCACCCTCCCCCTTGAAAAATCATTGACCTGCTCTGCCAGAGCAGACAGATGAGGAAGCTGTAGCCAGAGAGGGCTGGTGACCTCTCTAAGGTCATGGGCAGAACCAAACCTTGAACCTAAGCCCCCTGTTTTCCTTTGAAGAGCACCCCCTGCAATGCTTAAGCTCTGGTGTGCTTGTTAAGAACAAATTCAGTCCAGTTAGCTCATTCACTCTGAGGAGTGGACCAAGTCATGTGGCGATGAGGGATGGGGTCTACAGAAGGCCTGGGGCAGATAGGCTTTCTTGTAAGCTTCAGGAGAAATACTGGGATATTGAGTTGGGGCTCCTAAGAGCTTGCCTCTTACCCATTGTTGAAGCAGTTAAAAGATGAAGCACTGAGATGAAAATACTCCCTTCACTTTAGCATCTCCTTCCAGGAGACAGACCATTTTCAACTCTGAAGCCAAATCTTGTGAACATGGAGAGAGTAGAGATTACAAGAGGCCTTTAAACCTAACTCACAGTTTAGGTTCATTTCTTTGCTTGAGGTCTAATAATATCCAAACAGGTGCATGTTTTTCAGTAACATCTCACCCAGTAACATTTTTGTAATAGCAAAATTGAAAGTTCATGTCTTAGAAGACTTTAACCAAAGTTGCTCTTCCCCAGTCACAGCCTTAGCCAAGTAATCCTGAAAAGATAGAACTCTCTAATTAGATGGCTGGCTGGGGGTATTTGCCTTGGCAGAGGTCCCCACCTCCCAAGCAGTTCTGGTACGAGGGAGTGGATCTGTGATGACAGGAGAGAGACTGGCAGTGGCTTTTGGACCACAGTGGAGGAACTCAACTTAGCTGAGGTAGGACCCAGAAGGAGAGTGTAATGAGGGAGAGGAAGGGGCCAGGAAGAGGGATTTGGTAGGGGGGTGGGGGCATCTCCTTTCCCTTGCTGGTTTTTCCTAGAGTGTAGGGAGCCATCTTGCCTATCTTGGCTTCCTCTGTGGCATTTAGTAGGTGAGTAGGCCATATTCTGCAGTGGGCACTTGGCAAATATTGATTGAATTCCTCTTTGAGGTTCCTTAAGACCAAGTCTATAAGGGACTGTTTTACGAATGGGACTGTTCACTTAGGGAAGATTCTGCTTTAGCTGTCCTCTTTAGTGGGATTTCGTCATTTCCCTTCCACAGAATCAGCGGGCCTTCTAGGATACTTGATTGGGTGGGCATGGCCATAGTGTGTGGTGCCCTCTTGACGGGCTCCTCATTTCAGTAGTGAGATTATTTTTCCATTGCCAAATGCTGTGAGATAAATAAATAGCTTATATTTATTCCATGTCAGTTTCAGTTTTCATCCAGCATGCTGTTTCACTATTAAAAAATGAACCTTGATCCAGAGCTGTCCTCTTAGGTATTATTCATGATTCCCCTAGTTAGTATACTAATTTATAATTATAATTCAAAACCACCCCTTTATTCAAAGGATTGTTTTTCCCCTTCTCCTTCAGACGAGGGAATAATTGTTTGTCTAGGCCATAGGAGTGTTTGTCATGGAAATAGAATCTTTTCATACATTTTCTGAACAATTAGCACTGTCACAGCCCAGCAACCTGACATTACCACGAATCTCCAGTTGGGTTGGAGCAGTTGGTTGACCACATAGATCTGGTCTCTCCTCTGTTAAAGAAACTGGGTCATGATTCATGAGGGACCCCTGTGAGTGCGAGAAACACCTGTGTGGAGGGTCATAGCTGTAACCAGGAATGTGTTACTTGAGGCATTGATGGTCACTGCTGTCTCCAGTGAGCCACCTGGAGTGACTTTTTTTAAATAACCCTGCCCAGACCCCAACTCAGGTGAATTAAAGCAGAATCTCTGGGCTAGAGGCTGGCATTGGGTTTTTTTGTTTTTTGTTTTGGTAACTTTTTTTCCCCCAAGTTCTAGGAGACTAATGTGCAGCCAGGTTGTAATCCCTTCAAGTAATCCTGTCTCTTAATCCTTAATAGAGTAGTTACATCTGCATCTCCCAGCTTTTGGCTCAATTTACAGAAAGGTGAGCATTGATATATTCTGCTAATTAGTGGCAGACCTAGAAACCAAGAACTTAGTATTATGGTTTTTTATTTTCTATTATACAATCTTGTCCAACTTTTAAAGAGCAGGTAATTCAAAACAGACGGATATTTTTTTCTCTTTGAGCACTAACTGCTGGAATTGTTTTTCCTGTCAGGTTTAACTGATAACTGGCCTTAATGTTGAAATTATGCTTAACTGTTGAATCAGAAAAATCTTCAGAATTATTTAAAGTTACCTAACACTGATCTTTCTTTCTTTCTTTCTTTCTTTTTCTTTCTTTCTTTCTTTCTTTCTTTCTTTCTTTCTTTCTTTCTTTCTTTCTTTCTTTCTTTCTTTCTTTCTTTCTTTCTTTCTTTCTTTCTTTCTTTCTTTCTTTCTTTCTTTCTTTCTCTTTCTTTCTTTCTTTCTCTTTCTTTTCTTTCTCTCTTTCTCTCTCTGTTTCTTTTCTTTCTCTCTTTCTCTCTCTTTCTTTCTTTCTCTCTCTCTCTTTCCCTCTCTCTCTTTCTCTCTTTCTCTTTCTCTCTCTTTCTTTTCTTTTTCTTTCTTTCTTTCTTTCTTTCTTTTTTTCTTTCTTTTCTTTCTTTCTTTCTCTCTTTCTCTCTTTCATTCTCTCTTTCCTTCTTTCCTTCTCTCTTTCTTTCTTTCTTTCTTTCTTTTCTTTTCTTTCTTTTCTTTTGCCTCTTTCTTGTATTAAAAGATCTAAGATCAAAACTATACTATTTTCTAGGCTCCTTCATAGTACCCTGACTGGTAAAAAATCATCCTTGTGGTATTAAAAGCACCTTCAGTAGCAAGAGTAAAGCAGCTAAGGGGAGAAGAAAGGGAAGAAATTTGTGGAAGGAGTAAGGTAATTAAAGTACAAAAATGATGCATATGAACAAAAAGAAACTCTTTCTGTCAGGATGAGAATGTATATGTTAAAAGCAAATCTCAGGTAGGTAACCATTTGGGCCGTTTTCACTTGACAGTCATGGATATCTGAATATTCATCCACTTTGCCACCTGAGTCGAGCAACCCTTTCCTTGAAGGTTTTGGACAGCAGGTGCCTAGTTGAAAGACCTGACTGTAGAATGCAGGAGGTGACATGTCAGGTGTCTCAGAAACAGCGCTAATCTCAGTTGTTACTTAACGAATTTTATCAGCTGATTTAGAAACCAAAGGAAGCCTGCTCACTTCAAAGCATTGCACAGACTGAGCTGGACCCAATCTATAGCTCCACTGGAACCATAGCAATGAGTTAGGAGGTTACTCTTTGAGGAGAACCTCTGAACTGGCCTCAGCATCTGACTTAACAGAGTTGTGTGAATTCTGGGACCAGGGCTGTGTTTCCAGACTGAACATAATGCTGGACGGAAATCTTGAGTGGCAGCTCCAGTTCTGTACTCCTTGAGTATGTGACTGCATTATGGAAAGACAGAATGGTTCTTCATTCCAGCTGTTTTTAAAATGCAGTTTAAAATAGGCAATCTTTTGTTTGCATATTTGTTTGGATCCATATGATGAACAAGTGTTTTTTCAGTGAAGTAGGAGTCTGGAAGTAAGGGGTTCTGCACTAGCTAGCTGGGAGACTTTGGGAAAATAAGTTATTTCCCCTCTTTTCTCAGCCATAAAACAAGGTAATGGAACTCAAGGATCTGTACAGCAGGCCTGTTTCTCAATGGCTTTCAAAAATTAGCAGTGCCATTTAGTATAAAGTGGCTGGTCCCCCAGCCATCTGCTTGTCTGCTACAACTTCATATTCTCACCTGATAAACTAGAATATGGGAGAACTGCTTTGCTTTGAGCCTCCCAGCTTCCTAGCTCCTGAATGGAGGAGACCCACCCCTCCATTTGTTCATTTGTTCGTTCATTCATTCATTCATTCAACAGTTTTGAGTGCATGTTATGTACCAATCACTGTTCGAGGTGCTTAGGACATATTAGTGAGTGAAACAAAGACCCTCTGCCGCCATGGAACCTGCATCTTCTTGGGAGAGAGACAGACAAAGAAGCAACAACATAATAAATACAAGAGTTATAGAGTGTGAAAAGGTGATAAACACAATGGAAAAAGAGAAAAATCCAACAGAACAAGGGAGATGGGGAGGGTGGGGGCTGGTAAGTAAGTTGCCACGACAGTGGGCTGCGGTCTCATCAGGTATTGTTCACCTGCCCTGCAGGGCCCCACTGCAGCCCGTGGCCTTCCCTGACCAGTCTACTTTCCTAAACCGGGGCCCTTTCTGCGCTCCCAAGTGGGTATCCCACTGTTATGCGTTAGGGTGAATATACAGATCTGTGCTCCAGTTTGTTTCTCACCTGATCTCTGGAGGACTGGTGTTGAGAGTTCTCATGCATGTCCTGAAATCCTGAGCAAATATGATGCACTAAGCACATGTGACTGTTGTCAATTTATAATGATACTGTGACAAGAGACAGTTTAAAATTCTGTCAGAAATCGTCATGACTCAGGGCTCAGAGCCAACAATTCTTTGATTTTTGCAATGACTCTGCTCCTAAATGTGCATGCGGTGCATATATTTTTTATATTAAGCAAAATTAAATTGGTGTTTTTCCATTGTAAAAGTATTTATAACATCCCCAGGTAAATTCAGATACTACAAGAATGCAAAACCAGGTTTGGAGATTCTCTGACCTTGAAGGTACCACCAAACTCTGAACAACCCAGTAACCTTACCCTATAGTTTTGTGAGGGTTTATTTTCCACTTGTTAAGGTCTGGTTTTGCAAAGAAGAAAACGGTTTCCTTTACACATAGAGATTAAGAATGAATTTATCTTTAGTTTTGGTATTCAGCTGCCTGAGGACCAAACCACAGTTGCTTTTAAAACTGACTATATCATCATGGTCTTTTCAATACTTGGAAATCTCTGAGGCTTTTGATGCATGGTTTCAGTTCATACACTTATCTGATTGTGGTTTAGAGAGAAATAGAGATCTCCCTTTCAGTTTAGGTGATGGTTAGTTTTAGAGTTTATATCCTGTGTGTGTTCTTGGGATTCACCCACCCCCTCCCACAAAGCATTAGTTGATTTCTGTAGTATTTTCCCCCTCGCCCTGAACCTTTAAGTTAGAGTGAATCAGATTATTACTAATTTCTAATGTTGTAATATTTCAAGATAAATGGAGACACTGGGATGTTGCAAGACCAGGATTGGGAATGACTAAATTCAAAGGCATCAAGACTTCTAAACTTGCAAATTCTTACGTGGATTTTGGACATGTTTTGATTGGTATTGGATGGGATGAGAAAAATCTACCATCAGGTGTGAAGAGAGATGAGGACCTGGTAAATCATGGGTCATTGTACTTTGGAGCTGAAAGGCAAATCCAACCCAGTCTTTATAGACTCAGAAAATGATGCCCAGAGAAACTGAATGACTTTCCCAGAGCCCGAACCAGAACTCCTATCTCTGTGTCCCATCTCATCCTCTTTCAGCTTCATTCACCCAAAGACATCTACCGGGCATGTGCCAAGTTTATGGAGATATGTGCAGTACTACTTTTTTTTTTTTTTAATTTGGAGTTTCAAGAGGGTAAGTAATAGATTTTGGAGTTATACAGACCCAGGGTAGGCTGAGGAGAGGGAAGACAGCCTGAGCAGGGTAATGTGGGCTCAGAATCAGGAAGGGACTGTTTTAGGGAATTGCTCTAGGCAGGGCCCGGAGATGCTGCCAAGCCAGCAATCAGGAGGCTCAGTTGTGGAACTTGCTGTCTCTCCTTGTATTATACTAATCCTCTGTTAGATGGTCAAAACTCCTTGAAGGCTGGAGTTACAGTCCTTGGGGCTCCAGTGCCTTATCCATAGCACGAACCTTCCTTCTGTATGTATGTAGGATAAAAGAGAGAGTCCATTCTGGGGGTGGGGTTGAAATAAGTGAACTGGCAAGTAAGAGTTGGAAATAGAAGCGTCAGCCAACAGGAAGAAGTGTGAAACAGGGAGTGCCTGGAAGAGATTGATAAATACCCTAAATCCTTGCCAACCTACTTGAGTAATGTGAGACCAGGAGCTGGTGACTTACCTCATTCTAGAAGGTTAGTACCCCAATATTGCTGCCTTGGTAGTAAAAATAGCCCTGGAACTGACTGGGGCTGCAGGGGAGCTGGAGCACCCCCAGGGATTAAGGACAGGCCAGGTTTATCCCCTTGGACCTTCAGAGGGAACTTTTGTTTTTTGTTTTTTTTGTTTTTTTTAAATATTTATTTATTATTATTATTTTTAATTACATTAAAAAAATATATGAGGTCCCATTCAACCCCACCGCCCCCGCCCCCCACTCCCCCCACAGCAACACTCTCTCCCATCATCGTGATACATCCATTGCACCTGGTAAGTTCATCTCTGAGCATCACTGCACCCCATAGTCAATGGTCCACATCATAGCCCAGACTCTCTCACGTTCCATCCAGTGGGTCCTGGGGGGATCTACAGTGTCCCGTAATTGTCCGTGAAGCACTATCCAGGACAACTCCACGTCCTGAAAACGCCTCCACATCTCATCTCTTCCTCCCGTTCCCCACACCCAGCAGCCCCCATGGCTACCGTTCCCACACCCATTCCACATTTTCTCTGTGGACATTGGATTGGTTGTGTCCATTGCACATCTATGTCAAGTGAGGGCTTAGATTCCACATGGGTACTGGATGCACTCTTCCCGCTTCTAGTTGTAGACACTCTAGGCTCCATGTTGTGGTGGTTGACCTTCTTCAACTCCATGTTAGCTGAGTGGAGTAAGTCCAATAAGTCAAAGTGTAGGAGCTGAAGTCTGTTGAGGCTCTGGGCCTGGGTGTCATATTATCAGTGCAGAGATTCAAATCCCCTACATATATCTTAAACCCAGCACCAACTACAATTCCAATAAAGTAGCATGCAAGTCTTGTGAAAAGAGATCCAGAGGGAACTTTTGATCCCATGCGTGGTTGGTGCTGGAGAAGTCCCCAAAGCATCTCAGAAAGCAAGAGACCTTGCATTGGGGTTTGTCCTGGAGGCCATATTTCATCACAAACAGTTGACCTTTTTATTAAACTCTCCCATGAAGTTTGCGTATGTTCTGTTCATATTCTGCTTTTAACCAGCTCTGTAAAATTAGTCTAACATTAGTGTAGATTAAAACACTAGGAAAGACTCATGTAAGGTGTAAATACAATTTCTAATCCATGGTTGGTGTATCAGACGCTTCACCTTAGGGGAGTGGTGTTTACCTCCAGATTTGCTTCACACTGGCATCAACAGCGTGACTTCTTATTCTTTCCTTAGACTGCACAGCAGACAAATACAACATGTGAAAAAAAATTCTGACTTTGTGGCTCATTCTGTATGAGGGTACACTTGGGGCTTCTGTCTACTTCCCCAGCCTACCTTGTCTCACTCCTCCCTCTGCTTTCTCTGTCTACACTGAACCGGGAGGTCCTCAAACACAGCAAATTGTCTCCTGCCTCAGGGCCTTTGCACAAGCTGTTCCCTCTACCCAGGAAATTCTTCCCTTCTTTTGGTTCTTAGCTCAACTGTCACTTCCCTGATCACTGTGATCCTCCCCATCACAAGACCAGATCAGTGTCTCTTACGCTTTCATGGCTCCCTGCCGTCTCTCTCCTAGCACTTCTCCCAATTTGTCATTCTGTGTTTGTGTGATTATTTGATTTCTGAGGTACCCTCTTAGACTGTGTTCTTCTTGAGAAGGGCAGGAATCAAACCTCCTTTGTCGTGATTACATCCTAGTGCCTTCCAGAGTGGTTAACACCACCACAACCGGAAAACAACTGACACATACGTGGTAGTTACTGAATACTAAGCACTGTTCTAAGAACTTTCCATATAGTAACTCATTAAAATCCCAACAACCCTTTTAGGTAGGTGTTGTTATTATGCCCATTCTATAGCTGAGAAACCCAAAACCCAGAGCCTTCCCTTTTAGCCATCACCCTATACTGCCCTGGCACAGCAAATATTCGTTGACTAGTTTAGCATCATCAGAAAATGAGTTATACTACATAACTGAATTTCCAGGTAACTGAAATATAGTTCCAGAACTTAAAATGCATAATAGTGCCTTTTGGCAAAAATCTTTTTAGCAAGTCATACTCCTCTTCCTCCTTAAACATTTTTACCTTCTCTTAATTATCTCAGATTGTTTCTGTGAGCACCAGCTATTGTATTATTACCATCTGCCCATAAGGGTAAGAGATGGGGAGCAATTGAGATATGAGACAAGACTGGATAATCAGGTTCGTGAGTTTTGTTTGCTTTCTGATGATATCTTTGGCTAATAGTAATGTCTTTATTTATCTTTCCTAATATTTCTATAGCTCTTATTTTTAAAATTCTTAACACTTCTTTTGCTTTCTTAGCATTTAGAGCTATGTTGCCTTTCCCAGTTTTCAAAAGAAAAAAACAAATTTGAAGCTTAGTCACCTTACCCCACAATTCAGATATCAGTGTAATAACACTTTTCAGACAAGGAAAAATTGACAATAAGATTGGAAGACGTCCAAGTTAGGCAGTCGCCTGACGAGGATGGTGACTCTAGGAAGAGGTCCCTAGGAAAATTGAGCCTGTTGACTGCAAAGTATGTCCCCTCTCCCATCCCTGCCTAGGACAGCCATTTTCTTTTTGCAAGGGAAAGTTTTATTCTTGTTGGAGTCTGGGAGGGCCTCTTCCTTGAACTCAAAGGTTTGGTATCTCCTTATTGGCAATTCTTTCCTGCTTCTGTTTCCTGCCTACTGCATGATAAGCTGGAGAAAGCAGCGCTGTTCTGTCTTGGCTAATTCCTCTTGCCTAGCCCTGGGTTCTCAGTCCTCAGTTCTCGAGCCTCAACCCTATCGATTCGGTTGTGTCAACTTAGTCTTCCAAGCCATTTCTTATGCTTTTTCTATCCCTGTCCAAATGGGTGATAATTACCTAGAGATGTTTAGAGTTACTTCTCAGAAGAGCACAGGAAACAGAACCCTAAGTTGAGGTTACAGAAATCTGATGATAAAAGATTTTTTTTTCACAGAAAAAGACAATATTCAGATCTGCATGTTTTTTCCCCTTTTTGTGATCATCTTATTCCTTCCTGCTAAGTGGAGCAGTCACAGTCTATTGCATGAGCCTCATTAGTTTATAGATGGCCATTAAAATGGACCTTGCTGTTCAAAGGAGTTGTCCTGTGCTCATCAGTAATGTACATTTCCTTGGCTCTGCCATTAAAAGAATGACTCGCTTCATTAAAGGAATTGGCAGTGGCTACTGCGTCATCACCATCAAAGAGGTGTTTGTGTTGGTTTTTTTTCCCACTTGAAGTGGACTGGGTAAATGTGAGTTGTAAGAGTTTTTTATGGTGGAGAAAGCAGTGATCTTTGACTTTTTTGTAGTGCTATTCCCTCCCACTTAGCTCTATAGTGGAAACTCAGGAATTTTCATCCAGAACATTTTTTTAGACTCCAGTCTATATAATTTGTGGTATTTTATGAAGTACTAGATGTCTATAGAGATCTATAAATTATATTTTGGTCTCACCCAAAAAATTCTACCATCATTTCAAAGCAGAATGCTGATCTTCATTTACTCCTCCCTCCCACCTCTTAGCAAGATTCAGTGGCAAGCATCAGTCCTGAAGTAATTTAAGCTTCTCAGAGAACCATGATTTAAAGCAGTGAAATTATAGTGTGGCATAGTTGGCCAAGGACTAGACAAGGAGGCGGAGCCCTTGGTTCTAGCCCTGTGTCCACAGTTTACTGTCTATGGTCCTGGGGCAAGCCACTTGGCCTCTCTGAGTCAGGATTTCCTCTCCTGTGAAATGGGTAAGGTGATCTCTTTGGCCCTTTTCATCTCTAAAATGTCATATCCCAGAAACCATGAACATTCCCTACCATTTGACCTGTGTTGTATGAGAAAATAATGGAGCCACATGGACTTAAATGGCTGTCCATCCAGTCAGAGAGAGGAGGTAGTATAGGGGACTGGGAAGTGGATAATCCTCAAATGTACTTCAAATCATGTGGATTCCAGCTGAGGGAAGTATCCCAACTAGAGGATGGCAACATCTGGCAAGTGTAGATGGCAATTATGTCATAAATACAGTTGTTTGTAGATTTTTGTTATTGTTAGAGGCACTGGGGATTAAACCTGAGACCTCATACATGGAAAGCAGGCACATACCCACTGAGCTACGCCCACTCCTGTAGATAATTTTGATTTATCTAGAGCATTTATCCACTTTCAAATTGACCCCGACATCCCACCCTGCCCAAGAAATCTTTTACTAAGCAAAGAGCAAAATTGAGAGTTTCAGATTAGTTGCCATTTTCAAGACTGAAAAACTTGGTGTCTAACTGAGTCTTCTCTTTGGAATTTTCATATAAGGGTTTCTTGATAATAGGTTTGTATGTATGCTCAAATGGATAAAATTGGATTTTTTGGTATGGGTGGTGGTGACTATGTGAATTTACAGTCTAGTCAGACTTTTAGTAGTTTAGTTGGTTTAAGATGCTTCTCCAGTAAGGTAAGTGAGCCTGCTAGATTTCTCAGTTTTTACAAGATCTAAATTGCTGCTGTTTCCTGTTGGGAAGACAACAGAGTGTTATGGCGATGTCTGCATTCTAAAACTCAGCCACTGAATGATTTGTATAACCTTGGGTTTTTGTTTTCATATCTATAAAATGTGAGGCTTGGCCCAGATTCCCTGGGTTTGCTCAGGGCCCTTTGGGGTTTGACACCAGCCAAAGAACAAGGGCTTGTTTTTGGACCAAGGTGTGATAAAGGGCTGCAAGCAGTACCTTTCCTGCCAAGTGGATTTCCTCTCCCATGGTGGTGCTATAAGAGGGCTGAGGGACCATGAAACAAACAGAACTGTGAACTGCGGCTGCTTGGATTCATGCACTTAGTGTGGGGCCCAGGTCAGGGGAAATATATTCACCTGTTGTGAAATTAGCACACCTTTGTGCTCAGGAATAAAGTGGATTTATGAGGAACTTATAAAGGTGTGTGCCCACCTTGGTGGACATATTTGGCCCTGGGCCCTTCCATTCCCAGTGGGACCCTCTGGTCTGGGGAAGGGAAGGAGCTGTGGCTCTGAGGTCTAACCTGGGCTACAGTGAGGGACTGGAATAAGGAGAAAGCCAGGGCGGGGGGAGTTTCTGGAATGGCTAAATGGTTATCCCAGGATGTGTAGGGCAGATGGAATCCCAGGCTACTCGCTCCCATCTGATTCTCAGTTTTATGAGGAACTTTTTATTATTAAAGAGAAATAATCTAAACTGAAGAATTGTAACTGTTTCAGTGGTGGTTAATTACACCACACACCAGAATTGCCACAAATACTAGTCGAATTCTCAGCTGCTTAGTTTGGAAACCACACAGTGCTGTTCAGTTAGGCCTTGTCTTTTACTGCATCCCAACCAGATACTTGACTCTAATCCAAAGCAAATGTCATGGCTACCTTTATTGATGTAATATCAGGAAACATAACAGCCGATGGGCTGGTTAGAAGGAACTATATGGTTGATGGTTTAAATGAAGTATAACAGAATTTGGAATGATTTTGTAGTCAACTGAAATCCTTAAAACTTATGCACAATTAAACAAGAAAAGTTGCTTAAAATTGCCAATGTTTTAATTTTCTTCTTTATTCCAATTCAGTAGACAGAAGACTAAAAATAAAAAGGTTTCTGTTATCACTGTGTACAGATGACTATATAGAAGTCCCCATATTTGGAGATAAGCACTTTGCTTCTCTGTTGAATCAGACATGTAAGTACAATGGGGGCTGGTGGGAGAAGGGCTTGATTAGAAGAAAAAAAAAAAATATATATATATATATATATTTAAATCTGTCTAAGCAGACCTTTACATAAAATACTTTTAAAGGTGGGCTTTTGAGAGCTGAGAGTTTAGCTTATTCTCCTGTTCAGCATGAGGCTTACTTCTACTCATGTGGGCCTTATGTATCAATGAGAGAGCTTTACATACTTGGTCTGTGCTGGCATTTACCAGACAGTGATTTCAGTATTGTCCTGAATTCTTGATGGTTTTGGCCGTCATCAGACACAGCCATCTTCAGTCGTGATTAAATGGCATTAGAGTGACAGCACTCTGCTAGGTACTTTCGCAAAGCAGCCAGAATTCCAACTAGCCAGGCCTTGTTAGAGTTTATAGTCTGAAGTAGATGATATCACAGCAAATAGAATTGTGGACCCACGTGTCCTTTTTTTTCTTCTCATATTTCGTTTACTGCCTGCCAAGGGACTGTTAGAGAATATTATTTTGAGTTGCTTCTTCCTCTTGGATTGGCATATTTCGTAGGTTGTATGCTTTGGTTTTTGTTTTGTTTTGTTTCTCCTTCAGCAAGTCCTATAGGACTGGCATCTTGTTATGCCAGAAAGGATCTTACTGATACCTCTTAAAATCAGCTGATCTAGCCTGTGGCTTTCAGCCTCCAGCATACAGCACACTGAGCCAATCTTCTCACCCGTCAGACACTACCTCCTCACCCACGGCCTTACACACACACACACACACACACAGTCTTATCTTGCCCCCTGTTTTAGGTCCTTTGGCTTAGGCAAATCCCTCTGCAGAGAGTGCCCTTCCCTGTCCAATACATTATTGCTAAGGTTTATAACGATAAATTCTGCTTCCTTGGCACATTCTAATTCACTTGAAACATATTATTCTGCATTTGTTGACATGCGTCTTTAGTTGATTACAAGAGTTCATATGTCCTAACCAGATAGTAAGATAAAATACCTTGGGAATCTTTCTTATACGAGCCTTCCCTCACTCGCATGCCTGTTTCAAGTCTTATGTGTAATACTGTAATATATACTCCTTAACCAACCAAAATGAACCTTGAAGTCAGCTTACCTTTGCTTTATACCTCTGTGGCTGGTCATCTAGTGGATTTGAGCTCTGGTCTGGCAAGCAGCCTAGTTGTTGGTGGCAGGTTGTAGGTTCCAGGAAGTTAGGTACCCATATTGTGTCACGATATGCCATTGGAAACACAACAGTATCTTGCTAGTATTGTACTTTTAGTGTGGAGAATGGTTTTCTTAGCCTTTAGCAAACCTAAGTAAATAAATAAGTCCTAAAATTAAGGTTATGCAGTATAACAGTAATCTAATGATCATGGTGGGGGGTGGGGGGTGGGAAGGATTTTTAAAAATTCAGCCTCTGAACAAATCCTAGAAATCATTGTGGTGCTCCTTAAAGGAAAAAAAATCATTTTGTCATAGCCAGATTACTGTGTTCTAATATTATAAAATATAGTCTGTGGGGTAGAGATGGGAAGGAGAGAAGATTCATAGAAAATATTTTTATTTTAACTACCTTTAGTGTTTTTACTATACTAAACTATCAGTGCAGTGTTACTATACAAATTTAACTTTTACACATGTGCAGTTGGGTTAGACTTGATTGGTTTAAAGGACACCTCAGAAATGTATGGCTCTTGTTTACATTGGGTCTTCTATATGTGTGCGTGTACCTCTTTTGCGGGAGTAGAATACACCAGTTTTTAAAATACAACAGATGTTGCAATATTCATCAAGGTTAGATCATTTTAGGAAACTGTGGGTATTAAACGTTTGTGTGCACACAGCACCACCTCTTCCCACTGACTTAGAGATGAAATGTTTATGCTATTTTTATTAACTATATTTCTGACCCTTGTCATTGGAGTACCAGTTAATCTGGGAAATGTTTCTTTTTTCTTCTTTAAATTTTTTAATGTTTATCTTTTTTATTATACTTACCATGGAACACTTCAAAAAATAAGTTACAATAATTTCAAAATGCAATCCTTGGACTCATATATCTTTTCTAATTATACCCAATCAATATCTAGAAATGTATACAGACACTAAGTCAACTAATGAATAAAATAAGTGAAATAACTATGTAATCTACAAATCTTGGGTGGAATCATGCATGATCAGGTAAGCCACTTTCCTACCACAAGTGTTTTTAAACGTGATTCACATTTGTTTCAGTCACATACACATCCATTGCAAGAGTTAAAGTAGACTGCTGATGCTAGCAACTTTAAACTATGATCTTTGATACCATAAAAGAAAATTTAGTTTAATATAAAGAAATTCAAGAAGAAAATTTTAGGACCCTTAATCAGAAGTTTTAAATGTTTGCTGTACTACTTTGGCATAAACAAAGGTTCAAGTAAGGCTAAGAAAGAAATGTTTCCCTTTCCCATTGAAGACATGATCCAAAAAGTAGGCAAAACAGGCCTTCTGTAGGAAAGTGTTGGCCCTTATGATGTTACAAAGAAAGGTCTCCTTAGATTAGAAACTAACCAAGTTTAAAAAGCTTTAGCCAATGTTACAAAAACATATTTAGAGTAATATTTATGAATATAAGCATAATAGGATGTTTTTTGTTGTCGTTCTTGTTTTGCCTTCTATAAACAATCATCTTTGAAATGCAAAAGGTGGGTTCCAACTTGTGGTTCTTCTCTGATGTGAGAAGTGAGAATCTGCAAGGGTACACACAGATTCACCTTCTCAAAGTATTCTTTGGAAGCAGTCTCATTTGTCTTGATTGTAGGAGAATCTGGTGACCAGTTTGCCGGGCAGACTTCTCCATGGATCTACACAAACCGGAATGCCTTCGCCCTGTGTTGACTTGCCAGGCTTCATAGTCCTTGGTGATTTCCAACTCCTTCGTTCTGGTCCTCAGCTGGGCACTTCCAGAGTTACCATCTCGCATCACCTCAATGAGAGGGCTTGCATGGACAGAATCTCTCTTTCGTGAGGCCCAGTTAGCTAATGGATGTCTACTTTTAGGCTAGACTGGATTACCTGCCACTGCCACTCTCACCCTCCACAGTGCTATTGTGATTACTTCCTAGAAGCCACCATCAAATCCAGGGACACAAGTCCCATTAGTTTTTTAAAACGAGTCTGATTCTAGCTAGCTACCTTGAAGCAGATCTACAGAATCAGCAGCTTTCTTATATTTCATCTTTTCCAAGTTTGCAAAATTTTCAGGCCCTCTGGAAACTAGTATGTATGGCTCTGGAGTTTATTGCTATTTTTATGCATTGTAGAGAAAACAGAACACTGAAGACTAAAATGGCTGGGCACAGATAATGGATACGTTAATTACAGTGAAGACGTGTTTTTAAGATGTTTTCAGCTGTGTTCAGTATAGCAAAAGGCATCTGGAAGCTTACTCAATGCATATTAGCTATAGCAACAATATTTGAAGCAGGCATTTTCATGCTTTAAAAAAAATGTGTGGAGAAAAAGCTAGAGAATTTATGTCATATTAATTTGCCTTGTGAGAGAATAACACTGTTCAGAGTGACTGCCCAGGCATTCCAATTTGAAAGAATCGAGAGTCTTAAAAGAAGAACTCGTCAGTTGTGATAGGGTTTATAATGTCACTGTTGATATCATGATTAAGAATCCAAGCTCTCAGTTGCTAAATTCAACTTCTAGGTAACTTTCTATTTTTGCGATTTTCAGAGACTATTACACGATTAGTGTTTTTATTTCAATTCAGCCAACCATAGATAATTGCTCTTCCTGTGGTTTCCAAGATGCTCAGACAGGCAGGTGGCTTTTGTTTCCACACTAGCCTCCGAAGCAGCATGGATACGTTTTAGTAAATATTGACCCTTTTTAGCATTAATGCTTGTGATAAGATCCACTTGGGGGTAGTTAGTTCATTATAGTTACACTGTGGCCTTTAACAGCAATGGCAGATCTGTTCTTGGTGCACACTTTCTTATTGGGAGCCCTCTGTGTGTTTAAACTTTTGTCCTATGTTTGGGGGATATTAATGATGCAACATGGTTGAGTTGCCTAATATCCTGAGATGGAAAGCATTTCGCCTAAAATTGAGGAGCTTGGTAAAGCTCCTTTCAATTCTAGCTTCTCTCCTACCTGCTAACTTGTCTATATCCATTATATTTTATGAAAAATTCATTATAAATTACTTACATGAAAATATTTTATAAAATGTAAAAGATAGAGGAGAAAAAACTTGCTATATTTTTGTAATATTTTCTTATCTTTTTTCTGTATTTTTAAAATAGCCGTGTGTGTTAGCACTGCTTTGTTTACAAGTGAAGAAACCTAATAAACCTAATTCCAACTGACTGAAGCCAAGAGGGGAAATTATTGCAAAGATTGGGGTGTCTCTGAGCCCAAGGACAGCAATATGGCTAGGCCCAAGGGGCAGCAGAAGCCACAGACTCAATCCCAATCTTTCAGCCGTATTTCTTCTCACGCTTCTTTGTGTCTACATTCTTGTCTTTCTCTTGCTCATCTTGCCATTTCCACATAATGGAAAACATATTCGCAGAGATCTCTTTCTTTGTCTTCCTTCTTTCCACTTCACTCACCCAGAGAGTCCAACCCAATTCTTTTGTGATCCCAAGACCTGTTGTACAAATGTTTTTTTCCAGTTGGAAAAACCAGGGGAGTCAGGGAGGGAGGAACAGAGGAGGGCTCAGCAGGAAATACCACCTCTTGGCTCCCAGCTATGCCCACACCTTCTCTTTTCATTGATTCAGTCTCCAAACTGCCCCTACCTAATGTAATCCAGCCATCACATCAAACTGCAAGCCCATTCCCCCTTCCTTAGTGGGCTACAACTCACACGCTCATTTAGCTACAGCCCCCACAATCTGGCCATGGGGATGCCGTTCTCCAGGCCCAGGTGCTCTGGCCACACATGCTCCTCATGTGCCTTGTCACTGTCTACCCTGTGTCTGAAATAATCTTCACCCCCTCCTAAATAGTAGGTATGGATGATGTAGCAGTTTGGTACTATTGATGAATTCCAAAAAGAAATATTGGATTATGTTTGTAACCTGGTCTTTTCCTCTGGGCATATGAGATTATATTGGATTAAATTATCTTAATCAAGTAAACCTCTTGTGTCAGTAAGGTGTTGAGTCCCTGCCCCTTGGTGGGTGGGGACTTGCAGATAAAAGACCAGGCAAAAAGACAGAGTTGGAGGGGTTTTGATGTTGGAGTTTGATGCTGAAGCCTTAAGCTGGGAGCCCCAGGTAGTAAGCACATAGAGGAAAGAGAAGCAAGCCCCAAGAAGAAGCAAGCCCTGGGAAGAAAGGATTCCTGAACCCAGAGAGAAGCAAAACACTGGAAGGGAGGAACCCAGGAAGCTGGAACCCTTGCAGACGTCGGCAGCCATCTTGCTCCAACACGTGAAAATAGACTTTGGTGAGGGAAGTGACTTATGCTTTATGGCCTGTAAGCTCCCACCCCAAATAAATACCCTTTATAAAAACCAACCAATTTTTGGTATTTTGCATTAGCACCCCTTTGGCTAATACAGATGACCTTCAGATCCTTATTAGGGCAGACACCACTGCTTAGAGGCTTCTGTTTCCCTAACCCCAGTTGTACTCAGAGAGTAATTTCCTAATTCTGAAGGTAGAATTAAAGTAGATTCTTTTTCTTCAAACTTTAAGCTTTACATAGAACACAGACTCAGGAGATGGCAATAAAGCTTGTTGTTTCTCCCATTCCAGGTGAGTGTACCCTGGTACTGGGCAAAGCGAAGGGCTAAACCTCTTCCCCTCCAGGCAGGGCACACGTAAGATGGGGGGCAAGCGAGGCTCTGGCAGCTGCTTTACTCTCTTTGCCAGGTCTCCACTGTGGAAAAGGAATGCAGGGGTGGGAGTGTTTGTCCAGCTACCTTGCGCTGCCCTGGAGTGAGCCATTGGGGCTTTCCTTTTTAAGGGACTACCTGGTGACATCATGGTTCTTGACAGGAGTGACCAGGCATTCCGGGGTCAGGGTCCCATGCACAAGTAACCCTCAGTCCTTTTAAGTTGTATTTCTAAAAGTCAACCGTATCTCTATATTTCAAAAGGAGCATTTGTGCCAAAATTCAAACAGTTGCACTATAGTAAATGGGATTGGCCTGTTTTAAATTCAAGACCCACGGAAATCAACTAATTTGCAGGACAGGAAGAAACAAAGAAAGGACACAGGAAGAGAGAATCTCATTACCAGGGTGCACTGCTGCATGAGCCCGTACCACAAAAGGGTTGTCCTCGGAAACCTTCCAGCTGTCACCTACACAGGCATGAGTGCGTGTGCACATGCACACAAATGCTGCTCAAAAGGAAATTGTGTGGGTGAGGGTAGTTCCAGTAAAGCCAGAGGACAGACAGACCAAAAAAAAAAAAAAAACCTGTCCTGTCCAGAACAGCTGTAACCACAGTGTACAATAAATTCTGGACTCTGTATTTTTCACTCAGTAATGCGTTATAATGTTATAAACATTCTTCTATATTGTAGATTTTTCCAAGTGCTATTTTAATGATTACCTAATATTCCATTGAATGTTTATCATAATTTATTTAGTTATTTGGACATTATTGGAACTTTAGTTCTTTCCTGTTTTTTTTGTTTATAAATGAGATGTAATGATACAATGTTCTTGTATACAGCTTTTCCCATATCTGGAATTTTTAGGGTAGTTTAAGGTATGAACATTTTTATTCTAGAGAGATTGCACTAATTTATAATTTTCAATTATAAATGAAAATTATAAATTAGTGCAATCTAGCAGTGGATGAGAAAGTGAATTTTACTACCTTTGACTTTTTTTTTTTAAATGTTTAAAAATTTTCTTAAAAATTGTACTAATTGTATGACAAGTCCATGATTTAACTTAGGGTTTTCAGTTTGCATAGTACAGTTCCATGGACTTTTAATTCTGTTACCATATATACAATCCAACATTTCCCCTTTTAATCACATTCAGATACGTATTTCAGTGCTGTTAATTATATTCACAATTCTGTGCCATTACCAGCCATTACCAAAACATCTCCATCATTCCAAAATAGGAACCTATACTTTTTAAGCCTTAACTTCCCATTCCCTATGCCCATCCCTAATTCATTGCTTTTAAAAATCTCATAGGTGAATGGGGGATTTGGGGGTGTCGGCATTCTTCTTTATCATGGAGTCTTGCTAGACAATCCAGTTTTAGAAAGTCATAGGTATGTAAAAAATTAAATTTAAAAAAGTCATGTAATGGAGAAAAGCAAATCAGTTAGAAAACTGAGCATGTTTCCTCCCCTCTGTTTCAGTGGAGGCTGCCCACAGCTTTTCTCAGAATTTCTGTCCTTTTCATGGTTAGGTCATAAGCCTTTTTGCCTGCACATAGGATGACAGCTTAGCTAGGGTAAGGAGTTCTGGGCTCCAGTCCTGACTCAGCTGTTGTCTAGCTGTGCCCCTTTGGTGGGAATCTAGTCTCTCTAACCTCAGTTTCTTTCTTTTTTCTTTTTTTGAGGTACCAGGACTGGGGATTGAACCCAGGACCTTGTATGTGGGAGACCAGCAGTCTCTGTGCTTGTTGTTGTTTTTTTTTTGTTTTGTTTTTAAAGATTTATTTATTTATTTATTTAATTCCCCTCCCCTCCCCCGGTTGTCTGTTCTCTGTGTCTATTTGCTGCGTCTTGTTTCTTTGTCCGCTTCTGTTGTCGTCAGTGGCACGGGAAGTGTGGGCGGCACCATTCCTCGGCAGGCTGCTCCCTCCTTCGCGCTGGGCGTCTCCTTATGGGGTGCACTCCTTGCGCGTGGGACTCCCCTACGCGAGGGACACCCCTGTTGGTAGGGCACTCCTTGCGCGCATCAGCACTGCGCTTGGGCCAGCTCCACACGGGTCAAGGGGGCCCGGGGCTTGAACCACGGACCTCCCATGTGGTAGACGGACGCCCTAACCACTGGGCCAAAGTCCCTTTCCCATGTTGTTGTTTTTTAGGAGGCACTGGGAACAGAAACCAGGGCCTCCCATGTGGGAGGCACGCCCTCAACTGCTTGAGCCACATCCACTCCTATAACCTCAGTTTCTTCATCAGTAAGACAGAGGATTTTAGAAAGATAACTTTTGGGGTGGGAATCTCTGTTTATACATTCCCAAGGTAAAGAATCATATTCATCATGAGGAATCTTCTACATCTCCTTGCAGATTTTTGGAAGTAGCAGCACAGTGACACTTCCTGAAACCTTGTTGTTTGTGTCGACCCTGGATGGAAGTCTGCATGCTGTAAGCAAGAGGACAGGTTCAATTAAATGGACCTTAAAAGAAGGTAATTTGGGTATGATCCTTGGGTGACTCAGCTGCTTCTGAGTAAACATATCCCAGAAAACGAGAAACACAGCTTTATATCATTTAATAAAATAAAAAAGAAGAATGAGGTCAAAGAGAGGAGTAGGAATTACATTTGAAGGGTGTGTTTGCAACTCAAATTGTGATTATCTACTAAGTGCGTCAGTTGAAGAGGCATGTTTCTCTGTAGCTTTTTTTCTTTTTGCTCCTGTCCAGACTTCACATTTTAAGTGGATCTAGGTTTTTTATTAATGGCTCTGGCTGGTTGGTTTTATGAAGACATGCTTCATTAGATTTTTTTGTACATTCTAACGATTAGAATCTTATCATCATAATTAAAAAGGTTATCTTCCCAACACCTCAAATTACTCATTTGTTTTTATAAAGAGACCGAAATAATTGAGGGCTGCTAGATTTGACATTCATCCAAGTTAGCTGCTTTATTGAGTCTTTATGATGAGGAAAGTAAAGACTGAGCTTCTTTCACACGCTTCCTGTCTTAGGATGTTGTCTTCTGGGGATAGTTAGCGGAGTTGAGGCCTACAACTAGGAAACAGTGTTTAATTTCCAAAGTAATCTACCCAGATAAAGCCAAGAGAGTTCTAGAATATGGAGCTTTCACAGTCATCTCCAATTATTCTGTCCAGTAATAATTCCCATTTGGCCTACGTCAGGGTTTGACCAGCATGTTCTCTTTTGTCACTAGTCTATGACTCATTATTTTCATGAGCACTGCACATGTTTTGCTTTCCGTAATAAAATGTTCCAAAACAGTATTCTAGATGGAAAAATATTGTCATATATCATAAGGTCATACATAATCTTGTCCATGTTTTATGGTTTTTGAAGAACAAACTGGCTTGTTTTAGTTAAGTTCAGCCCTGGATACTAGTAGCTTCAATTTGTATTTCTATACAAAGATTAACAGTTGTAATGTATAGAGACCATGACTTTTCTTTTTTTTTTTCTTCTTGTGTCTTTTGTTGCGTCAGCTTGCTGCACCTGCCTTGCTCATTTTCTTTAGGAGGCACCAGGAACTGCTGTTTCCAGCTTTTGTTGTGTCTCTCATTATGTTTTCCTTCTTGTGCTTCTTGTTGTGTCAGCTTGCTGCATCTGCCCATCATGCCAGCTTGTTATCTTCTTTAGCACCGGGAGGCACTGGGAACTGAACTATGGACCTTCTGTGTGGTAGGTGGGAGCTCAGTTGCCTGAGCCACATCTGCTTCCTGACCATGACTTTCAACTGAATTTTAATCTTGCAATTAAAATTAAAGGCTTCAAAGTTGGTATTTCTAAACTTTTAATTTGTAAATAAATTGTAAAGGTATCCAGGTCCTGGTTTAGGTCTTGAGGGTGCAGCAAGGGAGCAAAACAGAATCCTTGCCCTCAGGGAGCTTTCATTTTAATGGGGAGACAGACAAGGAAATAAACAACATGTTAATCATCAGAGCTATGGGAGTACCAGGTGGTCTAGGGGTGTTGCAGTTTTAAACAGGGACAGCCCCATTGAGAAAGCATCAGTTAGGAAAGATCTAAAGGGGGCAAGGGAGTCTTGTAGACAGAAGGCATCTTAGGAACAAAGGCCCGAGGTGTGGAGGGGTCTTTGGTGTATAAAGGAAGAGCTTGGACATCAGTGGGGCCAGTGTGGAGTCAGGAGGGAGGGAGAGAGTGCTGGGAAAGGAGCTCAGGGATAATGGGACTGGTAATGGAGGGAGGAGGAATCCAGTGCCCTCTTGTTAGCACATTTGTTATAACAACACCCCTACTACTGTCCTGGATTGAAATTTATAGATGGTGACCTACCTTTACACACAATTTCAAAAGGAAATAAATATATTATCCAGTTGATCATCTAAAATGGAAATAATAGGAAAGTAATTTTGTTACATGTTAGCATTTCATCTAACATGCACATGCTCAGATGCACACTGACACTGCCCCTGTGAGCAGAGTCCCCATAAATGCAGACTCAGCTGCCATGAGTGGCATTACCTATGTCACCGATTTTGAAGATAGTGAATGATTCTTGGTAATGTTCCAAACAAAAAGAGTACAGTCTTAACAGACTTACACAGAGTTACATATTGAGAAAATTCAATATCTGAATGTATACAAAAAAGTACTTTTGTGCTTATGTCTGAAAAACAGTCAGCTTGTAGCCTCAAGTAATTATTAAAGTTTTTTGACCATTGGCTTATCTGGCAGACCTCTACAGAGGCGTGTCCATGTGGGGCGGTCCTCGATTATACAGGCCGGCCTGGCCTCCCTGCCTGCCATACTTGGTGCCTGTATTTTTTTTAAATATATTTTTTATTAATTTTTGAAAGATACATAGATCACACAAAATGTTACATTAAAAAAATATAGGAGATTCCCATATGCCCCTTTCCCCATACCCCTCACTTTTCCCACATCAACAACTTCTTTCATTAGTGTGGTACATTCACTGCATTTTTTTTTTCAAAGATTTATTTTTTATTTATTTCTCTCCCCTTCCCCACCCCCACTTGTCTGCTCTCTGTGTCCATTCACTGTATATTCTTCTGTGTCCGCTAATATTCTTGTCAGCGGCACCAGGAATCTATGTCTTTTTGTTGTGTCATCTTGCTGTGTCAGCTCTCCATGTGTGCAGCGCCATTCCTGGGCAGGCTGCACTTTTTTTGCCCTGGGTGGCTCTCCTTACGGGGTGCACTCCTTGCGCTTGGGGCTCCCCTATGCGGGGGACACCCCTGCGTGGCAGGGCACTCCTTGCGCGCATCAGCACTGCGTGTGGGTCAGCTCACCACATGGGTTAGGAGGCCCTGGGTTTGAACCTTGGACCTCCCATGTGGTAGGTGGACACCCTATCCATTGGGCCAAATCCACTTCCCCATTCATTGCATTTGATGAATGCATTTTGGAGCACTACTACACAGCATGGATTATAGTTTATGTTGTAGTTTACACTCTCCCCCAGTGCATCAGTGGGCTATGGCAGGATATATAATGTCCTGCATCTGTCCCTGCAACATCATTCAGGACAACTCCAAGTCCCGAAAATGCCCCCCATCACACCTCCTTTTCCCTCTCCCAGCCTTCAGCAACTCCAGTGGCCACTGCCTCCACATCAATGATACAGTTTCTTCCATTACTAGTCACAATAATTCTGTAGTAGAATATCAGTAAGTCCACTCTAATCCATATTTTATTCCTCCATCCTGAGGACCCTGGGGTGGTGATGCCCACTGTACCCCTCAATTGAGAGGGGGCTTCAATCCTACATAGCTGTTGATGGGGCTCTCATGCCCACAGCTGTAAACTCTCTTGGTTCCTTGGTGTGGTGGTTGCCCATCCTTACCTCCCTGTCAGCTGACCTGGGAAAGTCCAACGAACTGGAGAGTAGGTGCTGCAATACTGCTGAGGCTCAAAGTGGCACATGACAGCCCAGAGATTCAAGTCTCCTGGGCATACTTGGTGCCTGTATTGTCCCGCAGTCACTCTGACCATGAGAGATGCTCTCACCAATTTCCAAGCTCTCCACAGTAGGCCATGCCCTCCTCTTGGAGGCTGCTGATGTGGGTTGGTAGCCAGTGTTGGATGTTGGCTTTTGCAAAGCCATCAGAGGAACCTGAGCAGAGGAGTGGTATGCCCCAACCTCCACTTGGACAGGGCCTTTGGGTGCTGTGCTGAGAATAAATGATGGGGCCAGGAGGAAGCCAGGTGTAGCAGTTTGATACTATTGATGAATTCAAAAAAGAAATATTGGATTATGTTTGTAAACTGGTCTGTACCTGGGCATGATTAAATTATAATTAGGGCTTTGATTGGGTCACATCAGTAGGGTGTTGAGTCCCCACCCCTTGTTGGGTGTGGACTCACAGATAAAAGACATGGTAAAGGGCAGAGTTGAAGTTTTGCTTTTGGAGTTTTTGATGTTGGAGTCTTGACCTGGAGCCCCAGGAAGTAAGCACACAGAAGAGCTTGGTTGTGAGGACAGAGAAGCAAGCCCTGGGAAGAAAGGACCCAGGAAGACTGAACCCTCACAGACATCAGCAGCCATCTTGCTCCAACACGTGCAAAAGACTTTGGTGAGGGAAGTAACTTACACTTATGGCCTGGTAACTGTAAGATTCTACCACAGATAATTACCCTTTTTAAAAACCACCTGATTTCTAGTTTTTTGCATCAGCACCCCTTTGGCTGCCTAGTACACCAGAAGGCCAGTCAGGAAGGAGGCTTAGGCACCTCCCTGTGGGGGAGGGGTGGGTGTGGGCCTGGGTGGCAGCAGGGCAGTCAGAGTCAGACGGAGGGAACCTGCTAATGCCAACACACGCCTGTAACTCACAAAAGGAGAGATTTTGCTGTGCTCAAACTGGGCTTCTTCAGAATTTATATACCTGTTTATGTATATGTATAGGTTCCTAACTGTTTACCATTTTCAGGAGCTAACAAACTGGGAGTGTGTTTTTCTTTTCTTTCCACAGAGTAGTTTTGGCAGGTGCTTTTGTTCCTCAACAAAGCATGTGTTGCTGTTCCCAGAAAAGAAGGTTTCTTATACCAAAGCAGCAAACTGCACCTAGTGTAGAAAACGAGTTTTGTTTATTTTCAGAAACTAATTTGAGTTCTGACCTTTTACTTCAGATGCCAACTTTCTAAGCTGTGTTTTAGCTGTGATTTTTAAACTATAGCAACATCACTGTCTGTCTTTTTCTGAAATTTCACCAGTGAACATGGTAGGGTATATTTTATTTCTATACTTTCAGCCCAAATGCAAACTGAAAATGTTGCTGTCATATTTTGTTTTAGACTAGCTAAACTGCTTTGGCTTTGTGGCATGGAAAGGACTTTTTAAATTCTGCTGGGATTGGTTTATAGCTCTTTGCACTCGCCTTGATATATTAATGCTGATTTTTTTTTATTCTGACCCCCTACCGTTGTGGGTTTTTTTTTTGCACTCGCTGTCTGCTCTCTGTTTCCATTCACCATGTGCTCTCTGTGCCTGGTTGTCTTCTCAAAAGAGGAAGCACCGGGAACCAATCCCGGGACCTTCAGTGTTGGAGAGAGGCACTCAGTCACTTGAGCCACCTCAAGCACCTGGTTCACCACATCTCCCATTGTCCCTCCTCTGTATCTCTTTTGCATCATCTTGTTGTGCCAGCTTTCTGCACGGGCCAGCTTGCCGCGTGTGCCAGCTTGCTTTCACTAGGAGGCCTGGGAATCAAACCCAGGACCTCCTATATGGCAGTCAGGAGCGTGATCACTTGAGCCACATCTGCTTCTATAATGCTGATTTTTGACACTCAGTTCTTCATCAAATTATAGGTTATTTTTTTAGCAGTCCTGTTCCCATTCTTTTCTATGTCCTTTCCAATAGCAGGCACAAAGAACTAGGCCCAATGTAGAACCGTTCTTTACTAGTCATAAAACTATGCTAAATGTGTGACATGGCTACTCTCCCACCAGATGGGCCCAGACTCTTGAACCATCCCTTGAGTGATTGATACGGAGATGTCTTATGAGGGAAGGTTCAGAACAAAATCTTATTCCTATGTGAGTTTCCCTTTCTCAACACATTCCTCCTTAAGCTAACAGTCATGGCCCACCCAGTCTAGAAAATGGAGTGATCCTCTTCTCCTTTCCCATGTTATGTGCAGTTGGTCATATAGTCCTGTCATGTCAACTTAGGAAGTGTCTCCCAAATCTGACTCCTTCCCTTTGTCCCCATTGCCAACATCTTAGGCTCTTGACATCAGTTTCCCACATTAATACAAGTTTCCTGACCACCATCCCTGCTGACTACCATCCCACTGCCTTAGTTCGCAGTTCACCCATCACACTGCTGTCAGAGATACCCTTCTAGAAAGACTAATTGGACCCTGCAGCCCTCCCTTTTAAATACTCTTTATGTGGTCTACAGCATTGCTGCTCAGAGTCCTCTGCCCACAGGTACCAGTCTGTGTGGCTTGTTACCTGTCCTCTAGGGGTACAGAAAAGGAGCATAAGCACGATCCCTGATGGACTGGAATTTTAGGCAGCTGGTCCTTCAGCATGGTTAGTTTGAGAAGCGCCAGGCCATGGGATGTGGTACCCAAGGCCCTTTACAGACACCCCCCCACCTCTGCAGCCTCAGCTTCCTGTACTCCCTGCCTCTGCCAGCATGTGCCCCGGTGCACGCTCAACTCCTTACCAGCCTCAGAGGTGCCATGCTTTGACTGCACTCCCTCCTCACCGGCAGCGTGCAAGTAGGGCGGCAAGCCCCTGTTCATCGGTAGGACCCCCTCCTAGGTCACTCCTTGACTGCCCCAAGCAGGGTGAGCCCCTTAGTGCCCTGGGTTTTGGAGGACGTTGTTGAAGCCTGTAATGACATTTCCTGCTTATGGTGTAAATTTTTTTTTAGATTTGTCTTCCTGCTGGATCCCTAACTCCTTTGAGGAGGGAGTCTCTGGACTCCAGAGCCTGACAGCCAGGGAGAGGTGTCCAGTGAGTGTCTGATGCACCTAACACTCCCTCAGGTCCAAGATCCCTTCCAGCTGCATGTCTCTGGGAGCCCTGAGAGACATGTGAGCTTGACTTTGCTCCTCAGGATGCGTCATCTGTCATTTGGGCCATAGTCAGGGCAGTTTCCAGTTCCAGGCTCTGATCTTGAGTTTCATGCTGCTTTTTGCAGTTTTTCTCTCCTGCCTCTTAGGTAGTGTGCATGTTCCTCTGGAAGAGTTAGAGATGTGTCTTCAGAGGTGGGATGAAACTTGAGAAGGGGAAATTGTGAAAGGTGATGATGTTTTGTTAATTGTTTTAGTCTGTTTTCTCTTAAGGAATTTTCTAGACTTAGGACATGCATCACCCACTTTTTTTTTTTTTCGGAAGGTACCAGGGATTGAACCTGGGACCTTCGTACATACAAAAAGCAGGTGCTCAGCCACTGAGCTGTACTGGCTTCTGCATCATCCACTTTTCTACCTCATTGCTTAGGTACCAGAAAAGTGTTTATTTCTTCTCCATTGTTTTGGAGGGCTGAAAATTGAGTTTTATGAGAGATGCTTGCTCTGCTTTTGAGTATATTGAAAATATGGGTTCTGTCTTTCTCTTTTGTATTTTACTTTTTATCATGGAAGATTTTAAAATATATCCATACAGAGATAATGGTATAATGAACCCCATGTACCATCACTCAGCTTCAGACGTACCAATGTGTGTCCAGTCTTGTTCATCTGCACACCCCATCACCTGCCCACTTACCTCCTTCATGTTTGGGATTTACTCAAAGTAATACATCCATCATTTCATAAGGGGTTTCTTAAGCAGTAGTCATTGTATGTAGCAGCACAGATTTCAGCTCTGATACAGTTGTGATTGTTGAAGTACATTGATAAAACTTGTCCCTTTGTGCATCGTTGGGTGTCTGTGATTTGATGGCACGGCTATTGCTTGAGAGTGAATCCTGTGAAGTTATTGTATCATATGAGGTACTTGGGCTTTGGGCATAGCATTGAATTGTCTTATGCCCCAATTTAATTGCTTCTCTACAACATGCAGTGTGCATGTTTAATTCTGAGGTAGTTCCACCAAGGTGAAGATGATAAAAAACAAAACCAAACAAAAGCATAGAGAATTCATCTGTCTTAAATGTGAATGGTTTCTCGGATTACTTCAGTGTTTTCATATGATCATCTTTGTGAAACGTGACGTTTCATGACTTGAAGAAAGGTGCTTCTGAAGAAAACTTATTACATCCTTTCCCATTTCTAATGAGATTTAGATTTGAGGAGCTTTTGATTAGGTGTCTATATTAAAATTATTTCCTCACAAAAATTAAATTTTGAAGAGTGCTTGAGACTTTCTGCTTTATAATTTGGATGTAACGATTTTAATGGGAGTTTAAGGTTTAGATTAATGAAGCACCTTTCCTCTGAGGGAAAGAATGAGCTGCCATTGGGGAGAAGTATTCCCTAATTGGGCCACTTGACTGCAGGAAACATATTGTTTCTGCCAATAATTTCATTGAGAAAACAGTATGAGAACCTTAATTATATTCTTGAGGAAATGGCAGTTGTTTGTCATATGGAGAATATACCTTTCTAGTTTCACTGCCGTCTGTCAGCTAGGATTAAAATCTCCATGTCATCTTTTTTTTTTTTTTTTAACAATATGTCAGTTTTTCTTTTTTTTCTTTTTTTTTTTTAAGATTTATTTATTTATTTAAACCCCCCCGCCCCCCTCCCCCGGTTGTCTGTTCTCTGTGTCTATTTGCTGCGTCTTGTTTCTTTGTCCGCTTCTGTTGTCGTCAGCGGCACAGGAAGTATGGGTGGCGCCATTCCTGGGCAGGCTGCACTTTCTTTCATGCTGGGCCGCTCTCCTTACGGGCGCACTCCTTGCGCGTGGGGCTCCCCTACGCGGGGGACACCCCTGCGTGGCACGGCACTCCTTGCGCGCATCAGCACTGCGCCTGGGCCAGCTCCACACGGGTCAAGGAGGCCCGGGGTTTGAACCGCGGACCTCCCATGTGGTAGACGGACGCCATAACCACTGGGCCAAGTCCGTTTCCCTCCATGTCATCTTTAACTCATTCCTTTGTTTTCACTTCTCTTATCTGGTCAGGACTAAATCTTGTTGATTTTTTTTGCTCTCCTGTTTGTCTCCTGTCTGCCCCTCCTTCAACACCCCTACCCTCACACTGGCTCAGGCTTGTCTTACTTCATGACCTGGCAAGTTTCCTTCTCCTCTTTCTCCTTTACTTTGTACCAATACTCACCCATCTAACCTTCCTTTAGCAGGACTTGAATCACTTTTCTCTTTTTCTCAGAAGCCTCTAATTGGTCCCTAGTGTCTACTGTACCAAATTGCAGTTTTAAGACTTTCTTCTCAGTGGTCTCATTGCCTGCTTTCCAACCTTTTTTTGAAATTGCTCCTCAGCAGGAACACTTCATGCTTGTCCAGCCTATATCCTGTTTCTTACAAAGGGGTGATGGCTCTTTACTCATTTAGTCTTCTAATCTCCATGCTCTGAGCCAACCTTTATGAAGTCTTTCTCCCTGAGCACCCTAGTCCTCACCTAGGAAGTTCTGTGGCACCTGTGGTCTATGCCACACATTTTAGTAGTTCGTTATAAGACTAACTGGGAGCTGCTTTATCCCACATAGCCTTAACAAAGAGCCAAACTGATAGTTAATGTCCAACGTTTGTTTTTGAGGTATGTGTGGTAAATCTCAATAGATAATTACTAGTAGTTGAGTTGTCAACTTCTTCCTTTAAAAAGAAAGAAAGGGAGAGAGAGATGGGGGCAGGGGAGACAGGAGCCTGGGAAGGGGGGGCGGCGAGAGAGAAAGAGAGAGGGAGAGGCCCTTGAACATTTGGCATATGGGGAGGTTTGCAAGGAACATAGGCAGTTGTGAGTTTTTTGGGGGTCTTTTCATCCAACTCGGAACCTTTTAAATCCTTGCTAGAAGCGCAGGGTCCAGGAGACACACATAGTCACATAGTTGCATTTGCTGGAGGAATTGGAAGGAGCTGGGTTGGAGACTTTCTAACTGCACCTTGACATCCAGTTGTACCTGGAGAAGACTTCCAGTCAAAGGGGAAGCTGGTTGTTAATGCCAGGTGTGTGGGAGTCATAGGTGGTTGTGCTTAAGAAAGAAGAACAAGGTGGAGGAAAGCAGTAAAAATCAGTGTTCCTCTAGATACCACTGGAGAAGCGTTGTGTTCCAGAAATATCAGTACTCATCTGGGGAAGAAAATGATCTTGTTAAGTTCCTTGAGCTCCAGTCAAATGAGCAACCTGTTCTTGTGGCTTCTATAATCAAAGGGATCTTCTATCTTCCTACGCAGAAGAAAATCTGCCCAGAGCTACCTCCAGAGAGAATGGCTGGCCATCATTCCTGAATTCCGATTTGAAGGAATTATTTAAATATTGGTTGACTTCCTTAGAACACATTTTTCTGTTTATCTAGTTGCCCACAGCCTCACCCATTCTGATGAGGCTGTGTCTTAGATCGGCTGTCTGTCCTCCATGCTTCTAGGGTGAATGTCCCTTCAGGCCTCCTGAATGCTGTGAAATTGTAGGATCAGGCTCTCCAGATTTGTACTAGAGGAGAGAGCAGGAAGGACAGACCTCTCTTTTCAACCCATTGAACAGGTTTTCCTTAAATAGTTGTGGGTTTTTTAAAGCTTTTTTCCCCTTTATTTCAGAAAACTTTGATATCCATAAAAGAATAATAGTATTGTGAAACCTTCATGTCACCAGCACCCAACTTTAATAATGATTGACACATGGCAATGCCCCAGACCCCTCTGGTGTTTCGAAGCAAATGCCATATCATTTTACCCATACATATACTTCTAAAATGTGAATAAACAGTACTATGTGTAGGCAGCTCTTTTTAGCTGTGTGGAAAAGTCCTTTTCATTAGGGAAAAAGTTATTTGAATGACTACTCCACATAAAATATCAAATATCTTAAATTATTGATTTCCTTTAATTCTGCACACACTAAACTATGAGGAGAATAAAGACTTAGGTAGTAGTTTCACAGGAGCGTACTCTCTGATTGTTCACTAAAATATGACTAAGCTTTATTTACTTTTCTTTGTTTTTTTCACAATAAATAAAATATGTGGCCCCTGCTTCTCAAAGTGCTTACAATTCAGTCTGTCCCCCCAGGTATTTGAGAAACAGAGAGACGCATGCAATTAAATACCTGTCCCTTGAGAAATGTGATAAGTGTACTGTAAGGAGATACCAAGTGCTGTGGTTTGTCACTTTCTGGTTTGAACTGACCCTGAAGGACAGGCAGCTTTAGATAGATGGAGATGGAACAGGTAATGATGAGCAAAGACCAACTCAAAATCTTGGGGAGAGTTTTAACTAGAGGCATGATTGAGGGATAATCGTGGAAAAGAATGGGGCCCAAGTTTGGAGGGCCTTGATTAGGCCTATGGTTCCCAAACTGTATGGGGGAACCCTGGGGTGCCACAGTGGACTCACAGGCACAACCATGTTCTTTTAAAACTTTGTGGGAGGGAAGCGGACTTGGCCCAGTGGTTAGGGTGTCCGTCTACCACATGGGAGGTCCACAGTTCAAACCCTGGGCCTCCTTGACCCGTGTGCAGCTGGCCCATGCGCAGTGCTGATGCGAGCAAGGAGTGCCGTGCCACGCAGGGGTATCCCCTGCATAGGGGAGCCCCACACGCAAGGAGTACACCCCATAAGGAGAGCTGCCCAGCACAAAAGAAAGTGCAGCCTGCCCAGGACAGAGAGCTGACACAATAAGATGACGCAACAACAACAAAAAAAGAAACACAGATTCCCGTGCCGCTGACAGCAACAGAAGCAGACAAAGAAGAAGATGCAGCAAATAGACACAGAGAACAGACAACTGGAGCAGGGGGTGGGGGGCAGAGGGAGAAATAAATAAATAAATAAATAAATAAATAAATAAATAAATAAGTAAATCTTTTAAAAAAACCAAAACTTTGTGGGAAACATAGTGATACTTAACAAGTGTCAGACTCCATCCATGTGAACTGCTAACTCCAGGTAGTTTATAGTTTCAATATTAGATTGAGCTGCATTCCTTTCAATGATATCATATCTTTACAAAGCTGGGTTTTGGCAGTTGCTGTAATAAAATTCAAATATCACATGAAAGTCAGTGTAAATGGTAACAATGATGGCAGTGTTTAATCTGATTATAAGGTTTGAAAATTATGTAGGGCCCAACAGGTACACATATCCATTAGTAAGTAAGTATGGCTATTTAAGAATGAAACTTTTTTTTTCTTTCAATTGATTTATATATATATATGTTTTGTTTTGTTTTTTCCTCAAATGGCTACTAAGTTGTCAGGACCTCATATTCAAGTTGTTTGGCCCTAAGTACTTAACAAATGGAACCATTAGGTATTTCTTTTGGCTTAGGGCACTGTGAAAAAATTCCTAGACACTATGAATCAACAAAGTTTGGGAACCTCTGACTTAGACCACAGAGGTGGAAGGTATTTAATAGACAGAGGGGAGCTACTTTAGGATTTTATGTGAAGGAAAGGCACAAACAGGTTTGCCTTATCAAGCCACCTTGGGCAGCTGGCAGAGTATGTATCTGAGGGAGCAGAGACCTGAGACAGGGTCTGGTTGGGAGACTGATGTGTGGACCAGTGAGAATTGGTGGCTGCCTAATTTCTTCAGTGGTAAAGGAGATGGAAAGGGGGACCTGGATTTTGAAAAAGGTTTAGTAGATCTGATCTTATAAAACTCAGCATTTAATTGAATGGGGGAGGGATAGGATTAAGGGAAGGGGAGAGTCCAGGATAGCTCTGAGTTTCCAGATTGTGTGACTGGATTGAAGTGGGGCCATCCAGCCAAGCAGAAGAAAGTAAAAGGGTGAGAGCTCAAAGGTACAAGGTCTGGGAGAAGACGGGACTGAGGACCAAGGTGAAAAGGTTTCCTTTGAGAAGATGAAAATTCATCTCCTTTCAAGATAGAAATGTTTAAATTTTTACCCTTATGAACTTGGACAAAGAAAAGATGGGGAAGTCTATTTGGAGTCATTTCTGTCTTTGGGTTAAAAAGATGACTTAGTGGGAAGTGATGTGGCTCAGCAGTTAGGTGCCTGCTTACCACATGGGAGGTCCCGGGTTCAGTTCCCAGTGCCTCCTAAAGAAGATGAGCAAGACAGTGAGCTGCCATGATAGGCTGACATGGCAAGCTAACACAGAGAGATGATGCAACAAAGAGATACAATGAGGAAACAGAATGAGAGACCCAACAAGCAGGGAGCAGAGGTAGCCCAAACTATTGGGTGCCTCCCTCCCATACGGGAGGTCTGGGTTCAGTTCCCATGCCTCTTAAAAAAAAAAAAAGGAGACTTACCACCAAGCAGCAGCAATGAGTGTCATGGACCCTCATCCAGGATGTTGATTTGTCCAGGTTTTAAAGATTGTGCCATTTCATACCTGAGCTGGCCACATCAGGGGGGATAAAGCTGAGCCCAGTGATCGCTCAGGGGAAGAAGTGAGCAGGTTTCCTTCTTCCTGTGGTAATCCTGGAGAAACCAAGCATTGATTTCATCTGTCTTTCCCCTCTTCTGATACCTTTACCTTTACCTGATGTCCTTACCTTTACCTTAAGTAACACCCATTTTACACTTCAGAAGTACCTGCCCCCCCCCCCCCCCCCCCCCCGCTTTTTTCCCCCTGAAAGTGAAACAGCTACATGCTATTAGCTTTTATCCTTATCAGTCTCCACATACATAGTGGCTTATGCTGTAGCAGTGTTTGTTTATAGCCTTCCAGTTAGACCAGTGTTTCTTTTCACATGGCTGATAACTTTTTTTTTTTTAAAGGAAAAACCTGGTCTGATGATATCAATTCTCATTATAATAAAAAAAAATCACATTTTTATGTTGAGCTTTCATTACAGGTTTTTAGGTGATGCTTTTTATTTTCATTTTGTTGACTTCCAAATATTTTTATCTTTAAGATCCTTATTTTGGAAAATTTCAACTGCATGTAGAGAGAATAGGAAAATGTTCCCACCTACCCCCAATGTTCCCACTCCCCATCTTTAACAGTTCTCAGCAATCTGGCCCTTCTTTTATCTGTTCCCCTGTACAGTTGTTCTTTTTGTCTTTTTTTTAATCTTCTGTAGTATTAAAGCAAATCTCAGATTCAATTAATTCTTTAAGGGAAAAAAAACCCCTACAGAATAGGTCATTGTTATGCCTCAGAAACCTGCCCAGCAGCGGTTTGCTTGCCTCTGTCAGAGTTGTCTTAATAGTTGTGTTTTTACGTGACCTGCGTTCAGTTTATTCCAAGTATCTTACTTTAGTGAGTGGGTGGGAATGCTAAAGTGATAGAGCCCTTCTGCTGACACATGTCTCCTCCCAAGCTGAGAAAATCGGGACTTCTAATGCTGGTGTCACCTAGGCATCGCCCTGTCTCCTGCAGAGATCCTGCGCCTCACCTGGAACCTTCCAGGGCCGGGCTCCCTTTGGGACCTGCAGCCTCAGTGCCAGGTGACCAGTGGATAAGCTTAGAAAAGCAGGGAAGTCAGCCGCTGGGCGAGTCCACGGAGCGGGCCAACGCTGTACAGTGAAGATATGCTTAAGAACAGGAATTTAAGTCATTTGGGTCTCCATATCTTATTTCTGGCACGTTGCTGGAATCCAGGGGTTCTTAACCTTTTTTGTTCCACCGACCCCTTACTAAGTCCACACTATACTGTGTATTATTTACTAAACATATCACACCTGCACCAACACTTCCCCACAAGAATGTTTTTTTGAATTTCAGTTCTAGCTCACAGACCTCTTGTTAAGAACCCATGTCTTAATCTGTGTTTATCTATGACACCTACGTGGCTGAAATGGGCAAAAAAGATGCCTTCCTTGCTGCCTGTTTTCTTTGGACTATGATATTCTGGCTTTCCCTGGCTTGGATGGCTTCAGGGCTGCACTGAGGGAGCTGGGTTATAATTGCACCTTGCCTGCTTTGTTTCAGTCAGATGAGTGTTGTGTGCCTTGTTTCCTGTCTCTTGCATCAGTCTGTTTGTGAGAGTGTACCAAGAGGTGATTAATGGGAAAGATAAACATACGCTTACTGACTGAAAGTTCCTCCTGTTTCCTAAACTGTTTTTGGTTTAGTGAACTATTTGTTTGCTGCCCACAGACCACATATGGTGTGTGTGCATCTGTTGTGAGAGCACCATACGCCATCGTGAGGGAGCCGGGCTTTTAAAGCAAAGTCAACATACGATAAGGTTTGAAAGACTTGCCTTCGTGTGAGGATCCTGGGATTATTGGACAGCTATTTGCTATCATAAGCCGCACCCATGGACCCTGGTACTCTGTATATAAAAGCTTATGATAGTGTTTGCCACCCTTGCCCCAACTTCAAAGTTAAGTACAGCCTGGATGCACAAGCCCACGAGGCTTGGATCGCTGTGCAGTCTCACGCCCGTGGGTTCAGGCCAGCCGCCCCGAGGAATCAGGAGCTTCCTCTTGATTCTTGTCCAGGAGGATCTGGGGAGGGAGAAATTCTGCTCTTTTTAACTGCTGCAAATATAAAATTCATTTTAAGAATATCTTTTTTCCTTTTTAAAAAGTAATGCCTGTTCTTGTAGAAATTTTAAGAAATACTTCCAACAAAGAAAACTTCCAATGAACGTTTTTTTATCTTTCCATCAAGTTTTTTTCTATGTGCATTGAAGATTTTCCCGTAGTTGCGTTAACACACTATGTACGTGTTATCTTTTTTCTCGAATGTAATAGCATAAACATTTGTCCATGTTTTAAAACGTCATAAGCCCTTTTGGAAGCCTTAATTTTCTGCCAAGTGAACATTCCATGATTAACGATATTGAAAACTTGGTCATTTATAAAGTTGCTGAGGGTATCTTTGTATAAAAAGCATTTTTAAATATTTTGTTGTTTTTAAACTAGACTTTAGAGAAATGGAATTATTGGATCAAAGGAAATCAAAAGGAATGAACACTTGAAGGCTCTAGGATCACCATATTGCTACCCCCAAAAGGTGTTATCCACTTACCATCCAGTCAAATTGTCATCAACAATAAAATTGATTCTTAAGCCACAGTTTTGCTTTTCTTAATGGGGATATCTGGTACCACACCAAGTATCAGACCAAATGGGATTTTGGTGTGTGATCCATTGGTTGGCATATCTTAGACACTGTGGGTTGTGACTGGTTCTTCCTGCTGTGTCCCCCAGGTTATATGCAAGTTTTTTAACAGTTCCATTCTGCTCTCAGTTATCTCTCTAATCTTAGTAACAATCGTGAGAGCTTAAATTTGTGTGTTTTTGTGTATTGTGTTTTCTAAAGTGCTTTCACATACTGTATTTTATTTAAGGAAATCAAAGTTATGGGTGCAGCTTGTGACTTAGTTCTGAAAACTCTCTGGGAATCTTGATATTTTAGAGTCTGTCTGATGATGCCTTTGTTCTTTTGCACAGATCCAGTCTTGCAGGTCCCAACACACGTTGAAGAGTAAGTTTTTTGTATTTGCTTCAGCATGTCCTTTTAATTCATTTTCTTATTTATTCAGTTGATATTTATGAAGCTGGTTGCTGGAAGTACATATATATATAAGTTTATGGTTTAATAAGAATGAGTGAGACATATAAAGTCTTAGAGGTGTTTTGATAGAAGTCAGGAAGGGAGGAGGGAAGGGGTGGTCACTTCCTTGGGAGAGCAGGGACGATGGGATAAAAAGGCTTATTTAAGATGAAACTTAAGCTGAGTCTTGAAATGAAGTTCTCAAAGCCCTCAGGAGGGGCTGAGAGTCTTCAGATCACTCTCCCTTCACCACAGAGAGGAAACATGGATGTGACCTGCTGCTAGAGTGTGTGTGTTAGGGTAAAGGTCGGATATTGTCCATAAGAGCCTCAGATGAGAGTGTACCCTAAGTAGAGAATAGATTCAGTGTGAAGCTTCTCAGCAACTGTAGTGACAGTGCCATCTCTGCAGATTAGCTTTACAAAAAACCACCTCACTTCTGCTCCATGGGAAGCTATTGACTAAGAGACCTTGTGCCTTCTGCAGTGTCTCTCTGGTGTCAAACTTTGAGAATGTCTTTTACTACCTTCAGTTTAAAAAGAAATGTTCACTGATATTGTCTTCATCCATGATGAGTTTGAATTCCAATAATTAGATTTTTGCTGTTGAGGAGGAGCCTCACAATTGAACTCTGGGATCCCTTGTTTTGAGGGAATGCTGTTATATTATATAAACTGGTCCTTATCTGTTTGGATTTAGACAGATTTATTCTAGGTAGTCCATAGTCAACCTGTAAACCTGCTTTAACTAAAGAGTTTTTCCCGTCAAAAACAACAACAAATGTTCATTGAAAGCTAAAGGTAGATTTGTTTTACCCATTTATGTACCATGCCATGCTATTAAATGTTGAAGTTCTGTACACAATTGACGTGAAAACGGAAAAGTAGACTTGCAGATTCCTTTTTACTTACTTTACCTCAGGGTGCTTTGATTTACTCTTCTTGGTTTTGTACTCTCTTTCTCCACTCAAGTATAATATGCACCACCATAGAGTCATGCTCTTTACCTGTAGCTGAAGTGAGAGAGTTGTCTTTATAACTATTTTATACACAGCCCTCTCTCCACGTGGCTTTGATATCTTGTTCTGTGCCCTGGGCTATAATTTATCATTGATACTTATTGCTTAATCTTTAGGCCTGCATTTCTCCCCGATCCCAATGATGGCAGCCTATATACGCTTGGGGGCAAGAATAATGAAGGTCTGACGGTGAGTGTATTTAATTTCTTTGTCTACTCGGGAAGCTCTAGACCAGATGTCCAGGTCCTCCACTGTGTCTGTACAGTGCGGTCAACTGGAGAGCTTTTTAAAAAAACCCTCTGGGGATCTGATTCAGTGGTCTGGAGTAGGGCCTGAGCATCAATGTCTTTTCAAAGCTTCCTAGATGAGCTTTTAAATTTGCAGCCTGCGTTCACAAACACTGGTCTAGAACAGCAGGTTCTCATGGCCCAGCCAACTCACCAGAAGGATATAACCCTCCCTTTAGTAACAGGGTTTGCTCTGACTAGTGATTCTGAAATGTAAGGGAGCTAAAATACTGCTCACCCCCCAGCATGTCCTCTTGGGGGGGGGGGGGCGCATGTGATATTCCACCCCCACCTCCATTTGAGAATTCAGACCAGTGGCTCTTAACCTTAGCTACACATTGTAATAACCTAGGGAACTTATAGAAAAATACTGGACCTAGGTCCCAATCCCAGAGATCTCAATTTAATTGATCTAGGTCATCAGGAGTTTTTAAAAGCTCCCCATATAAGAGAATTTAGAAACAGACTCCTATACATGGTGACCTGATTTGACCCTGTAGTGTAGTAGGGAAGAAGGGTCTTTTCAATAAATAGGTGTGGGTAAATTAGGATATCCATGTGGAAAAAGGTGTCTTGACTCCTACCTCATAGCAGACACAGAAATCAGTTCCAAATAGATTGCAGATCCAAATGTGAACTGTAAAACAATAAATCTTTAGGAAAAGAAAAGTAGAATATCTTTATGACCTTAGAAAAAGTAAAGATTTCTTAAACAGTATACCAAAAAAAAAAAAAAAAAAAAGCACTCACCATAAAGGAAAGAAATTGATATATTGGATTATATTAAAATGAATTTTTTTCCTTTAAGAGACACCATTAAGAAAGGAAAAGGCAGGCCACAAGGTATTTGCAATACAGATATCCAACAAAGGATTATCTTCAAAATATATAAAGGACTTATGTAGGTCATTAAAAAAAAAAAAAACAGACAACCCAATAGAAAAATTGGAAAAGAGGATGATATCCAAGTAGTCAGTAAATGTATGAAAAGGTACTCCGCTTGATTAGTCATTAGAGAAAGGCAAATTAAAATCACACTGCTATACTTCTGCCCACACACCAGGAAAACAGTTGCTGGTGGGGATGTAGAGCAACCAGAACTCTCAAAACACTGCTGATGGAAGAACAGATTGATAGAACCAGTTTGGAAAACTGTTTGGCAGTATCTTCTAAAGCCCTCCTATACAGTAATTCCCTCCTAAGATCTATACCCAACAGAAACGTGTGTATATAGTCACCAAAATGCATGAGGCCAAGTGTACTGCAGCACTATTTATAATAACCAAAAAGTAAAAACTACCCAAATATGTATCAACAGTAGAATGGCTAAATAAATTGTGGATTCATGCAATGAAATACTGTACATACATCAGTGAGTAGGAACGGTCTACGGCAATGCATAGCAGTATGGGTGAATCTCACAAACATACTGTTGAGCAAAAGATGACAAGCAAAAATTAAACACTGAGTGATTCATTTATATAAAGCTCAAAAACAGGAAAAACTAGTCTATGCTCTTTTGAAGTCAGGATAATGGTTATCCTGGGCAGTTAGGACTAGAAGAGGGGACAAGAAGGGGGTTTTCAGAGTGCTGGGAATGTTCTGTTTCTTCACTTGTTGCTGGTTACATGGATATGTTGATGTTGTGAAAATCAGCTGAGCTATTCATTTACCTGTGTTTTTCTGTTTGTATGTTATGCTTCAATAGAAAGGTTAAAAGACCTCCATGTGGTTCTTATGTGCAACCAAGATGGAGAACCACTGATCTAGACCGTAAATGGGTTGTGAGCTCTAATTTGGGTATTTTTAAAATTACATTATCAATATCCGAGACTGAAACAGATGGGAGAAGGACAGGCCTCGTGCAGAGCTATGTGCACTTCCCCTGGTGTATTTGCCTTTAACATTCTCTCCTTGGGTTTCTTTCCACAATACCATATCATCTATTAAGACTCTGTGAGCATTTGCATGAGTTATCTTATTTGAAACTCACAGCAGCCCTCTGGGATATAGGAAACTGAGCCTGGAGGGGTGAAAGAACATGCCCAAGGCCAAAGCTACAGGTGTTGGAGCCAGGATTTGAAGAGGTCTTTCTAATTTCCAAAGGACTCTTAACCGCTATCCTGTGCATTCTCCTAATTTGTGGTTAAGCATCCCCAGAAACAGCATGCGTCCCAGCTCGGGCCTTGAATCGAGAGACCTGTAGCAGTGCTCTGAAGAGATCACTGGAAGATTTGGAATCATTTTCTGATTCTCAGATATACCTGGCAGAACACCCAGTCATTACAGCCTCAGTGTGGCATTTTTCCTTTTCCAAGGCTTAGTTTGGAATATTGGGATGATGGAGAAATCCAAATCATTGATTTTTTTTTTTTAATTTTTGTTTGTAAAAGCTAGAGAGAATTTTTTTTCTTTCTTGGAGAAGGTGATGACAGTGTTGTAGATGCCAAGAGTTTCTGTAAAAGCAGATATCTATAGAACAGTTTCTAGAAGACAGAATGTTCCAAAAATAAAACATACTGAAACGAACATTAACCGAAAGACCTCGTCAGATGTCAGCTGTTGACTTAACTCAGAAGAATTAGTTTACTGATGAAATACCATTGAAACATTTGGATTCCTTTTAGTTTCTATTCTTGGCACTTACCATAACTTCTTTGTTAATACTAAAAGGCTTGATTTTTCTTCTGTTTTTCAGTGAGCATTATTTACTGAAGAAAACATTAAAACTACTTTTTATGTCAAACTCATATTGTACATGCAGCAATTACCTCTCCTTTTCTCAAAGTCTGAAGTGAGTACTGAGGTGGAGTCTCTTCAGAATCAGTCTCGTGTTTCACTATCACTCTAAAAAGCATTGTCTTTCCACTCAAGCTAGCCTTCTCCAGGTCATTTCCAAGATAGAATGCTTTCTCCTTCCCTTGGAATTTCAGAGGTTGTGTAAATCTCCATTTCTGTGGAACTTTCAGAAAGGGTTTGTGTCCTCCTGAAGGAGAGCTTGAGGAGGCCTCTGCATGCTGGTCATTGAGTGAAGGAGTCCTTGCTCCACAGCAGGGGGCCTGGGCACCCCCGGCTTGTGAGGCTCAGGTGCAGAAGCCTGGGGTACTCCTTCTTGGTTTCTAATTGGGAAAACTCCCATTTGCCATCAACAGTGCTTCTCTTTTTAGCAGAATTGGGTAACAGAAACAGACTCTTCAGGAAAGTTGTAATAATTGCCCAAGACTTGGTTAAAAACTTATTTTTCCTTTTCTTTCTTTTTTTAATTTTTTTTTTGAAGAAACTTCCTTTTACCATCCCAGAGTTGGTACAGGCATCCCCATGCCGAAGTTCAGACGGAATTCTCTACATGGGTAAGAGATCCTATTTTCAATGCCTGAACATCTATCTCTTTGAAAATTAGTCACAGTATTTGGGAAAGTGGTGTCTGTGAGAGGTGTGTGGATTCACTCCCTTCCAAATCCTTCTGAGAAACCGCTTTCTTGCTTTGGTTGTGCTGTGGATGCTGTTCACAGGATCAGCTGACCAATTAATAAATGCCCCCCCCCCACTTGGAAGAATTGACATCTCAGTATGGTTACTCATTTAACAGGCTTTTAGCTGCTCTGTTGACTTACCCCTAGCCACTTAAAGATTGCAACATAGCCAGCAGCAATTGGATGAAATTTAAAGTGAATACAATAGTTTGAGCCAAGAAAGGGAAGCCAGTCCCTGCCTATTAATTATAGGGCTTTCTTGGCATTTCCTGATATCAGAATATTTGATAAAAAACAGCACTTAGCAGCTGGCCTAGATAAGCTGCCTTCATATCTTCAGGGGTCACGTCTTTCAAAGCATCAGATCACCTGCTTTTCTTTCACATGTCGCTGGCAAAATGTCAATGAAAATGCATTTGTAACACAAAGGAGAGTAGTATTTATCTTGAAAGTAGTAATAATACCCTGTATTTATACAGCAGCTTTCCTTCTAAGTGCCTAATGCCTATTCATACCTCAGGAGCTTTATATGTATTTCTGGGTCTCAAATGCAGGGGATTTTAAGTTTTTGCTGGAGACTTGGGGCCTCTCCTCTCTTCTAGCCTTCAGAATGAGGAACTCCCAGCTGAGGGGGAAGTGATCAGCACAGACTTTCCTGCTCTTCTGGGCCATGACTTGGCCTTCCCCCAGAAGGAATCCAGGCAAAGTTGGGCCCTTTATGTCCCTGCCTCCTATCTGGTCTTCCAGCTTTGGCCAGTGATTCACACCTATGGCATACTTGGGATATTGTTTCCAGCATCTCTGTGGTGCTCTCTTAAGTGAGTTCATTAGCATATTTAAGAGCTTGGTGATTGCCCAGTTCAACCATTTAAGTCATAGCTGGGTTATGTAGACTGTAATGGTCCTTGAAGGAAGCAGATGAAAAAGGGTTCATGGTCACTGCTGTATAGTGAAGTTTTCACTCCATCTTCAGATCTTTTTCATAGTAAGAGCCTATTGCTGAGTACAGAGTTATGATCTGTGGGCAAGTTTCACACATGTGGAATAGGCAGGTATGTTCCATCTGTTAGAGACAAGTGCAGTTTTAGCAAATTTTAATGCCCTGTGATCTTCCCTGGTGTCTCAATATTCTGCTTCCAAGAGATCATTGAAACAGGAAACTTTGGCAATATGTTAGGAGGATACAAGTGACCAGAGGCCATGCCATGCAAAGCAGAAATGTACACATCACAGTGTATGCTTGGCCTTCAAGTGGGAGTCCCATGCTACTGACTGGCCACTCCCAGGGTGCTTTGGGTTATATACTTTGAGGTTTCCTAATTGTGTTGTTTGACTGTGCTGTCCACCCACTCATACTGGTCAATCACCTGACCCAAGTGAGGAGTATGGCCTGTGGCCAGGGAGTAACTTACTGAGATAAAACTGAGATAACTTTGGCCTCATTAGCACCAGGTTGCAACCAACTCCACTGACCAGTCATGGGTACCAACTAATTACACTTGGAACTGGTGAGCCTCTTGACAAGTAGGCTAATTAGTAGGGGTGTTAAATGTTGAGTACCAGAGAGATGAGCCCCTGGGCACATATCTGTATTTACATAGATCATAGTCCATGGGATAAAAAGTATCCTTTACAGGGAAGAACTCTTATATTTAAGGCTATTGGTCAAAGCAGTAAAATTTAACGTGAAAATTGGAGACTTTTATTTATTTATTTTTTTAATGTTACATTTAAAAAATATGAGGTCCCCGTATACCCCCCACCTCCCTCACCCCACTCCTCCACCCGTAACAACAACCTCCTCCATCATCCTGAGACATCCATTTCATTTGGTGAATACATCTCTGAGCACCGCTGCACCTCATGGTCAGTGATCCACATCATAGCCCATACTCTCCCACAGTCCACCCAGTGGGCCATGGGAGGACATACAATGTCTGGTAATTGTCCCTGCAGCACCACCCAGGACAACTCCAACCCCCGAAAATGCCCCCACATCACATGGAGACTTTTTTTTTTAACTATGATTAGGTTATTAAGTTTGGAGAACTTCATATTCCATGATTAGGTTATTAAGTTATTATAAAACCTAATGGCATAAGAAATATTATCTCTGCATTACCACTTACCTTCAGAGCATCATAGAAATGTCTTTGACACCATAGGAATTGAGGTCTGTCTCTTTCAGCACAGAGAATTCTTGGGCTGCTAGTTTGGCAGTGATTTTTTTCTTCCATGTAGGATGGGTATAAATGACAATGTGTCCTTGTGACCTTTAGGTAAAAAGCAGGACATTTGGTATGTGATTGACCTCCTGACTGGGGAGAAGCAGCAGACTTTGTCATCAGCCTTTGCAGAAAGTCTCTGCCCGTCAACCTCTCTTCTGTATCTTGGGCGAACAGGTAAGAAAATATATATGTGTATAACCTATTTCCAAAAGAGATTCCAAGTAGCCCTTCTACTAGTTTCCACCTCCTGCATTCATTATGAAGTGTCCAGAGCTGGCTCCTCTAAGCACAGACCTTATCTTGTGGTTCCCCTTTATAAGACGCCTTTGGTGGCTCCCCATTGCCCACAGGATACAGTCCAAACTCTATACCGTGGCCCATAGAGTCCCTGCGATGTGTTGTCCCTTTAGCCTCAACCCTTCCTGCATTTCCCTCACTTAATCACTTTGAGTCAGGTGAACTACCTGCAGTTCCCAGAATAAGCAGTGTAATAGTGTTTGTAATCCCTCTCCACCAAGTATGCACATTTTTACCTATCTGGCAAATGCTCTCCCTTCCTTTACAACTGCTCAAAAGTCACCTTCTCCATGAAGTCTCTGCCTCAGCCTCTCAGCCTCCCAGTCTCCTTGCTCCCTCCCCCTACCCAGGGACCTCCCCTCTCCACCCCCTGGGCACACAGAGCAGTTGGTACAGGCCTATAGCAGCACCATCTCACTACCTACGTCATACTTTACGTGCAAGGCCAGCCCCCTCCTCACCACTCCACTTCCTATTTCCTACCTCTTTTCAGCCTCCTTCTTAACACTGGTAGGATATACTCACACAGTTTATTTGCCTATTTTCTGCCTTACCCTCTAGACTCTCAGCTTGAGGAGGGCAGAGACTTTGTTCTCCTGCTGTGTCTCCACCCACACAGTAGGGACTTGCTCACTGGCATGAGGGAGAGGCCAAGCCCTTCAGTGCAGGGATCTGCCTGCACGTTTATGTGCTCAGCACCAACAGATCACAATCACTCAGTAAATACGGTTGAGTGGCAGGTAAAATAAAGCTAAAAGGGGAAACAAGAAAACATTTAGAAGGAGAAAATTAGACCAGAAACTTGGATGAAATCATTACAGTTGAGCACTAAATTTAGGTCTAAACATTCAGGTAACAAAGACTTTTTAAAAAAGATTGTGAGAGTGCATACCTTCCTTCAGTACTGTGGGAACAGCACCTTCCTAGAGCTCAGTGAGGCTAATCTTGGCCCCTGAAACCGGGACTCTCCTGAAGATAGGAGGAAGGGCTGTACTTAGACTAGCCCCACCTCACCCCCACCCCCAATAAAAATCAAGTATTCCAGCAGACCAAGTAAAACCTTCCAGTGGTTCCAACTTCACTAAGGAATAATAATTGTGAATTCTCAAGCAGAATGGTAGCACTTAAGAGAGTTGGAATGTGCTCTGTCTTTGGTGAAATGGGGTGCCTGGGTCTAATATGGAAACTATTATTTCCACTGCATAACAAGCCACCCTAAAACTTAGTGGCTTAAAACAACAACCATTGTGGGATCCAGGGATTCAGGGAGGGTTTGTCTCTACTCCACATGGCTGGCTGGACTCTCCCAGGTGTCTGGGACCTTGGTTCCCCTCCATGTGCCTTTCTCCACACGGACAGCTTGGACTTCCGTACATGGCACTGGGTTCCCCCATCATGTATAAGCGAAAGCTACACTACCGCCTAAGGCCTGGCTTTCCAAGTCCCATCGTGGTCTGTTGGTCAAAGATAGTCACAAAGCCAGCCCAGAATCAAGAGGTGGAGAAATAGGCACAGCCTCTTGACAGGAAGAGTGGCATGCCCATTACAGGGATGGGAGGAACCAGTGGAGGGGACCTTTTCAGACAGTCTACCACAGCCCTCCCTCTGGCTACAGCAGTTTACAATCCTTCCAGATGGAGAATGTACTCACCTCCTTCCAGGACTCCTAAAGTCTAATCCAGCATCTCGTGATCTGCCTTAGGTGTGGAGGGAGATGAGGCTCCTCAGATATGACCCTGTTTGTTCTTGACACCTGTGAGTTAGAGAGACAAGTTGTCACCCCCAACATTCCTCCCTTCCCCCAACACACATACACACAGCGGTGAGACAGGGACAGGAGAGCTTCAGAATTCAAAAAGGGAAGGTCAGAGAGGCACATGACAGCCACTGCTCCGTGGTAATTCTGAAATCCAGCCAGGCAAATATTTCCCCTACTCTAGGGGTCAGAGACTATTCCTTGACTAGGAGCCCAGTTCTGTCCTCTGGGAATGGTTCCCTAATATATTATTCTACATGACTCTTGGTTCTGCCCTCTGAGAAATCCTTTCTTCTCCATAAGAAATAGCTAGTGTTTGTGGCTCTCTCAGTTTGTTCCCTATCCATAGAAAGTTGGGAGCCTAGAGGCCATTTTTATTTTTTTTGTTTTTGTTTTCATTTTTGCTGTCTCTGGTCCTTTTAGTCCATATGGCTATAATACCATATGTCAAATTATAGTCCATTCCATTTGACAAAAAGTCTTACCCAAAAATCTCTTGGAGACAAGCCTCTCTTTACTTTGGAGTGTGCTACAGGACAACCTTCGAAGAAGGATGTATAGCAATACTCATGGTTTGATCTTGACCCTGAAGCTGTTTTCTCACATGTAGTGCCTTGTATAACGATCTTTGCCCTAAGGCCATTTTTCTACTTGGGACTCTTTTGCCTGCTGCAGAACCATTCTAGAAAACGGAACACCCTCTTCTTTAGCTTATTTCTTTTGCAGTATATCATTCGCAGCTAAGAGAAACCATCTGACACTATCTGAAATTCTGCCTGGGAAACCCCTTAGCCAGATTTACAAATTCATTCAGTAGTTTTTTCTGTCTTCCAAATTACGATGAGTGGAGTTCTTACTAATTATGTCACTGCTACATAAGATGGGTCACCCTTTTTCTGTGACCAGCAGCAGTTTCCTCACTGTTCTTTCCATTTCCACTAATAGTCTTCTTGTTGTCCTTCAGCTGATCCCAAGATGCTTAGGTTTTTGTTATGGCCCCATCCTACTTCTAGGTGCCAACTTCTCTACCGGGTATCTTTTGCTTTATAATATTCCACCCCTAAACTCAAGTGGCTTAAAACCGCCACCGTTGTATTACTCCCAATTCTGTGAGTTAGGAGTTCAGGATGGGGTGGCTCATCTCTGCTCCCCAAACTCTCAACTGGGCTCACTCATGCACCAGGCCATCAGCAGCAGCAGGCCTTTCTCTCATCACATGAATGGCTTGGTGATTCTAACCTGCCATTTAGGGAGGGTCTGTTTGTTACCATTTAGTTGAGCCTGACAGCTAGGTAGGTGCTGCGGGCCATCTGTGGTAATGGAGTGGTGTGTGTCCCCCAGAGTACACCATCACCATGTATGACACCAAGACCCGGGAGCTCCGCTGGAATGCCACCTACTTCGACTACGCAGCCTCGCTGCCCGGGGACGACCTGGACTACAGTAAGTGCAATCGTTTGCCTCGGAAGGTCAGGACCAACGAGGAAGTGATCGCTCCAGAAAGCAGTGCTTCTCCCCCAGGTTCTGGACTTGCAGTGAGCTTGAAGTAAATACTTGCCGTCCTTGTGGAGGGACCTGGGTGAGAAGTCTGGAGGGTGACCAAAGGAAAACGATGGAGCGCTTAGCCAGAGGGAGCCTTGTGACTCACCTCTTGAGCCCCTCTGTGTTAAAGAAGAAATTGTAGAATTGAAAATCAGCATGTAACATTAACAACCCTTCAAGAAGGCCACTCCCTAAGTGTGGTTCATCTCCTACTTATTTCTCCAGTTCACCTTCCCGAAGCACAAGCAAAAACTAAAAATCAATATTGCCAGCTGAATGCTGGTGTCTGAAAGTCTGGCAGAGATCCTTGCCTGTCTCTGGTCTAGCCCTCTTATATGTCCTTTTCATGTGTCCATGTTTGAGTGTACCTTTTGGAGCCAGATGTGGGCAGCAGCAGTGGTCTGGTCTAGCTTTCACCTCAATTGACAGGTTTTAAATGATTGCTACAAAATACCAGAATAGACGTCTCCACTGTCTCCTTTCCCTTCAGAATTTTCTCTTACTTCCTGAACAGTAGGGTAAAGAACAAACCGAGAAAATTGCTTTTGGGAAAGCAAGCCTGTTTGATATTTGTAAGCCAGGCAGCTCACATGTCTTATAGACACAGCCTGAACAGGTTCATTGGAAACCAAGAAATTGTTCAGGGGAGATTTGAGAATACACCAGAAGTCTTGTTGCCTCTTGCCAAGTGACTGCAACTTACCAAGACAGAGGATATGATTTGTGAATGGACGAGATGCAACATCTTTGTTTGTCTGATCTGTACAGAGATGTCCCACTTTGTGTCCAATGGCGATGGGCTGGTGGTGACCGTGGACAGTGAATCTGGGGATGTCCTGTGGATCCAAAACTATGCCTCCCCCGTAGTCGCCTTTTATGTGTGGCAGCGGGAGGGTCTGAGGAAGGTGATGCACATCAACGTCGCTGTGGAGACCTTGCGCTACCTGACTTTCATGTCTGGGGAGGTGGGGCGCATCACCAAGTGGAAGTACCCTTTCCCCAAGGAGACGGAGGCCAAGAGCAAGCTGACGTGAGTATGGGGAGCTCCGGGCAGATGAGGGCAGTGGTGGCCCCGCATTTGATACTGCTGCAGCACGGTCTACCATATGCAGGAGGTGAAAGGCAGGCAGATGTCTCTGAAACCTGGCAGATGTCTGTGAAGCCAAGAGGAGTATAAACAGCCAAGGCTGGCTCATTCAGAAACCTCAGAATGTGGGACCGAGGGGCAGGGGAGCCTTTGATGCTTCTTAAATTTTAAATAAATTACATTATGGGTGGACATAGGAAAGAGACTGCTGGTATACACAACATAATTTGGATGTATCTCAGATTGTGGGAATAGAGGAGACTTTTTTTTTTTTAACTTTATTTTCTAAATTTTTATTTTATATTGTTTTAAAAATCAGTAAAGTATTACACTGTATGTGTGTCTGACTTATTTAGCAGGCTTGTGTCTCTATCCCCACTTGTTAACTAAATCACTTAAACTTGCTGAGCCTCAGTTTCCTACTTTACAGACTCGTAGAGAAGGTCAAATAAGATAATATGCATAAAAGTGTTCTCTAAATTGTAAAATACCATGCAAATGTAAGCTATTTATTGAGAGATGTTCAGATAATTTAATAGATGGCAAATTCCAAACTGGCTGTTGGCAATATCCAGAAGGGTCTGGAGGTACAGCTCCTGCCGTTTTCAAGCCAACACCACAGGCAATGCCGCACCACCACCCTCTCCTTGGTGCCCCAGTCAGGAAAGACCAACTAGAAGTCCCACCCATTTGGAATTTCTTAGGCATCCCTTCTGCTACAGGCATCCTGGTCAGAGCGGTTGACTTGGGGCTTCTATAGAACCGTTAGAATCCTTAAAAACTGTAAGATAGGATGGTAGTGATCTTGGTGGTAGCTCATTTATCAAAGTATGACAGGGCCATCTTGAAGGTTTTGGCAGTGGTTGCCAAACATTCATTCTCTCTAAGATGACCATTGCACATGGTCCTTCCTATGTCATCTGGCCTTGACATTTTGGAGATGAGGAAACCGAGGTCCATACTTCTGTGGACCACAGGTGACACTTGGGACCCGTTCTCTTGGTCCCAGGGCAGTGCCCCTGCCCTCACATCCCATTGCTCTCCTTGCTTGGGAGTTAATTTTGTTATGCCTGTGGGTGGTATATGGGGCTATGATTCTTCTCTCCAAAAAACCCCTCTTTTGGGATCTGGAAATTAAATGACTTTGGAATGCATGTATCTATTTTTCTCCTAGGCCCACCCTGTATGTTGGGAAATATTCTACCAGCCTCTACGCCTCCCCCTCGATGGTACACGAGGGGGTTGCCGTTGTGGTAAGTCCACTACAGGGGGTCCACAGATGCAGCCTGCTGATGCTCCTGTTCCCTTTAGCAAACAATGGCAGTTACATGTGAACATCCTGTTGGTTAAGAACCCAAAACACAGGTCTTAAGTCCTCATGAACAATTTCTGCACATACCACATTCTGCTCCATGAGGAGTAATACACGACCAAAGTAGCTTCCTAAAGCTGGGAAGCTCTGGGTATTCCCCTTTGCTTTCATGTCCAAACTAATCTCCACGGGCTGGTGTTAAGGCCCTCCTCAGTCCAGTCCCACGATGCCCAGGGTTAGTTTCTCTGTGGGATTTATACAGTCCAGCCACATGTGTCTTCTTGATTTCCAAAAATGCCCTGTTCATCCTTCTTCCTTCTGAGTCTTTGTTCAGGCCACTCTTCACACTTGAAAGGCCCTTCCTTCTTACTTTTCCCGACTCAAATCCTTTCCAGCCTTATGACCTCCTTGGATTTCACCAACCTGCCTCAAGTGCTCCCTCTCTGAGTGTCGGAGACATCAGGACCCTGGTCGTTCCCCTGATCCTAGCAGTGTGTGACCTGCTTTGCCGGCATCTCTTGTCTTCCCCATGAGCAGGGAATACCTGCTCCTTAGATCTTCTGTGGTGCTGTGCCTGAGCCAGCATCAAGCAGGCCTGAACACTTGTTAATTGCACCAATTGCACCAATCTGAGCTTCTAGAGTAGTTGCAGACTAGTAGATAGCCACTCTTTCCCTGCACTCATAATAGCTTCTTGAAATTACACACATATACCCTTCCTGTTCCCAGTACCCAGAAGTAAGAAATTAAAAAGACATCGTGTTAAAGGTGCCAGCGCAGCACTTTCCAGCCTTGGGGAGGAGCTTCTCTTGCCGTGTCTTAGGGCCTTCCTGTCTTGTTCTGTCTTGGACCAGCCCCTCACGCTAGAAATCCCAATTATCTTCATTATGGCAGTTTCTTCGGCACCTAGGGCAGTCGCTGGGAAGGTCTGCTGTGGGACCTGATGGACCTGCTTGCCAACAGGGGCCCCCCACCTCACCTCTGGTTCTGTTTTCACAGCCCCGAGGCAGCACTCTTCCCTTGCTGGAAGGTCCCCAGACGGAAGGTGTCACCATCGGGGACAAAGGGGAATGCGTGATCACACCCAGCACCGACCTCAAGTTTGACCCTGGGCTCAAAGGGAAGCACAAGCTCAACTACCTAAGGAATTACTGGCTTCTGATAGGTAAGAGTTGGTTTCTCCTGGCTTTAGGTGGTAATGCACTGCCTCCAGCTAGGCAAAAGCCGGCCTTGCCAATTTATAGCTCCCTTTCAACTTTGAATGCATTTTGCTCAGTTCATTTCCAAGTTGGTTGTTTAAGCCTTGGAACATTTATTTTTTTCCTCCCACAGAAAATAAGTAGGTAGTTGTGTTACCAAGCAAGGCAGTTCTCAAAAAATTGCTTAACACTTCATCTTCCAAAACTCAAGTACTAAATAATGCAGACTTTGTGAAATTATATTAGACACATTGAATAGCTCTTACATGCACAGCATGGCACTGAGCATATTGGAATCCATTTCCTTATTCTCACGTTGGCCCCATGTGAGGTAGGTGCCCTTGTTATTTCCTTTTTATAGTTAGGCAAACTGAGGCTATTCCTATGGAGGAATTTGCATGGAGTTGTTTTGGGCTTAGAAGGTGGTCGAGAGAGGAGAGGGTTGAAAACCTAGGAGGAGGCGATTGAGAGTGGTGAAGAGCTGGAGCTGGACTTGGCTCAAGGAGCCACAGCACAAGGCCTGGGCAGTATGTCCCGGGCTTGCGTGGGGAGGCTTCCTTTTTCTTTTCCCTCCCCATTGTTGCTGTCCCGCCTTCTGGTCCTGAGGTAGGTGTCGGGGCCCTGTCAGCAAGAGCGATGACTCCAGGGCTGGAGAGAAGCTGTCTGTCAAGTGTCCCAAGTAATCATAACAGGCTGGAGTGCTCCTGCACCTGCTCTCTCCTCCCTGTGCCCTGCCAGCTGCCCCAAAGAGGCGCAGCCCCAACAGAGGAGCTTAAAAGGGGGCCACAGAAGGACAAAATGTCTCCGGATCTCACTGATTTGAAACCATTAGAATAAGCAAACTCTTAGAGTCAGAATCTAGAATATGGGTTACCAGGGGATGGGGTGGGGCTAAGGAATGGGACATTAAGGCTTTAATATGCAGGATTCCTATTTGGAATGATAGAAATGTTTTGGTAGTGGGTGATGGTGATGGGAGCATAACATTGTAAACACAATTAACAGTGCTGAAATATATATCTGAATGTGATTTAAAAGATTGTATATATGGTAATAGAATTTTAAAAGTTTTTAAATCCATTGAACTACACTACACAAACAGTGAACCCTAAGTTAAACCATGGACATTAATGAATAGCACATTCTTATAATTATGCTATCATAAATTGTAACATGTTCCACACCTTTGCAAGGTGAATGTAGGTAGTAGGGTGTTGTATGGGAATCCTATGTGTAATGCATGGTTGTTCTGTAAACCCACAAGTTCTCTAACAAAGAAAAAATATTAAAAATAAGGGGTGCCACAGTGCACAGGGGCTGATGAGGTTTCTTCTTCCCATTCTCTTCCTCTTGGTATTTGCTGTAGAAAATGGTCAGAGCAGTGGGCTCTGGGAAAGGCTCTCCCATGCAGAGGGGCTCCTGTAGATGGGGGCTGTATGACCACGGGCTCCAGGGCAGGAAATGTGGTCTACTTGGGCACTGACCCCTCCTTTGTAGATCATCCATGTCCTGTTTTTTGTTCATACTGACTCCATATAGCCATTTTTCTTTTGGATTTTATTTTTGCCAAATAATAGCAAAGAAGCTAACAAACTATTTCTACCTTTTTAACAGCAGTAGTTTGGGAAGAATGTATGAATGGACCCATGGTGAGAAAACTGATGAACAGAGGCCGTTAGAATTACAAGGCTACTCAGTGTTATTTATATGTACCCATTAAGGAGTACATAAACCACTGCCTACCAGTGGTTAAGAAGTAAAAATAAATAAATAAATAATAGCTATAAACTAAGGAAATGTGTATTGGAAAATATAAAAAATATGGGGAAAAAAGACATTGTAGCTAAGTTACAAAATAATATCCCTTTAAAATGGAAAGGTTGTCCAAGTAAGAAAGTGGGAAACCCAGCAAAGTAGAAAGAAGTAATTAGGTAAGCATCCCACCAAATTCTGAAGTCCCTTTCTAGGGCACTCCAGAACTAGCTAGTTAAAAATAAGGCTCTGAAGTCTGGACCTTATTGGTAATGATAGATAATAAATCACTAAGAGCAGATACTGTTTGTACAAAAATATCGAAGTGATCTGATGATTGAGTTTGTTGGACACTTGGTTCCGAGTATGCTGCATGGTATTACTAAAGGCCCAGCTGTACGGGGGCCTGTGTGAGGACGACCACAGGAGGAAGAGAGGGGATTCGGGCTGATGACCGCCACAGCATTATGTTGGTAGGTGGCTCACCCAAAACGGAGGGCTCTGAGGACTAAGGAGGAGGGGGCAGCAGAGGGGACACTGTAGTGCAAGGAAGCAAATAGAAGGGCAGCCTGACTTCGCTTAAACCCAGGTCTGCTAGTGAGCCTCAGAGTACTCACATTCAGATTCCTAGGCACCCCCCAGCAGAGACTGATTCAGGGTCTGAAATGGACATACAACACATTGGGAAAGCCAGCTCTAAAGCAAAAGCACGCCTCTGAGTTCTTTGATGGACAGGAGGAAACTAGTGCAGTGAGTTTCAAAACAAAATTAGGTTTCTCTTAATAAACAATGTAATGAGGATAGACAACTCACCTAAGACAGGAAACTGAAGATTCTTCCAGGTGAAGAAATGTACATAGCTTGGACTAGTTTTTGTTTGTTTTTATCTTGGAAGTACATATCATAAAATCTCTAATATCTTTGGGAGAACAATAGAAAGATCGTAGGAGTGAGTCCTGAGTCAGAGAGAGAGAGCATCAGTCTCAAGGTAAAAGGTGAACTGGCTTTTGTTGGGGGGGCGGGGTGTGGAGTCACTTCATTTTCAAGCTAAACAGATCATCAAGGCATATCAAATCCCATTTCCTTACTTTATTCAACTTTTTCTCTCCCAAGGTAATTTGTACACAATAGACATGCCATAAATAAGTAACGGATACCAGGTCATTTTAGGTAGTCTGTGAAGAACACTGAATGAATATTGAGTGGAAGCCCTGACCCCTGTTCTGCTAGTAAATATGTCCTGTTGCTGTCTTGTGAGAAAATCACTGTTTCCTTGGATGGGAGCTCACAATTAAATAATAGAAGGAGCAGAAGAACTCCACCTGAGCAATTTAAATACCACTGTGGCAATGGGATAGCCTTAGTAGGGTGATGTGACCGGTAAGGTTTGGAGGGAGAACTCAAACTTTCACTGAAGCTTCCGAATGCCTCGGGCATGACTCAGTGCTAAGGGGCTCGAGCTCCCTCCAACTAAGACAAGGAGTTATCCAGGCAGGTTTTGCTTCCAAACACATCCTGAATGTCCTGATCCCTCTCGTGACAAGGACACATCTTTGTTCCTCATTATGAAACTGGGAATACTGTATGCGTGCCATAGAGTAACAAAATTTATTTTGATGTAATTTTCAACAACTACCTCTGATTTCCTCTAACTTTATAAATGTGAGGGTCTGTGTTGTGGACCTGTGCTTCTGAGAATAGCAGCTGTTACATAAGTTTAGCAATGAGTGTGACCACATGCTGGGGAAACTGTTCTTATTAACGGTTTTGTTTCCTCTCGTAGGACACCATGAAACTCCACTGTCTGCATCCACCAAGATGCTGGAGAGATTTCCCAACAATCTGCCCAAACACCGGGAAAATGTGATTCCTGCTGATTCAGAGAAAAAGAATTTTGAGAAAGTGAGTGGGGAAATGAACCATCAGCTAATGACTTCTTATGCCAGGCGTTGGGGCGATGGAGCATTAGCCTTTGTCCTTGCCTTTACAGCTTGCAGTCTAATCAAGGAGGGAAGAGGAGTGCATGTGAACCCCTGGCAAACAATGTAAAACTAAAGGGGAGGAAGAGGTCACATCACCCTACTAAGGCTATAGGTGAAGTGAAGGCTGTAGGAAAGGCCGTAGGACTGAGCTAGGCCTGGAGGACCAGGGAGACTTTGGCCTGATGGGGTAGTTAGAGGGCACAGGAGGGAGGAGAACAGGATAGGTTAAGGCTGGTAGTGGGACTCACCCTGGTAAGTCCATCTCACAGACCCTCAGGAGACAGGCCTGACAGGTCAAAGGACTCCAGTAGGGAGTACAGGAAATAACATCAGATGGAGAAAAGGGACCATGTTACCAAAGCCTTGAACAAGCCTGGCAGAGTTCAGAGGTGACAGAGCACGAAGTGGGGAGGAGGAAGTCTTGTGACGCCAGCAGTGGCCAGTGGAAAGGCCTGGTTCAGCCGCTTAGTCCGCAGGTTCCTCAGGGCACTGGGAGGGGAGGGAATGGTTAGTGGTCCCGGCGACAGGAAGGCCCAAGCGGGGGGCTGAGCACTTTGGTTGAGGGATTCAGCAGTCCCATGGAACCCAACCTCCTTCTCTCCCTGCCAATCCGCTGGAGCTCCCGGTTGGCTTCAGCCAGTCAGAAACCAGAGGGCAGGAGACACTCCAGCCCAGCCTTCTGGGCACAGAGCAGGTGGAGGAAGCTGGAGAGTGGAGCAGTGTCAAGCTTGGTCAGCACAGGCGAGCCTGAAGGTCTGAGCAAGCCATTCAGCCTAGGCAGCCTCTGCAGCCCTGCCAGGGGCCCGGCGATGGGGATGGATGCTGGCTCATGGGCAGGACCATGAGATGACAAGAGTGGCTAGCTGATGTGGCACCACAGTGACAGCAAATTCATCTCAGATTTAGATTGTATCCTGAGAAAAAGAAAAATGTGTATTTTTAAGATTCCAGGCACAGTATCTGTGTGATCTTCAAGGTCATATTGCCATTATCTTGAGATAGCCTGGTTGTAGAAAGAGATTGATTCCTAAAATTTTGATCTGGTCTTGATGTGATGATTAAAGTCACACATATCCATTATTGAACACTTGGAAAGTAAAGTATAAAGAAGAAAATACGACAGTGCCTTAATCTAACACTCAGAGGTAAACACAATTAAGGTTTTCACATTTAACCATCCAATCTTGATCAAGTGTTTCTTGAAAGTCCATTACAGTACTCTGAGGTGTGTCTGTATGATAATGGGATGTATTTTTTAACAAACACTCTTGAGCAGGTATGTCCAAATGAGAGCTGACCCCTTTGCGTTCTCAGCAGGCATTCCTCAGCTGCCTAAGCACCAGGCGTGCCATGCTGCCTGCTCCCCTCCACCCCACACCCGCTGTGGAGACACTAAGGCAGAAGCAGGAAGCAGGCAGGGGGTGCCTGGACAAGAGGCAGCTGGAGGCGGAGGGCAGGGGCTTCCCAGCAGAGGTCTGGAGGAGGGAAAGGGTGTGAGTTGGAGGGGAATGCTGAGCCCTGCACGTGGTCTGCCTGGGAGGCTGTGTTCATTTCACTGAGCCAGCAACAGTACACCAGGGAGCAGGAGACATTTGCCAAAGCATCAGTGCATTTTTCTACACTTCTATGAAGTCCTAGGGATTTTGGAGGGAAGCTCCACTTTTATCTGATTTAATTTTGGGCTTCTAAGTAAAATTTTCTTATCAAAGAGTTTTGATGCTTTAAGAGCTTTGAAAAATAGTGGAGTACTTGAATGAGCAATTTGGTTTTGTAGCCACACACATGCACGCGTTTATGCGTGTAATTTTCCTTTCTAATTTAAACGGTATTATCAAATTGACTACCAACCTTTTTGCAAGACTTTGTTGCAGGTGATTTCAGGGTTTTACCAAATATCCAATCTACTGTCAAAAGAGGAAGTTTTTCTTCCATTGAGGATTTTCATAAGAATAGGATCTGAAGGCACCTGCAAAAATAGTGCTCTAAAAACCATTTTGAGTGATGGTAACATCACTGTACTGCAGTCAGTGCATGGTCTGTCAAGGCAATTGCTTTGAAAGAACCAATGATTATTTGGCTACGTGATCTTTGATGGACTTTTTTAAAAAATCCAGTACATCCCAGTATAGTAGTTCCTGCTTCTCTCGGTTGCTCACTGCATTTATATCTGGTAGGAGTTTTGCAGTGACGTAGCCATTCTCTCCCATACAAGGCTATCAACCTGGTAGACCAGGCTTCAGAAAACGCACCGACTGTGGTCTCCCAGGATGTGGAAGAGATGTCTGCTCACACCCCCACCAAGCCCGAGGCCCCTGTGGACTCCATGCTGAAGGACATCGCCACCATCGTCCTGAGCACCTTCCTGCTGATTGGCTGGGTGGCCTTCATCATCACCTATCCCTTGGTAATGCCCAGTCCTGCCCACAGGCTCCCGGACCTTTGTACCCATTGCCTGGTATCAGCGAGGTCCAGACAGAAACAGACAAATATAGTTCTTTTCACTTTCAAAATTCAATATTTGCCTATCTTCAGAAACATCGTAATTATAGAGACACTAGCTTCTCATAAAAGGACAAGTTGGCATCTAAATCTTGGAGTTTTTCAAGTAAATGGCTGTAAAAGCTACTGTAAATATTGCTCACAGATCATTTTGAATAGTTAACCACATTTTCTTTTTTTAAGAATAGGGATGATAGGTGAAAATTTGTTTAACTTTCATCCCTTAAAAGCTGCCTTTTAGAATTATCAGCTATAGTAAAAAAGAGAGCCTGTAAATTCCTTTTGACTTTCTAGTTGACGATAAACGAGTTAAACTTATTTAGTTAAAGAGATTGGATAAAATATTCTAGAGGAATATTCCTTCAAAAAGGTGTTCAAAGCACTGGAAGCACATGTCCCACATAGGAATGGGAATGGCAAATCCTTGGCAGCACTTGACATTTGCCAAATGTGCTCACGTGCATTGTTTTATTTAAATCTCACAACTGTCCTAAGAGAGCATTATTATTTATCACCTTTCCACAAATGAAGAAGCAAGGCTCTGGGAAGTTAAATGACTCTCCCAAAGTCACTCAGTCAGTAGATGGCATTTCCAGAACTCAGCCCAAGGTTAAGAGAGGGAGCTAGAGAACTCTGGGCTGAAGTGTCAGCTACTCACCAGGCCCTTTAATCACCTGTCTACACATGGAAAGTAACAATCACAGGTTGTTGCCACTACAAATCTGATGTGATAAAAAAAAACTCTAGAGAATAAACAAGAGAAGTGTGGAGGGGAGTGGAGGGAGCGTGATGAAATCGAGAACGCGGGACCACAGGCAGGCTCAAGGTGTTTGGGCCCCACTCTACCACATCCTGGCTTTGGGGCTGGGAACAGATGGCTGTGAGGTTCTGAGCCCTGGCTTCCTCATTTCCCCATCTGGGGAGCTCTTCTGTGGAGTGCATGGCCCGTGGTGGGTAGCAAGCTGGGTCTTCCTGTGTCCCCTGTGCTCTCACCCACTGAGTAAACCATTTGGCCTCTGGTTTCAGCAACTCTCAGGCTTTCATAAAGGAAAGTCTACAAATTCTAAGAGGATTTAAAAATTGAATGGTACCCTCTCTGTTTCGCCCAGCCCGCCACCTAAGGGAGACTCTCTCCCCTGGTGGCCCTGCCTGGTTGCCATTCGACCCCTGCCAGGCCCCTCTGGTGGTGGGGAGTGGGTACTGGGGCCTGCTAGGAAGTACCTCCATTCACTGAGCCCCTTCTGCCCCATGTGCCTTCTCGCTGACCTCGTATGGTCCTTTGGGGTCATATGAAGTACATCTGCTTTGTCTGCCACAGGGAAGCTGCTTGTTTCCCTGGGGGAAGGAGCCGCACCAGTCTGGATGTGCGTTTCTCTTCCCAGAGCATGCATCAGCAGCAGCAGCTCCAGCACCAGCAATTCCAGAAAGAGTTGGAGAAAATCCAGCTCCTGCAACAGCAGCAGCTGCCTTTCCACCCACCTGGAGACGTGGCTCAGGACGCTGAGCTCCTGGATACATCTGGCCTGTACTCAGAGAGCTCGGGCACCAGCAGCCCCAGCACGTCCCCCAGAGCCTCCAACCACTCACTCCACTCCAGCAGCTCTGTCTCCAAGGCTGGCAACAGCCCTGTCCTTGAACAGGATGATGAAGGTAAAACCAGTTGCCACTTTCATGCTGTTTCATCTATCATTTGAACACCGTCTGAGAACTGAAAACACTGCACTCCTCCTTTGGAGGTTCTGTGGGATCCTAAAGTACCATTCCTAAGAGTTCACTGTGTTGTCGCCTGGCTCCTCCCACTCTGTGAACCTCTCTCCTGCCCTGTGCCCCTCAGAAGACATCTGAGGGCTGCTTTGGCTCTCCCCACATTGTGCCCACAGGGACTGGCAGTCTCTGCTGACCTGAGGTGCACTTGGCTTGAGAGTGATGATGAGGCCAGCCAGCAGCTAAATGTAACAGTGCAGCGTGGCTCCACTTTCCTCCCTGGGAAGGTGGCTCAGGACAGTTGTCAGGATCAAACACAATATTGTGTCTGCGGGGGTCTCACAGAGCTAGTGCAAGGGGCCTCAGCCTAAGACTGGAGACCCTGCTCCTGGTCTCTCCGTTGCACAGGTCTTCCATCTCTACTTCCACATCTCAAGGGGCAAGTCTCTGGCTTCTTTGGGGTAGATTGTTTTTTTCTTTTCATTAACAACTATTAATTAGTTCTAACTTTATATAAAACTGTAGAAAATACAGAGAATCATCAGACATGCTTCCTGACTTTGGGGAGGTTGTAAGATATGCATTCTTCCAATAATTAAAGATAGGAGCCAAGAAATTCAGAGGGAAGGAGGCACGGAGCCAGCCAGCTCTGGCTTTCTGGAGGCTGGTGGTGTGATGGAGAGAGTCTAACTCCCATAGCCATTTTAGCCTCAAGGTTTTTAGGTAGTGTTTCTTTAAAACAACCTTTCGTTTTTCTCTTTTTGTACCAGATGAGGAAACTAGCATGGTGTTGGTTGGGAAAATTTCCTTCTGTCCCAAGGACGTCCTGGGCCATGGAGCTGAAGGCACAATCGTATACCGGTGAGTAGAGGAGAAGGAGCCAAGGCTGCACTACCTCCTGTCTCGAGTGCCTGTGGGTTGCAGCAGGAGAGCCAAGCCCCAGGGCCCAGCAGGCACCAAGGCAGAGGAGCTTCCCGCTCGCTCACAGCACGCTGAGGAGAGAGGTGACGACCGTGGGCCGCCTCAGGTTTCCTTAACGTTCTCTGGGCTGCGAAGCAAATGCAAGAGCCCTGGCCCCTGCCTCCCAGGAGGCGGAGGGTGCACAGCCATGAACCTCTGCTCTGCTCCTTTCCGCAGCCCGACTTCTACTTCCCAAACTCAGTTCCCACTCCTTGTCCTGCAGGGGCATGTTTGACAACCGCGACGTGGCGGTGAAGAGGATCCTCCCCGAGTGTTTTAGTTTTGCAGACCGTGAGGTTAGGCTGCTGCGCGAATCAGACGAGCATCCAAATGTGATCCGTTACTTCTGTACGGAACGGGACCGGCAGTTCCAGTACATCGCCATCGAGCTGTGTGCTTCCACTCTGCAGGAGGTGAGTGTATCTGAACTCAGGGAGCCCTGAGTCCCCAATAGTTCTGCTCTTGCCACCAAAACCTCCTTTTCCCAAGACCTCCCAGCAAGTGGGATGTGGTTTTAGGGATCACCAACTGATTTCTTTATTTCTTTTAATGCACTTTATCAAGGCATATATGATGCATACAATAAAACATAACTCATTTTAAACATTCAATCTGAAGCGTTTTGACGAATGTATATACCCATTTAGCCACAGTCACTATCAAAACAGAACATTTTTGTCACCCCACTTTGGATACTCCCTTGGTGTCTCTGCGGCAGTCTTAGTTGCAGTTGCAGCATGTCCCCCTCTTTGCCTCCAGTAAGTCTGGTCGGGCACATGTTCATCCATCACTGGGCACAGACGGTGTGAGCTTAGAGGAGGCTGGACGGCTCTACTCATTAAGATCATCCAGCAACCTCCTTTTGCTCAGTTTCCAGGCTCACCATGAAACTATTCGCGTATCATTTGGCCTCCCTTGTAGGTTTCCTTACATGAGGCAGTGAACTAGAGTTTCTCACCCCTTCAAATCTTTCTCATTGTGAATTAGTACACTGGAGCTTTGTTGTTTCTTTATTTGTTTAAATCAGCCCCTGACTTCAAGAGAAACTCTGCTAGAAAATATGGATTTGGGCCAAGAATATTGTCAGCAAAACTTCCCAGCAGTTTCCCATTTTTCTTAAAATGTGGTAAGAAAAAGTAAGCTGAGGGACCAAGTTCTGGGCCATAGGCTGTGGCCTCATATCCCATCTCTTGCAGTATGTGGAGCGGAAGGACTTTGCCCACCTTTGCCTGGAGCCCATCGCCTTGCTGCAGCAGACCACCTCGGGCCTGGCCCACCTCCACTCCCTCAACATCGGTGAGAAGCCACCCTTACCAGGAAGGGCCGGGCAGGGGACCAACTTGCCCAGGTGTGGGCCATCTCTTTTTAAGCTCTTTGCTATATCACTGATGTACAGGCGGGGTTTTTAGGTGATCTTTTGTTAAGTTATATAAGAATTTGAGGAGGAATCATACCTCATTGACAATCATACCCATTAGAGCTGGCAGCAGGTACCTTGGGAATCTGATGGGGATGCACTCCTGTTGTAGGAGGCCTGATATTGCTGTCGGTAAACATTGGACTAATCGAGAGTTTTATTAGTTCACAGAGACCTGAAACCCCACAATATTCTCCTTTCCATGCCCAACGCTCATGGCAAGATCAAGGCCATGATCTCTGACTTTGGCCTCTGCAAGAAGCTGGCAGTGGGCAGGCACAGCTTCAGCCGCCGTTCTGGGGTGCCTGGCACAGAGGGCTGGATCGCTCCAGAGATGCTGAGTGAAGACTGTAAGGAGAATCCTGTAAGTAGTGGGCATGGCCCTTTGAAAACGAAACAGCCAGCCTGTTGTGTCTTTCAAAGTAAAAGCCTTCCAATGCAGGGGGTGGGGGTTTAGGCACATGTGGCTGGAGAATGACATTTTTCTAACAGGGAGCTTCTCCATGAACTTCTACATGCAGCTGATATTCTCTATACCATCTCATGTTCAAATGAACAGGGGCAAATATAAGCAGTTGCCTAATTTTTTCCCTCATCTTCCAATCATTCTTCTCTCCTTTATTTTTTGGGAGCTGTGAAATTTGGATAAGGTGAGCAAACCCTTAGTTTTTAGTTCTTAAAAAATGTACTTATTTTCCCAACTTTTCATTTTGAGATATTTAGATAATCAGAAAATTGAAAGAATGTTCCAGTAATACCTGTGTACCTCCACCTGGAGTCAACATTTATTGACTTATTTGTAGCATTTGCTTTATTGCTTTATTGATCTGTTACTGAGCCATCTGAACCTGAGTGGCAGGTACCCTGGCCCTGTACCTCTCATACTTCAGCATGTATTTCCGAAGAACAAGTACATCCTGCTTCCTATCCACCACACCATTATCACACCTCAACAATTAATACCCTTTCCATAATACCATCTGATATTCAGGCCATACGCAGATTTCCCCACTTGTTCCCCAGATGTCTTTTTTTGTTCTTTTTGTTTTTTGGTTTTATTTGCTTTTTTCTAAATGTCTTTTATATAGTTGGTTTTCGTGACCAGGACCCAATCAAGAGTCCTGTACTGCATGTGATTATCTCTCTCTTAATCTAGATCAGTGTTCCCACCTTTTTTATTCTACAGTATTAACTTTTTGCAGTGTCTGGGCAGTTTTATAGAATGTCCCACATTCTGGATTTGCCTGATTGTTTCCTTATGGTGGTGTTTAACTTGTCTTTCTATACCTTGTATTTCCTGTGAACTGGAAACTAAGCCTAGAAGCTGGATTAGATTCATGTTAAGTGTTTTTGGCAGAAATAGTCCAGGAACACATTAGGAGGTATCTGGTAGCAGGTTGTACTGTTGTTGTCATATTATTAGTGATACTAACTTGGACCACCTGTTTCCAAGGGTGACAACCAGGACTGGAAAGGTACGTAGCCAGCTGTTGTTAGTAAATAACCGTGGGGTGAAACTTTTACACAGTGTGAATATCCTATTTACCAACAGTCATTCACCCAGTGGTTTAGAGTCCATTGATGAACCTTGCCTGGATTACTTAATTCAGTGGAAATTTCCTCAACATTTATTGGCTGACATTTTTCTGTAAAGAATAAAAAATAGCCTCATTTTTCTATTTCTTTCTTTTTTTAAATCACTATGCATTCATGGATTTTAAAAATAGTGTTATAATCAATTATGGTCCTTATTCATATATATATTTTTGGTCCTTGCTCTTTTTGATACTCAGATTGTTACTAATTTGGCCAATGGGAGCCTCTTCAAGCTGTCTTCTGCATCTTTTTTTTTAACCCCCCCCCCCCCACAGCTTTTTGCTTGTTGTCCGCTTTCTCCTGTGTCTGTATTTTTTTTTTTTAATTTATCCACCGCCCCCCCCCGCCCCGCGGCTTGCTTGCTGTCTGCTCTCTGCATCCATTCACCATTTGCTGTGTGTTCTTCTGCCTTTTTTTTTTTTTTTTTTTTTTGCTTGTCTCCCTTTTTGTTGCATCACCTTGCTGAGTCGGCTCTCTGCTGTGCTTGCGGGCTGGCGGCTCTCAGCAGCGTGCAGGCAAGCCTGCCTTTACAGGGAGGCCCCGGGACTCCCATATGGTAGATGGGAGCACGGCCGATTGAGCCACAGCCGCTTCCCAGTCTGCATCTTTTTGATTAAGACCTTATTCATGTTTGAGTACCTTGCTTTCCAGGAAGCACAAGACATCATTGGCTCATGGAATCAACCATTCTAAAACATTAAATACTTAAGCACAGTAGAAGGCTTCATATCTAATTCATTTGGGACCAGCAGTTAATCAGTTGATCAAATAAGTCAGTTCCAGTGAAGAATCAGGAGAAAAATATATAAACACACTTTAAATATTTTCTTTTAACTTAAAGCAAGTAATGCAATTCTTTAATTATTATAAATCTTGTAAAATAGGGTCATGATCTTTTCTTCAAATTTGGATCCACCGATAAGAGTTGTGCATTTTCTCTTTTGCATAAAACATTCTGTGACTTGTAGATGGAGAAAAACATTTCAAGAACTTACTAAGCAACAGGAGAGCAGGATACTCAGTTTAAACTATTTATGTCCCAGTTCCTTACAGCTCAGTCTCTCCCACCTAATTCCAGAGCAGTTTCTCCAGCCACTGCTTTTTTATCTTTCCAAAGGTTCAGCTTTCCTTAGGCTTTGTGGTACTCATATTTTGTCAGATTATGGAATGTTTAAATTTCAAGGACAAGGGGCATTAATAAGTTTGGGAAAGAACATAACTGAGCAGAGATGAGCTGTTGGGGGCAGAGGGACCAAGGCAGGCAGGAAAAGAGCCCCCTAGCATCAGTGTTGAGGATCTAGGGGACATCAGGTGGGCTGCAGAAAGGGTGGGGGGCATAGAATGGTACAGGGGTCAAAATGGCAGTCAGGTAGACGCTTCAGCTGTGGCCAACATCTCCCTCCTGCCCTGAATCGTCAGCACCTGAGGAAGATCCTGGTGAGGTAGAAGAAAGCCCTGGGCTTGGAAACTGGAAGACCCAAGTTTCCTGGGTTTGTCATCGAGCCTTTCTGTCCATGTCATCAGGGGGAGATGGCAACATTTGCTCTGCTTGCCTCAGAGGGCAACTGTGAGGCTAAGGGAAAGAGCAGTCAGTATTGGTAAAGGAGGGAGGCAGCGAGCTCCTGGCTTCCTCTCAGTAGATCTCAGATTGTTGGGTGGAGACTGGAAGGTGGAGGCTGGCAGTAGGGACCCAGCTGTGCTCAGAAGCCCCCCAGTGTCACACATGCACATTTCCCCAGAGAGAAGCGGATGTGGAAACTCTGGATGGTCCTTTGTGGTCTCTTCTGCCTCTCTGGCATCCTCCATTTATCTGATACAGCCACCAAATGACTAATCACACCTCTACTGGGGACTCGCCTGGGCAGCTGTCCCCAGGGGCTGGGATTAGCAGGTAACTCAAGCATGTCCTCATTGGAAACTTGTCAGATTTTTCCCCCCAGGGCTGTTTTTAACGAATCACTGTTTGATTCATTTATTAACGAAGTTTTGATGACTACTGTGTGCAGGTGCTATCCTACGCACTGGGCTGCAACAGCAAAACAGAAATCCCTGCCAGCAAGGATAACTAACAGCTAGGAAAGAGCCTCTGTGGCCTGAGCACTGTTTTTACTAACCATTCCACCTATTAATGCATTTAATCTTCACAACACCTCTATATGGAGGTACCATGTACCATTATTATCCTCATTGGGCACACAGGGACACTGAGGCACAGAGTGGGTAAGGGGTTTGTCCAAGGCCTTCCAGCTGTGGGTGGCAGAGCCAGCACTCCAGGCAGTTGGCTCCAGAGCCAGGTCTCCACTAGATGAGCAGCCCGTGCGTGCAGCCCCTGCAGGTGCCCAGGCCTGCTCTGGGCACCTCACACACGTCAGCTGATTGGCCCAAGACCCCTGCAAGGCAGAAGGAGTGACAGCAGCACTCAGCTCCTCCCTGGCTGCTGAATGAGCATGAGGGCTCTGCTTGGGAAGGCCCCTCACTTCCTGCGTTTCTTTCCAGACCTACACAGTGGACATCTTCTCTGCAGGCTGTGTCTTTTACTATGTGGTGTCTGAGGGCAGCCACCCTTTTGGCAAGTCCCTGCAGCGGCAGGCCAACATCCTCCTTGGAGCCTACAGCCTTGACTGCTTACACCCAGAGAAGCACGGTGAGCCGGTGGGAGGGGCGGGCACAGCTCCTCAGCTGCCCGAGTAGTCCCTGGGGGTTGGGATGGTGCCGCATCTCAGAGGCCCTTCTCAGCTGCTTGCCCTGTGGGGGTCAGTATACTGAGGACTCTTCCTCAAAGCTGGTGGAAGGCTGGCCGATTATCCTTGGAGCACAGCCTTCTAAGGCTGTCTTAGTTTGCCACAGGGCTGCCAATGCAAAGTACCAGAAACGGGTTGGCCTTTATAATGGGGATTTTGTTTAGGATTAAAGCTTACGGTGAGACACCATCGTAGATGCTACTGGTGATCCTGGGTTCCTGCCACGTGGTGAAGGTGGCAGCAGATCTCTGCAGAGGTCCCTGCCTTCCCCTCCAGAATCTACTGTCTTCCGGAGCTCAGCTGCGGGCAGTCAGGCATCCGGCTTCTCCGTTCGACCTTGCGCTGTGCTGTGGGCCCAGGCTCTTGGGGCGTCCTTTAGCTTTGGCTGTTAGCAATCCTTGAGTCCTCTCTCATGTGGCAGGATCAAAAATGGCAGCTTCCTTTCTCTGTATGAGTCTCCCTTTGTGTCTCCATTTATATAAAGTTCCAGTGAGAGGGCAGAGACCCATCTTGAGCCACTGATGTAGTCCAGTCAAAAGAGCCCCACACGCACAAGAGTGAATTAGTTCAAGAATATAATCTTTTTCTTTTGGGAATTCAGAAAATAACTTCAAACCGTCACAAAAGCCAAGAACCTCTGGAGTCCATCAGGTCACCCAGTGGGTTTTCCAGCTCAATTTGTAGGGTTAAGTAATTTTAGGTCCCTTCCTGTACTGACGTTTGGGAAGGAAACCTGCCCACCTTCCATAAACTGGACTACCGTGTGAAGGGCAGAGGTCAGCCACATGCAGGCTGTGCCAGCGGGGGGCAGCGGCGCCAGGGCTCATTCTCTGGCGCAGGTGCAACAAGGCTTTCTTCCTGACTTCAAGGTTTCTGGATTACAATTGGCCCAAGACACCTCAGTGTTGTCTCTTGAAAAAAGTAAAACTAGCTTATTTTTTGCTTGTTGGTTACTTTTCTTTATTCCTTGTAGAAAAAACAGATTAGCATAAAGGCTCATAGTTACATTATACAGTGATGATTGTTATTAATATCTTTATATGTTATTCTTAGCATTTGCCTAGACATATATGCATATTTTTATAAAAAATGGGGTTGACTGTACATACTATTTTGCAACATGCTTTTTTATTTTTAATATCGCTTTGCCTCCCTCTCCACATCCATCCATGTTCAGCCATAGCTTCATCTTCATGGCTCCCAGTCTTGTGAGTGGAGTCACAGTATGTGTTTACTTGAGCCTCTGGTAGTGCATATTTCCAGTTGTTCCTTTTCACAAAGAGTGCAGTGATTCTCCTTGTTAACTCACATTTGGGGCACATTCTTAATTATTTTATTGGGATGATTCCTGTAAGCAGAGTTGCTGAGTCAAAAGGCATGCAGATTTTTAAGATTTTTTTGGTATTTCAGTGTGTCTTTTGGTTGGGAATAACAAGTTGCTTATGTATTTTCCTCCTTTGTAGAAGACATCATTGCTCATGAATTAATAGAGAAAATGATTGCAATGGATCCCCAGAAACGTCCCTCAGCAAAGCATGTGTTAAAACATCCATTTTTCTGGGATGTAGAAAAGCAACTCCAATTCTTTCAGGTAAAGATGTCTGTCTTCTTTATTAATAATCTTTGTGTAACTTTTCCCAGATTTTGAAAACATAGAAAGGAAAAAGAATAAAACAAATGACCCACTATCCTATAACCAAGAGATAATCATGGTTGACTTTTTTTTTTAAGAGTAAGAAAAGAAGTTTATTATCTAGACTCTTAGGAAAGGTTTTAAATAGCCTTTGGAATGAGATACGCATTTCTAATATGATCCAAATACTATTAAATGTGTTAAACTGTTTTGAGAATAATGGTACAAACATATTTTGGAAAAAATATGTCTTATTAATATGCTAATTTCACTGGCATATTTCTACCTGACAGCTATAGGCATTATTTTAATTAGAGTCATACTTGTATTCTAATATAAATGTTACTACTAAAAACAATCTTAATCTCCATCAAGAATAATTTACTATATTCTTTCACTTTATTGTTGAATCTATACCCATTGCAAATTATCTTGTCTCTTTTTATTAGTAATCTAAAGCAGGCTTCTTGTTTTCTACTCTTCTGTGCTACTTATATCAGTTACCTTTATTTCTTTTCAATTTCCTATTCATTGAAACCTCAGTGTGATAAAACTTTAGAATAAAATAGAAGAATTTTGCTTATTTTTAGCTAAAAATCTATTCAGTATTAGTTCCATTTATTTCCAAATAGTGGGGAAGTATGTGCCTTTTGGAATGAAATGAGAAACAGAGGATAAACAAATATAAATCATCACTATGTTCTAGATGTAAGAGTTTATTCTATCTGTCCTCATGGGCCTTTGGAATAGTTGAGGAATTCGTCTAAAGCATTTTATATTTTGCCATTTTCCCTATGTGATCCCCACTCAGGCCAGTTAATGTCACAGGTGTGAGGGAAGCATTTTTAAAAGATTTCTCTTTTAAGCCATTAGAGTCCACCATAATAATATATGCCCACTACACACATGGAGTTGGGCATACACAAATCTGAGTGGTTTCAACTAGTAGTTGACTAGGCACAAAGTAATGTCCTCCCACTCTTTTGTCTTTATTTTTTCTGTAAACAAATAATATTTAATTAATTAAATTTGTTTCTGATATCAGTGACTACTTCACTAACTTAGAACGATATTCAGTGACAACAAAATTAATAATACATGCCTTGGAAATAATTTACACATATAGATTGGCCCGATTTCCCAGTGGGGGTAAAAAAAAAAAATTAACAAATTATGTTTGAGATTGAATTTATGTCAAATATGTTGATTTTGCTGAAACCTCCATTTGGATATATTACTTTGAGGGAAAATTTAACAGAAGTTTTAGGAAAAATAGACATTTCACAGTGCTATTATATGAAATAAATCTATTAAATAAAAATATTAAATGTCTTCCTATAATGAGAATTTGTAAACTTAACAGTATTCTCCAATATAAGATATTTCATGTAATCATCTTATAGCAGCTGATACCTTGGAGTTTTGTCTGCTTCTTTATTTCTAACTCAGTTACCAGAAATGCCTCTTCTCTTTTTTTTTTTAAGATTTATTTTATTTATTTATTTTCCCTCCCCCTTCAGTTGTCTGCTCTCTCTGTCCATTCGCTGTGTGTTCTTCTGTGTCCGCCTGCATTCTTGTCAGCAGCACCGGGATTCTGTGTCTCTTTTTGTTGCATCATCTTGCTGCGTCAGCTCTCCGTGTGTGCGGTGCCACCCAGGGTGTGCTTTTTTCATGTTGGGCGGCTCTCTTTACAGGGTGCACTCCTTGCATGTGGGGCTCCCCTACGCGGGAGACACCCCTGCGTGGCACGGCACTCCTTGCGCACATCAGCACTGCGCATGGGCCAGCTCACCACACAGGTCAGGAGGCCCTGGGTTTGAACCCTGGACCTCCCATGTGGTAGGCGAACACTCTATCCTCTAAGCCAAATCCACGTCCACTCTTTTTTTTAAATGAAGTGTTTGGTTTTTTTTAACATGTGATCGGTTTTATTTTATTTATTTATTTTTTTTAAGATTTATTTATTTCTGTCCCCTTTGTTTTTAATAGCCCCCAATTTTCAGGCAATTTTCTCTACTTTACTTACTTTTTATAGAATGAGAATGAGAAGTATTCCAAAGTATAGATTAATGGTGAGCAGAATATAAATTTTTACCATACATAGAAAATCACACAACTTGTTTTACTGACAGTTTAAATGTACCTCAGCTGAGATACGTTTTATATGTTGGTCTTCAACAATGTGGGAGTATAATTTTCCTTTCTTGTACATATTTCTCTTCCAGATACAATAATTCAGTGACCATTCATTTCCTTAGCCTTGAGGAGATCCTTGAAAACACTGGTTTTAGTCCTTTGGGGTGTCAGGAATCCCTGTGAAAATCTAATGGAAGCTATGAAATTTCTCCTCAGGAAAAAAATACATATACACACAACATGGTTATGCTTTTCAGGAGATTCACAAAATCCCTTGAAATTCATCTGTGGCCCTGTCAACCAGAGGTACTCAACAGAATTTCCTGAGGACTTTTTAAAAATATGTCTTTCTTAAATACTTTTCAATGATTCTTATTCTTAAAACCTTTGGTTACATGTTCCTGCTCTATGAACTTGCAGAAGACCTAGCTCTTTGCTTGGCTATTTTTTAGCTACTTCACTGTGTCCTTTCATCGGCTTACTTTCCTATGTCCCTCCTGCCTCTTATCTGCTCAGGTAGGCTCTAAACCCCAGCTTTCTGACCACTCTTCCCTCAAGCCCTGATCCTGGATCTCAGTTTTGTCCTGAAGCTTCTCTGTAGCAAGCTTGTGCTTTGTTGGATTTGCCCAGGGTCTCAGAGGTCATCCAAGGATGCCAGGCCCAGTTTCTATCACATGCTCGGCTTATGTCTGCCTACAAAACAAGCCAAGGCCTGGAGAATGATCTTGCTATTTGAGGGTGATTTCTAGGCTTCCCTAGAAGCCAGTGGACAAAGGTAGGGGAAGTTATCTTTTTTGACTCAGTAGTGAAAACTGAGCAGTGAGGCACAAGTGGGAGTTTGTAGCATTACAGCTTCTTTGCACATTATAGCTGGTGAGAATGGAATCCACACCATGGGTTTGAAACATCAAGTAGCAAAATGGCAGAAGAAAGTTCTTTGGAGAATTTATATTATGTTCAGCAGCCATCTCCTACCCTTGCCTCATTCTGCTCTTTTTCTTTGAATGCTGAAGTTTCAGTGTTTCCATTCTGCAGCTCAGAGGAGATATCAGGTCTAATGGAGTGGCCTGACCATACCTCAAACCTGAAACTGGAACAAGCTGCTTATCAGGCAGATCTCTCAGTGGCAGGGCCACCTCCCCTTGAGTTAGATAAACATCCTGCCCTTGGGAAGCACAGATTTGTCTCAGATATTTTAATATTAATATATTTTCTTCATATATATATGCAAGTGTAATTAGGCTCAAACTATATATACAGTTTTATACCCTTCCTTTTTGTACTATACATAATATTTTAAGTATTTTTCCATGTTAAAAGTTCTTAAATCTTAATCCTGACCCTCTCCATATTGCCACAATCAAAAGTGGCATAGTCAAAAATATGGATGTGCCATAATTTTTAAAACTTTATATTATGGAAAATTTCAAATATATACAAAAGTAAAGAGACTACTGTAATGAATTCCCATGTACCCATTACACAGGTCCAGTGATTATTAGCTCAGCTTCCACTCTCTCCTCACCCCAGATTATTTTGTAGCAAATCCCAGACATCATGTAATTTCATCCAAGAGTCATAATTTAAACATATCTTCATGTTGGATTTTTTTTTCTGTTATCTTTTACTTAATCTTTGCCCAGATCTCTTTTTACTTAAGAACAGTTCTGAGAAGTTAAAGTGTAAGGTCAGTGGATATGAACTCCTTGGGGGCTTGACTGTTTTAAGGCGTAATGACATTGCCAGGTGGCTCTGTGGAAAAGGTGTGTTTCTTGAAGTCTTCCCTGGCTGTGAGTGTAGCATAGCTCATCCATGCCACCTCCCACCAGCTCTAGAGAATGGGCAAGTGGCGGCAGTTCTTTCCCTTCTGGGTCCAAGTCCAGAGCAGGGCTTGGTGAGCACCTGGATTTAGAAGTACTCACCGTGTTGTCTTGTAGTCTACCTGGAGGACTGGCCACAGTGACTCCCCCAGAAAGTCCTCGAGGGGCAGAAAGTGTGGCTGCATAGTTCACTGCTGTGCCCCCAGCACCTAGGACACTGCCTGCACATGGCCCAGGCTTAGTAACTAGTTGCATGGATTTGGATTAGGGAACAGGTTTAATGCTATTGTCCATGGCAACCAGTTGGTATGTACAATATAAGGGCTGATAATTGTTTTCAATGGGAGATAACTCTAGATATCTATAAGGGACTACAGAAAATTAATCGGGACACTTCGGTGACATAATACAGAGCAGGAATAAAACTCACAGAAGGGCCCTTCACCCCAACAAGGGTAAGATTTAAATTTTCAGTAGCTCCAAGTATCTCTGGCATTCCATCCTTATCACCTGGCTGGAATGGCTTTGCAGCTCAGAACCACATGTTCCCATCATACCCACATCTTTCCAAGGCTTTTTTCTAGCAGTTGCTAGTCAGAGGTTCATCCAGTCTCGCCCCGGCTTCAGCACCAAGACAGAGGACTTGGTCTTTTTTTTTTTCATAGGACTTGGTCTTGTAGGTAGCTGCACATCAGCAGCGTGGGGCTCTTCCTGCCCTGCTGCCTCAGCTGCCCACCCGTCTCGCTGGTGGGGGCTTGGCGGGGCCGGTGCCTGGGTGCCACCCAGCCCTCTCCGTATTGTCGGCATCAGCTGCGGGGCAGGATTTGAGTCCACAGCTGGGACCTGCAGAGCCGATACGCTCATCATCAAGTTTCCTTCTCTAAAAACATCTGTCCTTTCTAATGTTCTAGTTAGGAATGATGACTCCCCAACATTATAGATTTAGTGGGGTCCGTTTCTAAATGTAGATGAAGTCCTGGACGCAAATCCCGACGGAGCTTTTTTTATTCAATGATGAATACAGGCTGCTCTGTGCAGAGTGGGTGTGCATGTGGGAACTGCAGGCCGTGCATTCAGGGGCTGGACCGGTGTGCTTCCAGGCCATCCCGCCACCACCGCGGGGGTCTGTGCAGGCCCGCCACCAGTGATCAGTCACAGCCTCTTCAGAGGGGAAAAGCGAACGCGTTTGGGGTGAGGGGAGGCAGAGCGCTTGCTGCAAGCTCCGAGCCTAAGCGGGCCACCCCTCTGCTTACGCCTCGCAAAGCTGTGAGCGCATCCACCTTCCAGCTCTCGGCGCCTCTGAAATGCTGACTATCCTTTGTGGCCTTTGTTTCCCTCACAGGACGTGAGTGACCGAATAGAAAAGGAGTCCCTGGACAGCCTGATAGTGAAGCAGCTGGAGCGAGGTGGAAGAGCTGTGGTGAAGATGGACTGGAGGGAGAACATCACCGTCCCCCTCCAGACAGGTGACTCGGGCTGAAGCCCTGGAGCTGCGGGCAGCAGAGCAGGCGGAAATGGCAGCCCACGTTCCCCAGGCTCCCAGTGCCACTTACAGGGTTTGAGACTTTGGGTGTGTCTTCTGTGGTTTAAGTACAAATCAGACTGTTTTTTCCCTTTCTAGTGGCAGGTTAGTAATAGGTGTCATGCTAGGTTTGGAAAAGTGGGTGTTTATTTGCAATTATAGGTTCCATTAGGAGATGGATGTGGAGGGATGCTGCACGTCAGCCATTTACTTAATCCCGAGAAGCCCCAGGAACTATTTTCTTTTAAAATTTGTTTGCTTGTTATTTGCTTAAATTTCTTTGATTTTTTTTCTAGACCTTCGTAAATTCAGAACCTATAAAGGTGGCTCCGTCAGAGATCTCCTCCGAGCCATGAGAAATAAGGTAAAGGGTTGTGAATACGGGGCCCGGGACAGAGTGGCCGCACCACAGCGCCCTCCTCCTTTCAGCTGCTGGCATGCTGACGTCTCGGAGGCTGGCAGCCTTAGCCAGACCTGACCAACTGGGGCTCTTCCTCCCTGAACCCAGCTTTCTCTTCAGGGCCCTTTGTGAAGCCGCCTCTCTGGTTCTGGGGGCCGTCGTGGTCTCTCTCTGCTGACTTTATGTGCCCTCTACCTGCCTCGTAACATAAGCACACCCCCAGTGGGGAGCCGGTCTCCAGGGGCTCAGGACGGGGGCCCACTGGTCCTCTGGAGGGGCCTGGGAGTGCTCTCAGGCTGTGCTGTCACCACGCAGCCATCACACAGACCAGCGCAGCCTCCAAGCCAGGGGCTTGCAGCTCAATCCCAGGTGGCTTTGCTCCACTTGAGGCCGCCAGTAATCCTGTCTGGTGCTGAGCAGACGGGAAAGCTTGCCTGTGCCCTGCCCAGCCAGCCTCTCTGGGGTTTCAGCTCCTCCCTGCTCTCCCCAGGCTGGGCCCTGGCCAGCCTCCAGGCCTCTTCCTGGGCCCTTCCCAAATGAGAGAAAGGAAGCTGGCAAGGGGATAGGGATAGAGTATGTGTTGCGTAAACTTTTTCTCCTTTTCTTTACAGAGAACCAAAATCACTAACATTCTATCTTGAGTCCTATGGGATCTTTTACCAGGGCTTCCTGAGCGCTCTAACTGCTAAGCCTCTGTGTCTGTGTGTCTGTCCCATTTGCAGAAGCACCACTACCGGGAGCTCCCCACAGAGGTGCGGGAGACGCTGGGCTCCCTCCCTGACGACTTTGTGCGCTACTTCACGTCACGCTTCCCCCACCTCCTCTCCCACACCCACCGGGCCATGGAGCTGTGCAGCCATGAAAGACTCTTCCAGCCCTACTACCCCCAGGAACCCCCAGAGCCCCAGGTCCCAGTGACTCCAGATGCCCTCTGAGCCAGGGCAGGCCCTGCATTCTGGCAGCCCCAACTGTGACGGGGGGCCCGGTCCACATGACCAGGCTTGACACCTCCAGCTTAGCAGGGAGACCAGCCTTCCAATCAAGTGCCTTGAGCTGCCCGCTCTGCAGCCAGCAGAGGATAACGCTGATGCCAGGAAATGGGCGAGGCAACCCCTCCTGACCAACAGCTGGGAAAACATTGGCCACGAACGCTTTACAATCAGGGCTGTCTCCAGAGGAGGAACCACCCGAGGCAGCGAAAGGAGCACCTGTGACCCTCTGCTTGATAAGACTTGTTTCGGACTTCAGTTTCTTTTTAAAATCCCTGTTTGACGTAATTCTGTGGGCTCAGAGAAGCTTGAAGGAAGGGCGAGGAGGGAATCCTAAGTTTTCCCGCATGCTGGGACCAGGGCATCTCTCTCCTCAACCAGCTGGGCTGGGAATGCACCACGTGCTGCCTCTGCTAGCAGTGGGTCTTGAGGGGTGAGGGCTGCTGAGGGAGCCATTCAGAGGGTGTTGCTCCCGGGGACAAGAGGTGGCACCAGAGGATCCCAGGTTACTGCCACCAGTGTTTCCTCAGAGGCAGCCAGAACCTTCCACAGGGCAGTATTAGGGACTGGTGAGCCATGCATCCTGGAGGGAGGTCACTTCTGCAGGTTTCTCTCAAAAACACAGAGGACACTCTGTTCTGGAAGCAGCTGCGGCCCAGTGCCCTGTGGCCTGAACCGTGGCCTTTGGTGGATTTGTGCCTTGGGCCATTCAGGAATGTTCAGGAGCCGTTGGGGCAAGAGGCGATGATGCCTGGCTGTGAAGGAGAGCAGCTCTGACCCAGCCAAGGCCAGGCCTCGGAGAGCAGAGGGAGAGCAGGCTGAGTGGGAGATTCACAGCCCACCCCCCACACACCTGCAGGGGCCCAGGCAGGGATGAGGCGCCTCTGCACCGAGGCCACAGGAAGGACCTGCTTGGGGTGCCGCTGGGCCAGGGGATGGAGGCCCATCAGGGTCACCACACTTAGTGGGCAGGCTGTTGTGTCGTTCTTGGCAAATTTTAATAACTATTTTTGGATCAAACTGTAGAATGCTACATTAGCTCTAAGTAAGCTAAACTTAACTCTATGCTTACTCATGAAGAAGAAATGCAAGATATGATACATCTTCTTTTGTGTGGTTAAACTACCAAAAATCCCCATTCCCCTCAAGAAAGAGTCTTGTATTTAGAGCATTCTCTAATGAAGAGGAAAACATTATAGCAACACTATGTAAATATATTAACTTCGAAGTTATATTCCCTAAATTATGTCAATGCCACATTCTTTTTCTTTTTTCTTCTAAATTTAATATAATTTTTTAACTTTAATTTCAGTCAACAGTTCCTCTGCCTTTTCTCTACCGAGAGCCTTAGAGGTTAAATACAGTCAGGGAAATGTTCCTGGAAGGAAATGTTCTCAGTGTACTTTTCCAGTCCTGGCGAACTCTGCAAACTCCATTCAGGAGTAAGAATCTGATTGTCCAGTTTTACTAGCTTAGATAGGAATCACTGCTGCTGCTTCTTATAGGGTGTTTTCTGATTATTTTTTTTTTTTAATCGGGGCCACTCATCAAAAGTACTTATTCTGGCTTCCCTTCCTTTCATAATGCCAAAAGTGACTTTTTTCCCCCGCAGTGTTCACCTGTATCTTTCAGCCTCATCAGTGACCTCATTCAGACCTGGGAGCCCCAGGTGTTGGCACCTCCTGCCATGCAGTGCCTCTTGGGAGCACTGCGGACAGCTTCTCTTTCCCACACTATGACACCATGATGGGCCTGCTTCAGACACTGTTCTCTGCGCGGCTCAGCCAGCCAGCTTGGCCAGTGGCCCTGAGTGGTGGTGCCCCGAGAGCGTCAGAGGAGGGGCGCTTTGAGTGACTTAACAGGACTTGCGGCTCCCTGGGCTGCCACGGGACTGCTACCTCGCCTGCTCTCATTGCTGAAGTCTCTCTGGGGAGTAGCCAGGTGATTTCTAGCTGCCCAAAGGTTTTGGCATATCCCTGTCTGCTCATTGCACCACCAGGACAACTTTCATCAAATGCCTTTTCTGCTAATCATACTAAGTTTCCAACCACCCCAAATTCCTCAAAGTCATGTATACACCATATTTTATTTGAGCACTTGTTACATGAGCCAGACCTGATACTGAGTGCTAAGGATACAGAGATGAACAAGACAGGCAAAATCCGTGCCTTTGGAAGGCTTACAGTCAGAGAGACAACAGCAGACATCTGGGCTATGACAGAAACCAAAAGCGGATAGGCAGAGGCATGCGTTCTGAATTTGCATCTCTTCTGTCTTAAAACTGCACATGGCCCAGAATTCACCCAGATATGTGGTCAGGTCACCTTCTGTCTGTCTCCGTCCATTGCCTTTAGAAACCCACCAGTCTTTCTGAGGTTTGAAGAGGTATCACATGGACACTTGTCATTGAAAAGACTGTGGGCGTTGTCTGATAAATCCTACTCTAATTTCTAGAATTCTAATTTCCTGTTGCACTCAATGCAGTATGATGTTGTCTCTTGGACCAGAACAGAGTTCTGCAATATTGTGCGTCTGTTGTGGCCGAGCTGTTTAATTCAAATAATGGGACTTCTGCAATCACTGGGTGTTTAGCTTTTTTTTTTCCGTTTAATTTTTTAGAGATACACTATCTTCTTTAAGACAGATGTAGTTACATCTGCTAGGAACCAAAAGGACATAATAGTTTATTTAGATCCTGTGTTGAACCTGTCTCTGTCTTTAGCTCTGTGTGCGTGCATGCCAGAATTTCTCTTGTTGCTTCGTGAGTCCTCACCTTCAGTTTTTAAAGAGCTCCAGGAGTCACTAGGCATCAAAGCATTTGCACTTTTGGGAATCTTTGGTATTACTTGATAAGTGACTAACCCAACTAGTGGCTGAAATATAAAATCCTGGATGCAAAGGTGGCCCCCACCCCCAGTGCAATAGTCGGTCATCATAGGCTCTTTCCAGTGAGGCACCCCTCTGATGCAGTGCATGTATTGTATTGGAAGATCCATAAGTTAGTGGGTCCAGAAAAATATTCTTCCCACTCTAGAAGAAAGATCTTTTATCGGAGTTAACCCTGATCCTTTTTGGTAAGGTTTTGTGTCAATGTGATTCATTTATCATTGCGAGTTCTTTCTCACTACCATAAAACACTAATTGGTTGCTAATCAAAATTTCTTGCGGATGTGAGGACTTCGGGTTGTAGAACTTTCTCTCCTTGGCTGCTTTCTTTTCAGAAACTGGACTTTGGCCAGGTTTGGTTTTCCTGAGACTGTTCCTGTTCTCCATGTAGGTCTGTTCCCTTTGATTCGGGACTGGCTCAGCTTTCACAGCCTGTGTGTCGGCAGAGCTGAAAGAGAAGCAGTACACCAGGAAAGAGCCTCTTGACAATCTTTGTTTGGCTGCCCCGCTCTGGTCTTTCAGTTTATGAAATTGCATAGCTGTATATTTCCTAGCATTTCTTTTCCTTGCCCATTCCTTCACCAGCCTGGAGTAGCTGTTTTAGTTGTATATGGCCTGCCACTGGCTTTTCCTACAAGAAATTCATTAGTTGTCCCATGTGCAAAAATTCTGCCTTCTAGGGTTGGACCATTCTCTTTAAAACCAAAGTGTCTACTCTCTTCTTTGCTTTATGGAGCAGTTTCTCATGAGTAACTCTGGTTTTGATATTTGTATTGGCACTTAAATCCTTTCTGTTTTTGTTGGAAAACCTCAAAGAACGCATCTGCAAAGAGCTTCCCACTGGAGGAAACTTAACAGTTGCAGCCAAAATCCCCCGCATTCTCCCCCATTTCCCTTCTGCCTGTGCTCTTGATGTGTCTGGTGGATACAGTATTCCTATTCAGTATCCTAAAGCTGTGAAGGGGGGGACCCCACCTACCTAGAAAGCATTACGGCTACCTGCGCGGCATTCTCAGATACAGACCTTGTGTGGTGGTCTTTTTGCAATGACCTATTTATTTAACCTATTTATATTATTTAATTTTTACGCTGAAGTGTATCTAATTACAACTATACTTGCTTAAAGCACATCAGATTTACTTTGGACACCCCTGACCATTACAAAACTGGAAAAGGAAAAGTTACACTGTATCCTTCCCAGGGATGGATGCCTTGCAGTAGTCTTATCATTAAAGGGTGAATGATTTGGTCAGGGTAAAATGTTAATTTTTAGGTGATTTTTTTTTTTTTTTAAATTCTGTGCCATTGTGTCTTCTCTGGGGTGGGGACGGTTAATTGTCAAATTGGTGTGTGTTAATTGTGTAATACAGTTCTCTTTTTGTGGAGCCTAAAATCCTCTTTTTAGCTTTATATTTTATAAACTGCCAGATTGTACAACTTTTATGTGTATTTTAAAGCCTGATGATAGCATTACCTAAGTTAAACAGCATATTTTTGTACCTCCTGTACAGTTTTATAATTCTGCTGATTGATGATGGCATCTTATATTAAGCCAACCATAAATAAAGGTAGTTTTAGATTTGGAGGCCAGTTTCATCTTCTTAAAAACTTGAACACACACTCAGGTGAGAGTCCTCAGCCATCTTCCTGGCTTAGGAATCTGGGTGCTGAGGTCTGAGCAGCTGGCTCTGCAGGAGGCAGGTCGTGGGGGGTGGGACTTGCCTGCCGGGGGCTATGGCAGAGTTCAAGGGGCTGTTTGTGGAAAAAAGTTCTTTGAGGGAGGCGGACTTGGCCCAGTGGGGGAGGTGGACTTGGCCCAGTGGTTAGGGCGTCGGTCTGCCACATGGGAGGTCCGCGGTTCAAACCCCGGGCCTCCTTGACCCGTGTGGAGCTGGCCCATGCGCAGTGCTGATGCGCGCAAGGAATGCCCTGCCACGCAGGGGTGTCCCCCGCATAAGGGAGCCCCACGCGCAAGGAGTGCGCCCGTAAGGAGAGCCGCCCAGCGCGAAAGAAAGTGCAGCCTGCCCAGAATGGCGCCGCCCACACTTCCCATGCCGCTGATGACAACAGAAGCGGACAAAGAAACAAGACGCAGCAAATAGACACAGAGAACAGACAACCGGGGGAGGGTGGGGAATTAAATAAATAAATGAATCTTTAAAAAAAAAAAAAGTTCTTTGAAACACTGCAGGAAGTTCCCCCTAAGTTTTGATTTGGGCTGAATTCCGGAAGGTGGCCAGATGGGGACAGACTTGCCACATAGTAAGAATTAGGCTCCAGCAGAATCTGGGGCACATGTACAGTCCACAAATACTGGACTGAGAGATCCAGAAGTGGAGAGAAATCCTTGAAGTGATCAGGCCCACAAAGTGAGGGGGAAACCAAGGCCCAGGAATGTTGAAAATGAGTCAGCCAGCCACGCACACACGGAGGGGTGAGTTCAGCGGCCAGCCCGGGTGGATCTTAGGATCCTCCCAGGGTTCTTTCTCCTTCCCTTCCCCGGGGAGGCTCCTCTTTTCCTTGCACCACCACAAGGCGCACACACGCAGCGAGGGTGCCAAAGGGCTCGCTGGCCCCAGGACCGCCTCACGCCTGGCTGTTTGCGCTGCACACGCACATGGACACACGTGCCTCTCTGGGCGCCAGGGGCATCCCCGAGAATGGCCACGCCCTCCCCACTGAAGCACAGGGCCTTGGGCACAGAGCCAAGGGAGAAGGAGGGGCTGCAGGATGTTGCTGGCGCCACTTCCCTGCCTCACGTCACTTTCTGTGGCAGCTATCAACCAGGGCTTGCAGCAAGTGTTAAAATGGCCCAGGCCTGGGAAGCGGACATGGCTCAACTGATAGAGCATCCCCCTACCATACGGGGGGTCCAGGGTTAGATACCCAGGGCCTCCTACCCATGTGGTGAGCTGGCCCACGCACAGTGCTACCGCGTACAAGGAGCACCGTGCCACACAGGAGCGCCCTCACCTAGAGGTGCTGCATGTGCAAGGAGTGCGCACCACAAGGAGAGCTGCCCCATGTGAAAAAAGTGCAGCCTGCCTAGGAGTGGCACCGCACACATGGAGAGCTGACGCTACAAAAAGACGGAGTCTTCCAGTGCCACCTGACAATACAAGTGGACTCAGAAGAATACACAGCAAATGGACACACAGCAGACAACGGGGGTGGGGAAGGGGAGAGAAATAAATAAAAATAAATCTTAAAAAAAGAAAAAATGGCCCAGGCCTGGGAGAGGCTGCCTGTAGCACCCTCAGCTGCCTCACAACAGAGCGGTGCCGGCGTCACAGGAGGGAGGTGCCCCCTCGCCTGCTGGGGGCCAGGCCCTGTGCTGCCTTCCTCGCTCCCTGCAGACAGGTGTTTTCCTCAAGAGTGAAGACACTTGGCATCTTGCACCTCACTGAAAGATTGAGCACGCTCCTTGCCAAGGCCAAAAATCAAGTCATGTGCTCGCTCTGGACCAATTTCCTATGGGCAGAGGGGCAGGGCTGGCAAGGACATGGGCACCCCTGGGAAACCATGTGTGGACAGGGTGCAGGGCCAGAGAGGAATTTCTCAAACTTGGCCTCCGAGAGAGCTTGGCAGGTGAGCCCAGAACATGGCGACTATTCACGCTCTTCTCCGTCCCTCCCTCCGCCCCTCCCCAGCCCTGCTCAGGGACGCAGGGGAAGCCACAGGCTCATCATCAAGTTTGCTTGCAGATGACAAAGCAGGGAAGAATCATCACCAGCATGACTCATGACCAAATCAAGATTCCAGAAGATTACAAGAAACTAGAAACTGGAATACCAAGTCAGAACCCAAAGGACGATGGGAAGTCTTGCCTTTACACTAAAGAAAATGTGATGGCTTGAGGACCAGTACGGGAACCTCCACCGGTGGGGGTGCAGTTCCTTCACTGGCAGCCAACAGTGACCCCTACTGACAACAGGCCAGGCCGATGGTCTATGTGCTTGGGACTGGCATCCGAAGTCCCATACATGACACTGCTCATCGTCTCCTTTAATGATGTGACTGGGGGCGGGGGGTGGGGGGGCGGATGGTGAGACCCTTGGAAGCTGTCAGACATTACAAGAAATGAGAGAAGTTTGGCCCAAAGAGGCAAGAGGGCTTTTGAGTCCTCAGCCACCTGTTCTATGGATGAGCTTCTGGATTTGCTGTCTTGTTCCAGAAAGCAGAGCCAAGTCCAGGATGGCACATCCTGGGCTCCAGAAGAGAGGACTGCCTGCCAACTTGAGCTGCCCAGCAGCACAGAAGGCAGCTTTGCAAGAGAGGTGCTACGGGTCTACGGGAGAGCCTGACGGAGGTGAAAGGCTTCATCCTGAACGGAGCAGAAGATTCTTCCTTGGGTGGGAGGTTGGACTAAGGTTCCTTCCAAGTAAGAGTCCATGGCTAAGACCAACCCCACCCCATGCAGAGTTCCTAGAAAGGGGTGTCTGATGGCGGGGGGAGCCTCAACCATAAAAGACCTGCCTAGCGATTGGGTGAGGATGGAATGGCAGTTCTCCAGGGTCCTGCCACAGGTGTCTCATGTTCTGGAAACGTGTGCACTAAGAGGTAGCTGGCACCAGGCAAGAGAACCAAAGTTCCAGCCCTGGCTCCTGGCGTTTTGCCGGCTCAGCCTGAGAAGAAAAATTACACTAAAGGAGCAGTACAGGGTAAGCCAAAGATTGCTGGGTCCAGATTCAGGACATTGGCTCCAGCTGTACTGTGCCATGACAGCAAACACGTCCTTAGAAAAGGCACTGTGTGGGCCCTTTGGCCCAGAAGTTTTTCCTAAAATGCTTAGAGAATTTCAGGATGGCAGTCAGCTCACACTGCAATCCTCCCTCCCATGCCCAAACCCTAGAAATGAGAGAAGGAAAAGAAAAAGTTCATGTGTAGCTGCACTCAAAAATAAGGAGGGAACTGTTTGGACCAGAAATTGGGGAAAGAATTGCTGAGAAGCTCCAAGCAATGTATTCAGATCGAAGAAGGAAGCTTCTATGCAGGAGTGTGTGGGTGGAGGTGGTGATACCCCAAAAAAGGAAGCTATGCTAAGGGGGCTCCTCCCCCACTCAGGCTGCTGTCAGCAAATGAGTGGGAGTACCACAGTGGGGTCAGGCTTGCCCCAGGATGCCCTCCCCTTCCGCCTGTAGGCTACATAGCAGTACTGGGGATATATGTTTCTGGATGAAAGCAGGGAGTGTGGAAGCTTTGGGGCCTGGTGAGACCCCCTGAGCACCCATACAAGTAGGAGCCACACCACCTACTCCCATTCTTGCTGAGCACAGGGCAGAACATGGGCCTTCAGGGCAGCTACTACACCCCATCCTGCTGGGCTGATGGGCAGAGGCAGCAGCCAGGGGACCTCCCTGGATTCCTGAATCCCAATTGTACAAAGAGCACAGTTCATCTGAAGAAACAGAATAGGACTGTAAAAGGAGCAAAATAAAATACCTTTAGGGGGAAGAAAAGTGTCACACCCATGGAAAAAGCACCAATTAGATATTCTGGAAATGAAAAACATAATTGTTGAAATAAAGTCAATGGGGGATGGATGGATATGGTTAAAAGATGTATTAGTGATCTGGAAGTTCAAAGTTCAGATGTAACATTTCCCCCAGAATGCCACATAAACGAACAGACTAGCAAGCAAGAAAGAAAACTTAACAGATGTGGGAATAGACAGAACAGCAGCCTCCTGAAGATGTCCACATCCTAATCCCTGAAATCTGTGAGTTTGCTGTCGTACAGCAAAGGGACTTTACAGGTGAGACTGAGGACCTTGAGATGAGGAGATTATCTTCGTTTATCCAGTCAGGCCCAATGTAATCACAAAGGTCCTTTCAAGAGGGAGGCAGGAAGGTCAGATCAGAGAAGGCAATGTGATAATGGAAGCAGAGGTTGGAGTGATGTGTTTTGGAGATGGCAGAAGGCACTGCAAGCCAAGGAATGCAGGTGGCCTCTGGAAACTGGGAAAGGCAAGTAAACAGATTCTGTAGAGCCTCCAAAAGGAATGCAGCCCTGCCAACATCTTGAATGAGGACTTCAGAACTGTAAGGTAACAAACTGTTGTTTGAGCCACTACATTTATTGCAGTAGCCACTGGCAGAGTAATACAGATGGGTAGAATAGAACCAGAAATTCCAACACCCTTCCATATTGGAGTTCCCAAAGGAAGTATGGAAGGGAGGTGTTTTAGTTTGCTAAGCTGCTCAAAGTAGATATCATGAAATATGTTGGCTTTAACAATAGAAATTTATTACCTTACAAGGTTACCATTTTGAGGCTGAGAAAAATGTCCAAATAAAGGCATTATCAGGTGATGCTTTCTTCCCAAATATCAGCTGCCAGCAATTGTAGATAACTCTGTCACATGGCAGTGACCACTGGTCTCTCCTGCTTTTCCGGCTGCTTACTTCCATAGCATGTGCTCTCTCTACCCACCCCACCCCCCTTCTCTCTCCCTGTATTCATCCTATTTATGAAGGACTCCAGTAAGAGGATGAAGACACACCCTGGGTCAACCTTAACTGAAGTAACCTCATTTGAAGGCCCTACTTATTGTGACTCTAGCAATGGAAGAAACTGTAGCATTGATATGGAGACAGTGGCCATGGGAGTTGCTGATGGCAGGGAGAGGGAAGAAGAGGTGTGATATTGGGACATTTTCAGGACTTGGAGTTGTTCTGAATGATATTGCAGGGACAGATACAGGACGTTATATATCCTGCCATAACCCACTGAATGGGCTGGGGGAGTATAAACTACAACACAAACTATAATCCATGTGGCGCAGCACTGCTCCAAAATGTACTCATCAAATGCAGTGAATGTACCACAAAGATGAAAGAGGTTGTTGACGTGGGAGGAGTGGGGTGGGAGGGCAGGGGAGCGGGTATATGGGAACGTCATATTTTTTAATGTAACATTTTGTGTGATCTATATATCTTAAAAAAAAAAAAAGACAATAAACTATATTTTAAAAAGGCCCTACTTAAATAAATTTACACCCACAGGAATGGATTAACTTTAAGAACATGATTTTCAGGGGTCAATATGGCTTCAAACCACCAAATAAAGAAAAAGATGATTTCTCAGAACTGAAGTAAAATACTCGTCAGGTTGAAAGGGCTGGCATGACAAAGAAGATTAATGTTTGATCCCAATGTGATGAAACTGTGTAACATGGAGGATGAAGAGACAATCCTAAAACCAACCCAGCAGGCAGTGGTGTGTGTGCGTGTAGATTTCCTACAAAAGAGGAACAACTGACATCAGTCTTCATGGTGGCAAGACAGTGTAGCAACAGCTTCTAACTGCTGGGAGAAAGAATTTTGAACCTAAAAGTCTGTATCTAGCTTCACTATCACTTCAAGGTAAGGGCAAAAGAAAGATGTTTTCAAATATGAAAGAACTCAAAAAGTTTAGACCCACAGTGAAGGAATTACTGGTGAATATGCACTGTTGTTTGAGCAACAAAGGAATTCAAGAGAGTGGAATGCCAGAACCCACTCCAGAAAATGTACTTTTATATATTTATGTAAAAGTATGTTTAATATATTTATATACTTTTAATGTATTTATATATTTAATATGCTTATATATAACACACACACACACAAATCTGAATCTAAAATTCCCAAATATATGGAAGGAGGAGTGCTAGGGGGAAAGAATGGGTGGAAGTCAAAGCATGCAAAATTTCTCCATCTGCTCAATATGGAAAATGGTCAACTCTGGACATTGTGCAAGAATGAACTTAAGTAGGCATGTTAACTATGGTAACCACTAGAAAGATGGAATTTTCAAACCACTGGCCCAATAAAACTCAATCCAACAAACTGTATGAAAGGAAATGAGAAAAGCACAAAACTAGAATGCAGGAAAAGTTCAAACAGCAGAAGTAAATGGCATAAACTTGCCTAATAAAATACAACAATTCTCCCCTCCCTGACCCTTAATTGCCAAGCTCCCCACCAGTAAATAATTCCCATTAGATTCTTTTGTAATCTTACAGAAATTGTTTAAGCAAACATGAATGTATATTCTACCTGCCCCTCAATTTTTTACACGCATTCTATACATGCTGTTTTGGATCTTGTTTCTTCACTTTAGCAACACATTTTTTAAATAAATGTAGGATTTATATACAGTAAAATGCATACATCTAAAGTGTACAATTAGATGATTGTTTACATGTATCTAGACCTGCATACCCACTTCCAAGATCAAGACATGGAACATTCCCTTCTCTCCAGTAGGTCCCCTCTTGCCCCTGTCAGTACATACCCCCTCCCCAGTCCCAGGGTAAAGCATTTCTCTGGCATCACTCACCTTAGATTAGATTCACCTGCTCTTCCTAGTCGTCTAAGTGGAATCAGACAGTATGTTCTCTTTGTGTCTGTCTGCTTTGGCTCAACATAATATGTTTGAAATCATCCATGTTGTTGTGTGCATCTGCCATTCATTCTTTGTTGCGTGGTATTTCATGGTATGAATATACCATATTTCATTCACCTGTCAGTAACATTTGGGTTATCAGTTTGGGCTATTATGAATAAATCAATTATGAATATTCCTGTATGCATCTTTTTTCATATGTACCTTAAATATACCTTGAAGCTTTTTCCATATCAGCATATAAATGCTACTTTTCTTTTATTCTATGATTGCCTGATATTCTTTTGTTTGAATATATAATAATTTATTTATCCATCCCCTAGCAATGAACATTTAAATTGTTTCCTGTCTTTAGATATTACAAACAATGAAGACAATGAATATCTTGCATCTATGTCATTTTGTGCCTGTTGGAAATCTATCTGCAGGATAAATTTCTACAAGTGGTGGAATTGTGTTTTAATTGCACATTGCTCCACAATAACAGATTACTCCCAAAACAACGATCATTTTTTTGCTTACAGTTCTATGGGGCGGCTGGGTGGTCCTTTCGATCTGGGCCCGCTCACCTGGAGCTGGACGCCCCAGGATGCCTCACCCATATACCTGGGTTTTGGCTGACCTCTTTCACGCGCTCACTCATCCGTCAGCAGACCAGCCTGGGCTTCTTCACATAACTCAACCTTCCAGGAGAGCAAAAGCAGAAGCAGCAAGCCCTTCTGAGGCCTGGGCTCTGGCCGGCACTTGTCAATGGCACTTCTGCTGATTTTATTCATCTACACTGGTCACAAGGCCAGCCCAGATTTAAGTCCTGGGGATAGAGACTCCATCTCTTGATGGGAGGAACTCCAAAGAATTTGTGAATTTTGAAATATTTTGAAATATGGGTTATGTTATGAAATAATTGCTCTGTGTTTTCTTAGAGACTCCTAATATTGCTTTTTTTTTTTCTTTTTAACATTTTGATCTTTGGTCCTCTTAGAATTTATCCTGGTGTACGGTGTGAAGTATGGATCTAGCCTTTTTTTCAACATAATTTATCGAGAAGTCCATGACTTCCCCCATTTAATTTGAGATGTCACCCTTATGGCATTATTAAATTACCACACATATTTGGGTCTATTTCTGAAATTTATATTCTATGTATCCCCGTCTAGTAATATACTGGTCCTATCCTGTTTTATTATGGAAGGTTTATAATATCATACTAGGTTTTTAAAAAGAACACATCTATATATGGTTAGTAAGAGACACCAAAAGCAAAATACCAAGGCACAACAGTCATCGCCAGCTAGCCACCCCAAATCCTTTCTCCCCTTATTAATGGAACCCCCATTTTCTTCAGGATAACAATGTGCCCATTTACAAAGGCTGAACCCCTCAAACTCTTGCAGCTGGTGGTGTCCACACAACACAGTTCTAGGGACAAAGATATAAGTGGAAGTCTGCCAGGTGCATCTTCTTTTGAGCCATTATTTTTATTCTGAAAAGGACATCTCCATCTGGTATGTCTCTTTTGTCCTTTGCCTGTGCTTGCTTCTTCCTGCCTGAACACCATCAACATATCTCAAGTTAGGGCAGCTTTCTTTTAATCATGAAAGGAATTCTGCAATTTTGCACTTACTGTGGAGGACAGAAGGACAGAAGGAACCTGGGCGCTGGATGACCTCCTTGAGCCTCACCCCCCTAGACCATGTTCCCTCAGGCCTCTTGTGAGAAAAGTGAATCCCCGTTGGTTAAACTACTTTAGTCAATCTGTTATATATGAACCAAAAGGAATTCCTAATTGATGCGCCCAGGAAGCTGGGGAAAAAAAGATAAAAAGATATATCAAGCAAGTGCTAACAAAATGCTGGCATAGCAATACTAATCAGATAAAATAGAATTCAAAGTGAAAATGACTTGTTGGGACAGAGAGGACTATTGCTTGGTCAAAATAATGGATCGGAAAATATCAGCCAGTAACTGCTATGCACCTAATAACACTGTTTCAAAATAAATAAAGCAAAAACTGAACTACAAAGGAAAATTGTCAATAATAATGACTTTATTAACATACCTCTCAGGCACTGGTAGATGGAATAGACCAGAAAAAAAAATTGACATGGAAGATTTATACAAAATAATTAGCAAGACCAATCAAATAAAACCTCATCGCAACCAATATGAGGGATCCGGAAAAAAGTCAACTCTGTGAAATGTAGGGCTGCGCTATAGTGAGGGTCATCAGTGGCCTGGGTGAGCCTGCACACTGCAGTTCTGGGTGGCTGTGCCTGCCTACTCTGCCCAGGCCAGCTGAGGTTTGGTGCCACCTGGTGGCAGGGGCCTTCTCCAAAGTAAATAACGTTCTCTTTGCAGGGCAGGATTTTTTTTTTTTTTTTTCATCTTCTCGAGTTTTCTTGTGTTTTTCTAACGGTCTTCCTTGAGTGTAAATTTATTGAACAATCAGGAAAAAGGTAAAAATTCCCACTCCTTCTCTAACCTTCACCCTTTTGTCTGTAAAATGAAGAGGCTGCCTTGAATGAGTCCAGAGGCTCCTGCCAGCCATGAAGGCCTTGGGTTTGGGGCCTAAAGAGACTCTTGGCCACTGATATTGGCTGTTCTTAGTACCAGAGCGTACAGCTGCGTCTTCTCCAGGTAGCCCACACTCCCCCGTGACCTGAGCTAATCTCTCCTCAACCCCGGCCCTCTTATTGCTGCCCAAGTCTTTCTGGTCTCAGAAAAATTTACCTCAGGATTTTCCTCTCCTCTCTCAGCTTCAGGCTTAACTCGTCCTCTACCTTTATAGGATAAACTACTCTGTCTCTTAGAGAGTTAGATCTCTTTGTGGTCTCTTTAAAGGACTACTCTTCTGGTAACATCAGTTGACACACTTAGAACAGTTTCCCCAAGTTTGCTCCTCAGAATACTAGTTCCTCAGAATACTCTATCCACTGCTGCTGCTAGAATATAAAATGTAAAATATGCTTTCTAATATCTGGGGATATTAAACTTAGATAAAAGGGTTCAATTCCTGAATAAATACTCCATATTTATTGTAAGGCTTTTCAGAAAGTATAATATACTAACAAATAGAGAATATTCAAGAGGAGATAATCTCCAATTACAGCCTTTAATTAATTTTTTTAAGTTAGTCACAACTAACTATACACTTATTGCTTATGGACGTTCATGTATGAATGATAAACTTTCCCAAAAAAGTTTTAAAAAGTTAATGGGGGAACAGATGTGGCTCAGCATTTGAGCACCTACTTCCCACATGGGAGATCCCAGGTTCGATACCTGGTGTTTGCTAAAAACAAACGCAAACAACAAGCAAACAGATGAAGCAAGCAACTCAGGGGAACCAATGGGGCTCGTGGGTTGAGTGCCAGCTTCCAAGATAAGAGGTCCCAGGTTCAAGCCCCAGCTCCAGCACCTTAAAAAAACGTAAAAATTAGGAGTGGCACAGATAATGCTATATTTTCATCAAGTCCTATCTCATTTTCCCCTATCTTGTTACCCAAGAGGACAATATTCCTGCCTCCCTAGCAGTTAGGTTGGGGCAATATGACTAATTTTGGACAGTATGCTGGGAATAGAAGCATAACTCACTTCTGAGTTAAAGCATTTGAGAGCTGGGCCACAACCTCCTAGGTCTCTCTTCTTCTATCATGGTGACCGGGGAGGGCACAGGTTGAGATGATAAATTTTCTATGACATTTTTGTTATTTTTAGCAATCATTTTTAATTTCCCAGGGCTCTTAAGCCATGTCCCTTTCTTATAGGGAAATTAGGATCTGAGAATACTAATTAGACTTTTTGTTTTTAAGTTTTCTTTGGTTCCTTGTATTATCTCTGTATTCTCTGGGGTCATTTTTGTTTATCTTGAGCTCTCTTTTCCAAGTTGCAGATTTTACTTTAAAGGTCTGGTGATCCTTGATGGTTTGTACATATTAGATAATGAGGCAATAAAAAGTTGATAGAGGTGCTGTTTTCTTTGGGTTTATTTTTAAGGCCAGGTTAGATTTAATATAATCAATTATAAGAAATAGATAGTATAGCAACACTTATAAATGTAAATAATAATTCTAATAATAGAAATTAATTATAGGGAAGCAACGTGGCTCGACTGATCGAGCATCTGTTTACCATACGGAGGGTTCAGGGTTCAATCCCCAGGGACTCATGACCCATGTGGTGAACTGGCCCACACACAGTGCTGCTGCCGCACACAAGGACTGCTGAGCCACTCAGGGTGTCCTGCATAGGGGTCCCCCATGCACAGGGAGTGTGCCCCTCAAGGACTGCCACCCCACATGAAAGAAGCACAACCTGTCCAGGAGTGGCGCCACATACACGGAGAGCTGATGCAGCAAGAGGATGCAACAAAAAAGAGATGCAGTTTCCCAGTGCCACAGGATAATGCAAGTGGATGCAGAAGAATACACAGTGAATGGACACAACAGACAATGGGGGGAAGGGGAGAGGAATAAATAAAATAAATCTTTATTTAAAAAAAGAAATTACTTATAGCAGAATTCTAATTTTTATATTACAGCTCTAACTATTGGACATAATAATCTCTAAGAATGAAAAAAAATTGTTGGTTTAGTTACTTAATTTCCATTTAGGTCATAATTCTTTCTGGATAATCAAATTCCAGTTTGGGGAAGCAGACTTGGCCCAGGGGTTAGGGCCTCTGTCTACCACATGGGAGGTCCGTGGTTCAAACTCTGGGCCTCCTTGACCTGCGTGATGCTGGCCCATGTGCAGTGCTGATGCGTGCAAGGAGTGCCATGCCACACAGGGGTGTCCCCCGCGTAGGGGAGCCCCACATGCAAGGAGTGCGCCCTGAAAGGAAAGCTGCCCAGTGCGAAAGAAAGTGCAGCCTGCCTAAGAATGGCGCCGACCACACAGAGAGCTGACACAACAAGATGACGCAACAAAAAAGAAACACAGATTCCCGTGCTGCTGACAACAACAGAAGCGGACAAAGAAGAAGACACAGCAAATAGACACAGAGATCAGACAACCGGGAAGCGGGGGAAGGGGACAGGGGAGAAGGGGATAAATATAAATAAATAAATAAATAAATAAATCTTTTTTTTTAAATTCCAATTTGGGAATTCTTCACATCTTATTGGAATGAATTACTGCAGATAACAATAACTTATAATTTTATGAGGCAAAAAAAAATCAAAATCTTTTTCGACAGTAGTCATGCTAAATCATTATTGATCCAGATGGACTGTTTTAATTAATGAATATACATAAGAAAGGGTTAAAGAAAAATGAAGTATCCAAAAATATCTCTCTTTTCCAGTCCTCCACAATTAAAAGCAAGTGTTCATTTTGTATGAAGAAAGTACAGAAACAATTTGCTAGTTGCACTGAATAATTATTGTTCATATACTATAATACTGTTATTTTACATTTATCTGGTCTATTCCAGCTCTTTTGTTGGTTACTATTTGTATGGAATACCCTTTTCCAACCTTTCACTTTTAACCTGGTGGTGTCTTTATGTCTGAGGTGGGTCTCTTGTAGACAACACATAGATGGCTCATTTTTTTATCCATTCTATTTATATCAGTCTATGTCTTTTTTGTCTTTTTTTTTCAGTCTATGTCTTTTGATTGGGGAGTTCAATCCATTAACATTCAGTGTTATTACTGTAAAAGCATTACTTCATCCATTTTGTCTTTTAGTTCTCTGTCGACATACCTTTCTATTATCTGTCTTCTTATCCTTTAGTTGACCCTTCCTAATAATCTTCATTTCTAAACTCTTCTCCAAATCTCTCACCCTTGTTTTTTCCTTTCTGGCTGTAGCACCCGCTTCAGTTGCTCTTGTAAATCTGGTCTTTTGTTAACATATGCTATCAGTTTTTGTTTCTCTGTGAAGACTTTGAACTCACCCTCATTTTTGAAGGGCAGCTTTGCCGGATACAGAATTTTGGCGGGCAGTTTTTCTCTTTCAGTACCTTAAACACATTATACCACTTTCTTCCTTCCTCTGTGGTTTCTGATGAGAGGTCTGCACTTAATCTTATAGAATTTTCCTTGTATGTGATGCTTTACTTTTCTCTTGCTGCTTTCAGAATCCTCTCTTTATCTCTGATATTTGTCATTCTGCATAGCAGGTGTCTCAGGGTAGGTCTATTCAAATTGAGTCTGTTTGGTGTTGTCCTTCTTAGATATTGATATTTATGCCCTTCATAAGGGTTGTGAAGTTTTGGTCATTATTTCCTCAAATATTCTTTCTGCCCCTTTTCCATTCTCTTCTCCTTCTGAGAGACCAATAATGTGAATGTGTATATGTTTCACGTTTTTCAATTTCCTGAGACTCTGTTCCATTTTTCCCGTTCTCTTCTCTTTATCTTCTCTCCTTTCCAGTTCAGATGTTCTGCCTTCTAAGTCACTAATTCTGTCATCAAGCAATTCAAATCTGCTCCTTTGTGCCTCTAATGTATTTTTTTAAAGATCTATTTATCTATTTATTTATTTGTATTTATCTCCCCCCTTGTGGCTTGTTTGCTGTCTGCTCTCTGTGTCCATTCGCTGCACATTCTTCTGCTTGTCTGCTTGTCACCCTTTGTTGCATCATCTTGCTGCACCAGCTCTCCACGGGTGTGAGCTGTCAGCTCTCCATAGGCACGGGCCAGCTTGCCTTCACAAGGAGGCCCTGGGACATGAACCCAGGGCCTCCCACATGGTAGACAGGGGCCCAATTGATTGAGCCACAGCTGCTTCCCCTTCTGATGTATTTTTAATCTCATCCATTGTGTCTTTCATTCCTATAAGGCTTTCAGGGAAACGGACTTTGGCCCAGTGGTTAGGGCGTCCATCTACCACATGGGAGGCCCGCGGTTCAAGCCCCGGGCCTCCTTGACCCGTGTGGAGCTGGCCCATGCGCAGTGCTGATGCGCGCAAGGAGTGCCGTGCCACACAGGGGTGTCCCCCGCGTAGGGGAGCCCCACACGCAAGGAGTGCACCCATAAGGAGAGCCGCCCAGCGCGAAGGAGGGAGCAGCCTGCCCAGGAATGGCGCCGCCCACACTTCCCGTGCTGCTAACGACAACAGAAGCGGACAAAGAAATAAGACGCAGCAAAAAGACACAGAAAACAGACAACCGGTGGAGGGGAGAGGAATTAAATAAATAAAAATAAATCTTTAAAAAAAAAAAAAAAGGCTTTCAAATTGTCCTTATGCTCTCCCAGTTCTTCTTAATAGTCTTTATTTCTGTAGTCATAGTTTCTTTTTTTTTTTTAAGATTTATTTATTTCTCCCCACCCACCCCCAGTTTTCTGCTCTGTGTCCATTCACTGTGTGTTCTTCTGTGACCGCTTCTATCCTTAGCAGCAGCACTGGGAATCTGTGTTTCTTTTTGTTGTGACAGCTCTCCGTGTGCGCAGCGCCATTCCTGGGCAGGCTGCACTTTCTTTCATGCTGGGCGACTCTCCTTATGGGGCACACTCCCTGTGCATGGAGCTCCCCTACGCGGGGGACACCCCTGCATGGCACAGCACTCCTTGCGCGCATCAGCACTGCGCATGGGCCAGCTCCACACGGGTCAAGGAGGCCCAGGGTTTGAACCGCGGACCTCCCATGTGGTAGACAGACACCCTATCCATTGGGCCAAGTCCGCTTCCCGTGTAGTCATATTTTCTATAAATTCTTTGATGTGATTTAGGAAAGTTGTGTGATTATCACTGATTAGTTGTCTTAAATCCTGTATCTCTTCAGGATATTTGGTTTGTTCTTTTGGTGGGGCCATCTCTTCCTGTTTCCTAGTGTAGCTTTTGTAATGTTTTGCTGATGTCTAGGCATCTGAATATGTTGGCGAATTTACTTTGACAGCAAATTTCTCTCTCTTGCCTTTTGTTTTTTTTTTCCCCACAGCTTTTCTTCAATATTTGGTTCAACTAATTCTCAGTCTATAAAATTGCCCAGCTTAAGTTTTCAAAATCAGGTCAGGCGCAAGTGCCATGGAGGTCCACCCAGCCCACAAGTGCTGCGGAGTGCTGCCGGCCCGCTAGAGCCGCAGAAAGCTGACTCAGCAAGGTGATGCAATAAAAAGGGAGACAAGCAAAAACACAGAAAAGCATGCAGTGAATGGACACAGAGAGCAGACAGCAAGCAATCCACGGGGGGGAGGGGAGAGGAAATAAATAGAGACACACAGAAGAACGCACAACAAATGGACAAAGAGAGCAGACAGCAAGCAAAAAAAGTTGCAAGGGGACGGATAAAAAAAAAATCAGGTCAGGGACTCACTAGTGTGGCACAGATTTTCTCCCAGGGGTGGATACAGAGAGCGTAAAGTTTTGTCCATACAATTTCCAGACTTGTCAGTAGATGGCACTAGTTAGCACACCTTTCCAAACACCTCAAGGTGTTTCAGTCTGGGCTTTCCTGTGTTCCTGTGTTGAATCTCCAGAGTGGAGATTCTGCTCTGCTGGCAGAATTCACTGAAGAAAAGCACCCCAACCTCCCCTCCCTTTTCCCTTGAGCAGCTGACAGGAAGGAAGATGTCTGTTCCTTTCTCAGTTGGCTGCAGCGAGCCAGGGGTTTTACCCCAGCTTAATATCTTGGGGCGGGGAGTGCTTCCCGGCTGCCACAGGGGCTTGGTAACTCATGTTTCAGCTTCTTCTTCTTCTTTTTATTTATTTATTTATTTATTTATTTATTTATTTATTTATCTCCCCTTCCTCCCCACCCTGGTTGTCTGTTCTGTGTGTCTATTTGCTGCACCATCTTCTTTGTCCACTTCTGTTGTTGTCAGCGCCACTGGAATCTGTGTTTCTTTTTGTTGCGTCATCTTGTTGTGTCAGCTCTCCGTGTGTGTGGCACCATTCCTGGGCAGGCTGCACTTTCTTTTGTGCTGGGCGGCTCTCCTTACGGGGTGCACTCCTTGTGCATGGGACTCCCCTACGCAGGCGACACCCCTGCAGGGCACGGCACTCCTTGTGCACATCAGCACTGCGCATGGGCCAGCTCCACACGGGTCAAGGAGGCCCAGGGTTTGAACCGCAGACCTCCCATGTGGTAGACGGACGCCCTAACCACTGGGCCAAGTCCGCTTCCCCATCTCAGCTTCTTCACCTCTCCATGCCTCACCCTCCTGGAAGTTGTGTTGCATTGTCCTGGTCTGCTGACCCCCAAGCAGGTCCCTCAGACAGCTTTTGGTTCTTTCTCGGTTGTTTTTGTGAGAGTATTCAGCTCTGCTTGTTAGTCCGTTGCCATCTTCCCACAATCCTCTCTAGCCAAACTCTTGCCATGTGTTGAAGCAAGATGGTGGGTGATGTCTACGAGGGTTCAGCCTTCCTCTTCCCTCTTAAGGCTCTGTGGTCCAGCTTCTTCCTATCTCAGCTGTAGGCTGGCATAAGGCTCATCTCTCTTCCTGAGATCCATTTCTTTCTGGGCTCAGCTGCTCCGCTCTCTTCACAAGGTCAGCTGCAAACTATCAGGCAAGTCGTTCGGCTCTCTTCCCTGGAGCCGCAGGATCCTCCTTCATGTCCAAGGAGCTTTCTCTCTTTTCTCGCGTATCTGCTCGAGATGTTGTTTTGGTGGGTGGAGCTTGTCAACTGGTTTTTAGCCCTGCTTTGAGGTGATCATAGGGGGAGCCCTTAAACCCGGGAATGCAGAGGCCTTTGCACTGGGATTTTTAATGTCTTTTGGGAAAAATCCTCTGACTGTTGGCTCGGGGATTGACTCCTACTCTTTGTCCTTCTGTGTCAGGTATCTGAGAAGGGCAAATGTTCTATAAACTACAACGTAAACTACAATCCATGTGGTGCAGCAGTGCTCCAAACTGTATTCACCAAATGCAATGAATGTGCCACACTGATAAAAGAGGTTGTTGATGTGGGAGGAGTGGGGGGTGTGGGGTGTGGGGTATATGGGAACCTCTCATATTTTTTAATGTAACACTTTTTGTGATCTATGTATCTTTAATTTAAAAAGACAATAAATATATATATGTATATATATAATGTTCTATAAACCAACTCCTAGCTAATTCCAGTTCCCACATCTCACTCCCAGACTCCACTCTCATTCCAGGAATCTCCAAGTTGAAACCTCTAGCTCTACTGGGAGGACCCACCTCCTGCTCAGCTACGTCTTATTCGCTCATACCGTGGGCACTGGCAACTCCCCTTGGCTGGGGCTGCAGCCTGCAAAGGAATCTGAGCCTGTTGGGGGATGACCAGGGAGGTGGACAGGGCAGTGAGTGATCTTGAGTGCAGGCTACGGGGCAGAGAGATGGTGGAAGTGAATATGGTGATACGGTCAGGGTTAGGCTGCAGGAATGGGTAGTGGGCATTAAAGTAAAAGGTCTTATTGATGAGGAAATGAATGAATGTTGAGGCTCGGGTGTGACTGGGCCCTCCAGTGGACACGGAGGTTGCCCAGGATGGCAGCAGGAGCAGATGGAGATAGGAAGACAGAGCCAAAGTCCTCCAGAAATCCCAGGTAGGGGGAGTGGCCTCGAGATGGGGAGCTGGCATGCCCTCAGGGAGGAACAAGGGTGGGCTTGCTTCCAAGGAGGAGCCAGCCAGCTCCCAAGGCCTGCCCAGCCCTGAGATACGAGATGCCCCTACTCAGAAGACATAGGGGGAAAGGGAAATCCTTGGAGGAGGGCAGACTCCAGGCAGGGCAAGGAAATGGAGGGTCTGCAAAGAGGCGAGGGGTGTAGGCAAATTTCTCTCCAATAAAACAGATTTCAGGAAGCAAATGGGGAGAGTTTTGAGCCAAGAGAAGCACTAACTTGAATATGGATGACAGCTCCGGAGCTGGGGGACCCAAGGAGTTTGTACTTAAGGCTGAGGAGGCCCAGGACTGAACACATGGATGGAATTAACTCACTCTGGATTCTTACTGGAACGTTGACAGGAAGCTGTTCAGGAGCCAGGAGTGTCAGCTGCTGAGGCTGTTTTATATGCCATCAGAAGGATTTAGAAAGTTCTCTGTATTTAAGTTCTTGGTTGCAACAGATTTGACATGGGCTCACGGCTGGAAAGCCTTGCAGAAGTTGGGGGTCAGGGATGCCAGAATTGTGCCTCAGAACCAGTCTGATAAGGTCTGTTGCTGCTTCTAAGCCGGACCCCACAGCTACGACTTCTGACGCCGAACACAGCCTCACCTCTACTTCTTCATGTCACTGCCTCCTGATTCAGGCAAGGGTAGGTTGTCTGGAAGGAGCCAAGGCCACCTGTGCGAGCCCCAGCTGCAAAGGAGGCTAGGAAAGTGAGTGTCTGGCGTTTTCCATTCCTCGACTAGGAGGTGGTCACACCCTTTAACAGAACTCTGAAGGTGTGGTCAGATGCTGGGATGCCAGAAAAACCAGGTGTCCTCTGCACACTCGAACGGCTAGATTCGCAGCAGAATGTGCAATGAGAGCCATTTAAAATTCACAAAGACCTGCAAGTATGTAATTGATTTTTAACATACTCTTCAACTATTCTCAAATATTTCTTAATCTAACATTCAGACCCCGAAAGAGAACAGTCTCACGGTAAAAACACGAACCACAAGAATAATCTTGTCTTTCTCTTGGATTTTTGCCATCGCTCTCTAGAACAAGCCAAGGAGATGCCTTTGACATCCTTCCAAATGAAATCGTTTATTTCCCATTTGAGTTTCTAGGAAAACATGTTGGTTTACTCTCTCCTTTGTTGTGAAGGTAAAAGAAAGGAAAGGGCAGCTGGTGGTTACAAGGTCCGCCCTCTCCGGAGAGAACAGCCTGTCCCTCAGCTCTTTGGCTGTTCGATATTTATGGATAAATTTACAGCATCTGCACAGATCACCCTCCTTAAAAACGTTCTGTCAAGCTCCCAGTTCATTTCAAACCTGCTTCTGATCGTAAAGGGACGTTCCTAGCAAAGCTGCCGCTGGAATATAACCGTCCTGCCTTTTAAACTGGGCGGCAGGACGCTTACTCACTTGGCCACTAGATGGCGCGCACGCGCAGCTTCTCTGCCTCCTGGGTCCGGGAGCAGGTTCCCCTGAGATGGGCGGGGCAAAGGCTCCTCCCCACGCAGCAGGGGACTCGGGATCTTGGGATGAATCCCGGGTCCAGACAAAAGGCCAAGGAACCTGGTTTTGTCAGCTCGATTCCTTCATTAACCTGTCTTTTTCTAAGAAATGCATATTCACAAACTTTTCTCATGTAAGGATTAAGACAATATGGAAGGCCCCCCGGCCTCGGTGTTCTCCTGGGGACAGAGTACAGGATCAGTAGGTCCTGCAACTGTCAACACACTTACTAGGGAGACTTTGAGCACAACCTGCAAGGACACGAAGATGTGCACGCCCGGGCCCCAACAGCTGAGGCGTGGCGAGTGCACCTGACCGGGTGCCAGGCTCCGAGGGGACATCTAGGAGCCATCGCCCTCCTTCCTGAGCTGGCCCCGAGGCGGTGAGAGCGGCTCTGGTGTAAGCGTGTGGATGGGAATCTCTCCTGGGCCTCTTGCTCAGCAGCGACTCAACCTGCGCCTCAGTTTCATCTGTATGATGGGGAGAACGATAGTATCTCCTCGACCGGCTGTTAGGAGAGCCAAGCCTGGTGATCCACCTAAAGCGCTGGGGCCGGCGCTTGGCATCTGTACGAAGCACAGCAGAAAGTTTGGTTGTTGTGATTAGTATCCCCACCAGGCCAATGAGCAGACTGACGCTCAGAGATTGTAACATTAAGCAGCTCGTTTAAGGTCACGCAGCTGGCAAGGGGCAGAGAGGGATTCCAACACGGGCC